>NC_134314.1:48739190-49066968 GCF_964195595.1 Calonectris borealis | reverse complement strand
ATTTAATAAAAGGACAATGTGAAATCTGAACAGCTGCCACTTAATTGCACACTATTTATACAGACTACTGAAAGAGGGCTTGGCCCTATGAAGAGAATAGCATGAGAAATGTGCAAATGATTACACAGGGAGTATTCTTCAGTCTAGTACTGATCACAAAGTATGGAACCAGACTGGATTAAGAGAAAAATGCATCTGTTTCTTACTTTTCTATCAGAAGTCTATCTTTTCTCTTTTGATAGGAGAGTCAAATGTTGAGGCAAAGCCCTGTAGAAATTGAAGTCTTCCTCCTCCCCTCCCCTCCCCTCCCCTCCCCTCCCCTCCCCTCCCCTTCCCTCTCCTCTCCTCTCCTCTCCTCTCCTCTCCTCTCCTCTCCTCTCCTCTCCTCTCCTCTCCTCTCCTCTCCTCTCCTCTCCTCCTCCCCTCCCCTCTCCTCCCCTCCCCTCTTCCCTTCCCTCCCCTCCCCTCCCCTCCCCTCCCTTCCCCTCTCCTCTCGTCTCCTCTCGTCTCCTCTCCTCTCGTCTCCTCTCCTCTCCTCTCCTCTCCTCTCCTCTCCTCTCCTCTCCTCTCCTCTCCTCTCCTCTCCTCTCCTCTCCTCTCCTCTCCTCTCCTCTCCTCTCCTCTCCTCTCCTCTCCTCTCCTCTCCTCTCCTCTCCTCTCCTCTCCTCTCCTCTCCTCTCCTTTCCTCTCCTCTCCTCTCCTCTCTTCTCCTCCTCCCCTCCCCTCCCCTCCTCCCCTCCCTCCCCTCCCTTCCCCTCCCCTCGCCTCCCCTCCCCTCCCCTCGCCTCCCCTCCCCTCCCCTCCCCTCCCCTCCCCTCCCCTCTCCTCTCCTCCCCTCCTTTCCTCTCCCCTCCCCTACTCTCCCCTCCATTCCCCTCTCCTGTCCTGTCCTGTCCTGTCCTGTCCTGTCCTGTCCTGTCCCGTCCTCTCCTCTCCTCTCCTCTCCTCCTCCCCTCCCCTCCCCTTCTCCCCTCCCTCCCCTCCCTTCCCCTCCCCTCGCCTCCCCTCCCCTCCCCTCGCCTCCCCTCCCCTCCCCTCGCCTCCCCTCCCCTCCCCTCCCCTCCCCTCTCCTCCCCTCCTTTCCTCTCCCCTCCCCTACTCTCCCCTCCATTCCCCTCTCCTGTCCTGTCCCGTCCTGTCCCGTCCTGTCCCGTCCTCTCCTCTCCTCTCCTCTCCTCTCCTCTCCTCTCCTCTCCTCTCCTCTCCTCTCCTCTCCTCTCCTCTCCTCTCTTCTCCTCTCCTCTCCTCTCCTCCTCCCCTCCCCTCCCCTCTCTTCCCCTCTTCTTTCATTGTAGTTATAAAGGTACTGATTGCATAAAAGGAATTTCTTAAATGGGAACAGATTTTTAAAATGCCTTATGGCCTTAGGTTGCTTATACTTTTCTTTGTTATGTTTGAAATAAGAAGAGAGAGAGCAGTAACAGGACCATTGGCTAGTCTAGCTTAAAGAGAAACAAAATTATCCTCATCATGCTATTGAAGCTACGTTGACTTGGAATTCTGTGTACCTACTTCTCAAGCTATTGCAGGTTAATTTATTAATTAACTCATGCATGACTTTCAGAAAAATCTATATTTCAATCAGGGTCCCTAGAGGGAAAAACATTTCAAAGTTACTGTGTGATTATAAAACCTTGAAAGACCTTAAAATCATTCCTAATATCTAAAGTGGGGGGAGTATGGTTTTCATTACCTGTCCTTGAGAACTTCAGGAAGGTAGATTGGATCAGGTCTTCAGCTCTGCTACAGAGCTGCTGAAAAGTTGGTTTAAAAGGAAACAAGCAGTAGATATTTATGTTTTATGTTTATATTTACTGTCCTAAAATGTTCTACCATAATGTTATTTCAGAACTTTTTTAAAAAGCCCTTACAGAACACCCAAAGTACTGCTGATAGTACATAATATTTAACCTGGGACAAATAAAGAAAGATCCTCAATAATTCTCTTGGGAAATTCTTTAGAGACTTTACAGTGCATCCATTCTGCCCCCTTTCTTGAACTCTACCCATAATTTAAAAAAAGGAAAATACACTTCAAAATGATTGCTTCACACATTTCAGCATTTCCTTCACTTGTAGAGGATATTAACTAGCAAGGCTGAATTAGAGATAAGTTTGTTCTAATAAAGTCAACCACATTTTCTCGCCTTGTTATATGGCTAGTTCTACTGACTTCAGCATCTCACATATGATGTGTATCATGTAGTTTTTTAATCAGCACTGAGCTGAAATGTGATTGAGTTTCTCGACCCATATTTTAGATTTGGGATTTAACATGATGGCAATAATTCAGATTAACTTGCACTTTTAAGAAGAAGATAGAGAGAGAATGGCTTTGATAAACAGTAGTGTAACTTGTATCTGAAAATGACTGTTTTAAAACCTTCTTTGGCATAAATCTGCAAAAATCAAGATAAGGATTAGAAAAGCAGTATGGAAAAATAATACACAGTATCATATCTGTAGTCCAGATATCATAATTTCATTCCACATTCAGCTAATGTTAGGTTGTCCTAGCAAAAGCTCTAGTGTGAAGGCTAAAGAAGTTAAAGTCAATTCTAATCCACTGTTTTTTCTTTGTGGAGATGTGGGCTCCTCAAGAAAAATGGGTGTGCAAACACAGTGTGTGATAGGGTGTCTCATCTGAGATTCACATTTTGTTAAAAAATGGGTCAAAGAAGCATTACACTTGCAGTATCTTCCTCTCATGCCATCCTCTGAGCATGCTTTGATATAGCAGAAAATGTCAGCTAGTAAGATTCACTGTAAGATTTACTATGTAAATCTGTACTTATCAACAAACCATTCCATAAGCAGTTTCCAAGTGAATGAAGGTAGAGTAATTCATGTATGTATGAAGAGGTTTTTTTGCTGTGCTGTTTTAGGGATAACTGATAACTGGGGAAGGTAGTGATGGTCAGGGCCACATGTTTTCCCGTTCTTCTGCTTAAGTAGTTATTCAATATCATGATCTTATAGATGTGGGAATAACTAATAACTCCGTGTGACTGAAGGACTATATTCTGGCCACTTGAAACAACTATCTTAAAGGTACTTGATTTTGTGACAGACAATCATTTATTCATTTGGATGGCTATGTGTACAGCTTTAGGACTTTAGTAAACAATGTTTACGCTCCATATGTTGACACCTATTTAGACATAGCTATTTAGACAACTACTTCTTCATAGAATCACAGAATCACAGAGTAATTCAGGGCAGAAGGGACCTCAGGAAGTCTCTATACCAGCTCCCTGATCAAAGTAGGGTCAGCTCTGAGGTCAGCTCTCAGGTTGTTCAGGCTTTATCCAGTAAACCTAGAATAACTCCAAGGATGGAGACTACGCAGCCTCGCTGGGCAGCCTGCTCCACTGCTTGGCTGGCCTCATAGTGAAAAAGTTCTTTCTTATACCCATTTTGAGCCTTTCCTGTTTCAATTTATGTCTGTTGTCTCTCATTCCATGAGATCTGTGTGCCACTGAAGAGCCTTCTTCCATTTTCCTGGTAGCCTCCCTGTAGGTACTGGTGGGTCTTTAGATCCCCCCAGCGCTGTCTCCAGGCTGAACTAGCCCAGCTCCCTCAGCCTCTCCTCACAAGGCAAGTGCTCCAGCTCCTGACTGTCTCAGTAGACCTATGCTGAACTCTCTCTGGGTTAGTGATGTCTTTCTTCTACTCAATGGCCCCAAATTGGATGCAGTATCAAGACGTGATCTAATGAGTGCTGAGTAAAGAAGAGTAATCACTTCCTTTGAATGACAGACTGTGCTTATGCTAATAGAGTCCTGGATTGTGTTGTCCCTCTTTGCTGTCATGCCCCACTGCTGGCTCATGCACAGCTTGCTGTGCACCAGGAACCCCTTTTCTGCAGAGCCAGAGCTCCCCAGCCAGGAAGTCCCCAGCCTGTATCATTACAAGTGGTTCTTCCTCTTTGAGTGCCAGACTTGGGATATTCTTGTTGGATAAGATAGAATAGGATAGGATAGAATAGGATAGAATAGAATAGAATAGATGTCCTGGTTCCAGCTGGGACAGGGTTAACTTTCTTCCCAGTAGCTTGGGGGGTGTGCTGTGTTTTGGGTTCGGTGTGAAAGGAGCGTTGATGGCCCATTGATGCTTTGGCTGTTGCTGGGTGATGCTTGCACCGGGAGGGGGGAGCACAACCGGGGTGGTGGACCCAGCTGGCCAATGGGGTATTCTATACCATGTGACATCATGCTCAGTATAAAAACCAGGTGTGTGGGGGGGCTCGCCCCCCGTTCGTGACACGCGGTCGGCGGTCGGTGAGCGGTTCTGTTGTGCATTGCCTGCTTTGTGTATTCTGTTATTGTTGTTGTTCTCACTGTTATTATTACTGTTCTACTTAGTTTTATTTCAATTATTAAACTGTTTTTATCTCAACCCGGGAGCTTTCCTACTTGTGCCCTCCCAATTCTCTCCCCCATCCCACCGGGGGTGGGGGTGATCGAGCGGCTGCGTGGCGTTTATTTTTGCTGGCTGGGGTTAAACCACGACAGTCCTTTTTGGCGCCCAACGTGGGGCACGAAGGGTTGAGATAACGACAGATTATTTAGAACATATTAAGGAATTTATATCTGGTAACATATTCGTTTGTTCTGCACCATGCTCTTGTTTTTACTGTACCTGTTAAAAATTGGAGTTGGGTTTTGTAGTCTGTTGTGCTCTGCCGTGATTAATGATGTTTTGCCTGGGAGATTTGTTACTAAAACGCTGGCATTGGGGTTATTTGGTATTTGGGATTCGTAATGAAGCCGTTTCTGCATTTCGGGTACCACCTCATGGAGACCATTAGCAATTATACCTTTTTCTCCGAGAGATTTTTTATGGAGGAAATAGAGAATGGCACCCTCACTACCTTCATCTCCTTTGTTAAAATAACTTGCCAGTACCTTGAACACCCCTGGGTAGTTAAGATACATCTCTTGGTACTCCTTGGGAATATTGTTGCGGTTTTATCCAAGGTTAGTAAGCAATTTAAGAATGTCATCCAGAGATCTGCCCCAAGGTTGGATAGTTATGAGTGGCAGGGCGAGTGGGATAGCATGGGCAAATGCCTAGGGCGATGGGCACCCCCAGTGTTCTGGAACTTTACCCCTGAACAAGTGAAGAACCCTGAAAAATTAGTAGAATATTTGGAAGAAGTATGCTGTCACCCTGGCCATTCCAGGGAGATGCAAATCACTACAATGTGCTGGGGCCTGGCCCACGCCTACCAAGCCCTATTTAACACCACTCAGAACCCCCAAGGGGAAGGAAACGTCTCTGCAGCTGATGACAGAGCAACGGGCCCTGTGGCTACCCCACCCCCCACGGCAAGCACAGCGGCTCCCTCACCCCCCACGGCAGGCACGGCAGCTACTCCGCCCCCTGTGATAGAGAACCAACCCATGCCGGTATCAGTCGCCCCTATACAAAAAAGAAAATGCACAAGAAAATCAGCTCGTCTAGTAAGGGATGAAGATGAACCAGGGCCATCACGAGAACAGGAGGAGGAGGAGGCAGAACCCGTAAATGAGATGGTGACCACCCGATCCCTATCTCTGGGTGAGCTGCGAGATATGCGAAAAGACTTCAGCCGTCGTCCAGGCGAGCACATTGTCATCTGGCTGCTCCGATGCTGGGATAAAGGGGCCAGTAGCCTGGAATTAGAGGGTAGGGAAGCCAAGCAGCTGGGATCCCTTTCTAGGGAAGGGGGCATTGACAAAGCAATTGGACAAGGGGCACAAGTCCTCAGCCTCTGGAGGCGACTCCTGTCAGGTGTGAAGGAAAGGTATCCCTTCAAGGAAGATGTTATATGCCACCCAGGCAAGTGGACCACCATGGAGAGAGGTATCCAGTACCTGAGAGAATTAGCTGTGCTGGAAGTGATTTATGATGACGTGAACAACGAGCAGTTATCCAAAGACCCAGATGAGGTCAAATGCACCCGACCCATGTGGCGGAAGTTTGTACGGAGCGCACCAGCGTCACATGCAAACTCATTGGCAGTAATGACCTGGAGAGATGGAGAGGAACAAACAGTAGATGAACTGGCTGGCCAACTCCGGCAATATGAAGAAAGTCTCTCTTCCTCCCTACGAGCCTGTGTCTCTGCTGTGGAGAAACTGTCTCAGGAGGTCCAGGAACTCAAAGAGGATATGTCCTGCTCCCCCCCTGCACGGGCCAGCGTCTCAGCCATTAGGAGCAAACGTCCCTCTGCTCAAGAGAGGAGACATCGTGGGTACACACCCCGGGGCACCCTGTGGTTTTACCTGCGTGACCACGGGGAGGACATGAGGAAGTGGGATGGAAAACCTACCTCAGTCCTACAGGCACGGGTACATGAGTTGCAAGGGAAAACAACCACAAAAGGGGGTTCTTCCAGGAAAACCGCTGCTCCAGTCTCCAGTGAGTTCCCCAGAGAGAGTAGAAGGGCTGATTCCACTTCCGACCTTAACAAAGGGACTTCTGATTCATACTTACAAGAAGTAGATAGCGAATATGATGACCAGGACTAGAGGGGCCCTGCCTCCAGCCAGGTGGAGGAAAGGGACAACCGGGTTTACTGGACTGTGTGGATTCGATGGCCTGGCACATCAGATCCACAAGAATATAAGGCTCTCGTAGACACCGGTGCACAGTGTACCCTGATGCCATCAGGCTATAAAGGGGCAGAACCCATTTGTATTTCTGGAGTGACAGGGGGATCCCAAGAGTTAACTGTGTTGGAGGCGGAAGTAAGTCTAACCGGGAATGAGTGGCAGAAGCACCCCATTGTGACTGGCCCAGAAGCTCCGTGCATCCTTGGCATAGACTACCTCAGGAGAGGGTATTTCAAGGACCCAAAGGGGTACCGGTGGGCTTTTGGTATAGCTGCCCTGGAGACAGAGGAAATCAAACAGCTGTCCACCTTGCCTGGTCTCTCAGAGGATCCTTCTGTTGTGGGGTTGTTAAAGGTCCAAGAACAACAGGTGCCGATCGCTACCACAACAGTGCACCGGCGGCAATACCGCACCAACCGAGACTCCTTGATCCCCATCCATGAGCTGATTCGTCGACTGGAGAGCCAAGGAGTGATCAGTAAGACTCGCTCACCCTTTAACAGTCCCATATGGCCAGTGCGAAAGTCCAATGGAGAGTGGAGGCTAACAGTAGACTACCGTGGCCTGAACGAAGTGACACCACCACTGAGTGCTGCTGTGCCGGACATGCTGGAACTTCAATACGAACTGGAGTCAAAGGCAGCCAAGTGGTACGCCACCATTGATATCGCTAATGCCTTCTTCTCCATCCCTTTGGCAGCAGAGTGCAGGCCACAGTTTGCTTTCACTTGGAGGGGCGTCCAGTACACCTGGAACCGACTGCCCCAGGGGTGGAAACACAGCCCTACCATTTGCCATGGACTGATCCACTGACTGGAACAGGGTGAGGCTCCAGAACACCTGCAATACATTGATGACATCATCGTGTGGGGCAACACAGCAGAGGAAGTTTTCAAGAAAGGGGAGAGGATAGTCCAAATCCTTCTGAAGGCCGGCTTTGCAATAAAACGAAGTAAGGTCAAGGGACCTGCACAGGAGATCCAGTTTTTAGGAATAAAATGGCAAGATGGACGTCGTCAGATCCCAACAGATGTGATCAATAAAATAACAGCCATGTCTCCACCAACTAACAAAAAGGAAACACAAGCTTTCTTAGGCGTTGTGGGCTTTTGGAGAATGCATATTCCAAATTACAGTCAGATCGTAAGCCCTCTCTATCATGTGACCAGGAAGAAGAACGACTTCAAATGGGGCCCTGAGCAACGACAAGCCTTTGAACAAATTAAACAGGAGATAGTTCATGCAGTAGCCCTTGGGCCAGTCCGGGCAGGACAAGATGTAAAGAATGTGCTCTACACCGCAGCCGGGGAGAATGGCCCTACCTGGAGCCTCTGGCAGAAAGCACCAGGGGAGACTCGAGGTCGACCCTTAGGGTTCTGGAGTCGGGGATACAGAGGATCCGAGGCCCGCTACACTCCAACTGAGAAGGAGATATTGGCAGCATATGAAGGGGTTCAAGCTGC
This sequence comes from Calonectris borealis, assembly GCF_964195595.1. NCBI lineage: Eukaryota > Metazoa > Chordata > Aves > Procellariiformes > Procellariidae > Calonectris > Calonectris borealis. The sequence continues at coordinate 49,058,906 of NC_134314.1, read as the reverse complement.
TTTGGAAGTGGTTGGCACTGAAGCACAGGTCCTCCTGGCACCCCGACTGCCGGTGCTGGGCTGGATGTTCAAAGGGAGGGTCCCCTCTACACATCATGCAACTGATGCTACGTGGAGTAAGTGGGTCGCGCTGATCACACAATGGGCCCGAATAGGAAACCCCAGTCGCCCAGGAATCTTGGAGGTGATCACGAACTGGCCAGAAGGCAAAGATTTTGGAATACCCCCAGAGGAGGAGGTGATGCGTGCTGAAGAGGCCCCACCATATAACAAACTACCAGAAAACGAGAAGCAATATGCCCTGTTCACGGATGGGTCCTGTCGCCTTGTGGGAAAACATCGGAGATGGAAGGCTGCGGTATGGAGTCCCATACGCCAAGTTGCAGAAACTGCTGAAGGAGAAGGTGAATCGAGTCAGTTTGCAGAGGTGAAAGCCATCCAGCTGGCCTTGGGCATTGCCAAACGAGAAAAATGGCCAGTGCTTTATCTCTATACTGACTCATGGATGGTGGCAAATGCCCTGTGGGGGTGGTTGCAGCAGTGGAAGCAGAACAACTGGCAGCGCAGAGGTAAACCCATCTGGGCTGTTGCATTGTGGCAAGATATTGCTGCCCGGGTAGAGAACCTGACTGCAAAAGTACGTCACGTAGATGCTCACGTACCCAAGAGTCGGGCCAGTGAAGAGCACCAAAACAACCAGCAGGTGGATCAGGCTGCCAAGATCGAAGTAGCTCAGGTAGATCTGGACTGGCAACATAAGGGTGAATTATTTATAGCTCGGTGGGCCCATGACACTTCAGGCCACCAAGGGAGAGATGCAACATATAGATGGACTCGTGATCGAGGGGTGGACTTAACCATGGACACTATTGCACAAGTTATCCACGAATGTGAAACATGCGCTGCAATCAAGCAAGCCAAGCGAGTAAAGCCTCTTTGGTATGGAGGACGATGGTTGAAGTATAAATATGGGGAGGCGTGGCAGATTGATTATATCACGCTCCCACAAACCCGACAGGGCAAGCGCTATATGCTCACCATGGTGGAAGTAACCACAGGATGGCTGGAAACATATCCTGTGCCCCATGCCACTGCCCGGAACACCATCCTGGGCCTTGAAAAACAAGTCCTATGGCGACATGGCACCCCAGAAAGAATTGAGTCAGACAACGGGACTCACTTCCGAAACGCCCTCATAGACACCTGGGCCAAAGAACACGGCATTGAGTGGGTCTATCACATCCCCTACCATGCACCAGCCTCCGGAAAAATCGAACGATACAACGGGCTGTTAAAGACAACACTGAGGGCAATGGGTGGTGGGACATTCAAGCATTGGGACACACATTTAGCAAAGGCCACCTGGTTAGTCAACACTAGGGGATCTGTCACTCGAGCTGGCCCTGCCCAATCCAAACCCTTACGTGCTGTGGAGGGGGATAAAGTCCCTGTCGTGCATATGAGAAATATGCTGGGGAAGACAGTCTGGGTTACTCCTGCCTCTGGCAAGGGAAAACCCATTCGTGGGATTGCTTTTGCTCAGGGACCTGGGTGCACTTGGTGGGTGATGAGAAAGGATGGGGAAGTCCAGTGTGTACCTCAGGGGTATTTAATTTTGGGTGAAAATAGCCAATGAACTGAATTGTATGATGTTAGTTAGTACATAGTACTGTATGTCATTACTTTTATGGTTACCATATGCCATATTAACAGTATTACAGTAAGAATCACCCAGATTAATTTAGGATGAACGCCGATGAAACTGAGCAAGGTGCAACAATGATAGAACCAGACGAGCGCCCAGAACTGGCCTCCGCATGCAAGAGCCCAACACCACACACCATCTCTCCTGCCCTGAAAGACTGTTATGACAGATGGAACCCGAAGTCATGGACTACATGAACTCAACGGACGTTTTAGAGGGATGGCCCATGGACTAAGGGAATGATATCTCTGTGTGTGTATATATCAAAAGGCAGGGAAAAGTAGCGGTGACTAATTGGAATGTATGGGAAAATGTGAGACCTGGGCATGATGTAGATGGTATAGAATAAGGGGTGGATATTGTCCTGGTTCCAGCTGGGACAGGGTTAACTTTCTTCCCAGCAGCTTGGGGGGTGTGCTGTGTTTTGGGTTCGGTGTGAAAGGAACGTTGATGGCCCATTGATGCTTTGGCTGTTGCTGGGTGATGCTTGCACCGGGAGGGGGGAGCACAACCGGGGTGGTGGACCCAGCTGGCCAATGGGGTATTCTATACCATGTGACATCATGCTCAGTATAAAAACCAGGTGTGTGGGGGGGCTCGCCCCCCGTTCGTGACACGCGGTCGGCGGTCGGTGAGCGGTTCTGTTGTGCATTGCCTGCTTTGTGTATTCTGTTATTGTTGTTGTTCTCACTGTTATTATTACTGTTCTACTTAGTTTTATTTCAATTATTAAACTGTTTTTATCTCAACCCGGGAGCTTTCCTACTTGTGCCCTCCCAATTCTCTCCCCCATCCCACCGGGGGTGGGGGTGATCGAGCGGCTGCGTGGCGTTTATTTTTGCTGGCTGTGGTTAAACCACGACAATAGAATAGAATAGAATAGAATAGAATAGAATAGAATAGAATAGAATAGAATAGAATAGAATAGAATAGTAGAGTTTGGATTGGAAGGGACCTTTAAAGGTCATCTAGTCCAACACCCCTGCCATGGGCAGGGACACCTTTAACTAGATCTTGTTGCTCAGAGCTCCGTCCAACCTGACCTTGAATGTTTCCAGGAATGGGCCATCTACCACCTCTCTCAGCAATCTGTTCCAGTGTTTCACCACCCTCATTGTAAAACATTTCTTCCTTATATCTAGTCTAAATCTACCCTCTTTTAGTTTAAAAACATTCCTCCTTGTTCTGTCTCAATAGGCCCTGTAAAAAGTTTCCTGCCATCTTTCTTGTAAGCCCCCTTTAAGTACTGATAGGTTGCAAAAAGCTCTCCCCGAAGCCTTCTCTTCTCCAGGCTGAATAACCCCAACTCTCTCAGCCTTTCTTCAGAGGAGAGACGTTCCATCCCCCTGATCATTTTTGTGGCCCTCCTCTGGACCCGCTCCAACAGGTCCATGTCTTCCTTTTTTTGTGCTGAGGGTTCCAGAGCTGGACACAGTACTCCAGGTGAGGTCTCACCAGAGCACAGTAGAGGGGCAGAATCACCTCCCTTAACCTGCTGGCCACATCAGGATATCACCAGGTTCCTGTTAGCCCATTCCTCCAATCTGTCTGCATCCTTTCGGACCTGCCCTTAAGGTATCACCCAGTCTCCCTAACCTATTGTCATCTACAAAATTCATGAGCAAGCACTCTGTCACCTGATCACTGATAGAGATATTAAACAAGACATGCCCAGGAAGAGACCCATGTGGTACCCCATTTGTTAATGGCTTCCAGGTTCAGTATGACGCATTAACTGCTAACCATTCAACCAGATTTTTAACTATCTAATTATCTGCCCATTCAGACCACAAGGACTAAATTTGGATACAACAACACTGCGGGAGACAGCATAGAAAGCCTTTTTAAAGTCAAGGCTCTTCCCTTATTCACAAAACCATTCATTTTATCATAGAAAGCAATCAGGGTAATGAGGCATGATTGGTAAAGCCATATTGATGGTTCTCAGTCACCTTCTCCTTTGTGTGTCCAGAAATGTGTTCCAGGAGGACTCATTTTGTGATTTTTCCAGGCACCAAAATGAGGCTGATTGGCCTGTACATCCCTGGATTGTTCTCTTTGTCTTTTCTGAAGATGGGTGCCACACTTGCCTTTTTCTAGTTGCCAGGGACCTCACCCAGCCTCCATGAACTTTTAAAGATGTTAGAGAGAAGCCTTACAAGCACAAGCCTTGGCCAGTTCTCTCAACACACCTCAATACAGGCCATCTGGTCCCATAAACTTGTATGGGTTTAGCTTTCTCAATTAATCTCTCACTTGATCCTTATGCACCTTGCTTGCTCTCCTCTCCTCCAACCCTTTCACTAAGAACACAGGCCTGGGAGGACTTACTGATGAAGACTGGCAAAAAAGGCATTGGGTAACTCAGCCCTATCTGTCTACTGTCACTAAATCACCCACTCCATTCAGTGACTGGCCAATATTTTCCTTGTTCAGCCTTTTACTATTAGTGCAGCAGTAGAAACTCTTCTTGATGTTGCTTGCAAGTCTTGAGTTCAGTTTTGGCTTTCCAGATACCATCCCTACATGGTGATGCTTTCAGATTCCACCTGTCCCTGCTTCCAGTTCCTCTATACTATTTTGCATTGGCTGTCTATTATGTGTTCCCAGTTTAGTCAAGTTAGTCTCCTAATATGTCTACTCATCTGCCTGAGTATAGGGTGGGATTGCTGTTGTGCTTGGAAGATGCTGTCCTTAAAGACCTGCCAGCTTTTCCTGACTTCTTTACCATTTCCCTTTTACCTTCCATTTACCTTTTCCTTGAATAAGCTGAACTCTAATATCTTTAAGTTCAGGGTCTGTACTCTGTTACTTGCCTTCCTCGCTCCCCCAGGATCTTGAACTCCCCTACAGTCAAGGCTTCTGCTAAACATCTCATTCTCAATCAGTTTCTCCTTGTTAGTGAATAGAGGATACAGTTTTGTGTCACTGCCTGTTTGACCAGTTGTCCCCAAAACCCTTCAGACATCTTCTTGACTGCTTGCATCCCATCATGTTGCCCTTCTAGCAGATGTCAAAGAGATTGAAGTCCCCCACAAGAACTGGGGTCTGCGATGCAGATAATTCTTCAGCTGTTTAAAGAAGGCTTCATCAGTAGTCAGGTGATCTGTACCAAGCTCTCACTGTTGATGCCACCTTGTCATGGTTTAATCCGGCAGGCAGCCAAACACCACGCAGCCGCTCGCTCACTCCGCCCCCCCGCAGTGGGACGGGGAGAGAATCAGAAGGGTAAGAGTGAGAAAACCCGTGGGTTGACATAAAGACAGTTTAATAGAACGAAAAGGAAGGGAAAAGTAGTAGTAGTAGTAGTAGTAGTAGTAGTAGTAGTAGTAATAATAATAATAATTATTATTATTATAATTATGATAGAATATACAAAATGAGTGTACTCGCCGAGCAATGCCCCCCAAAAAACCAGCAATCGCTACTTCCTGGACACACCTACCATTCATATACTGAGCATGACGTCACATGGTATGGAATACCCCTTTGGCCAGCTAGGCCAGCTGTCCCGGCTATCCTCCCTCCCAGCCCCTTGTGCATGGGAAGCTGAAAAAAGTCCTTGACTAGCAGGGTACTTAGCAACAACTCAAAACATCAATGTGTTATCAATATTCTTCTCATATTAAATCCAAAACACAGCACTAGGAAGAAATTTAACTCTATCCCAGCCGAAACCAGGACATACCTTTACTAGCTCTCCTCTGATACTGACCACAAGCTCTCAGCCAATCTGTTGTCCATCCCAAAAGAGATCTTCATACATCCAAGCTGCTCCTTCACATAAAGGGCACACTCACCTCCTCATCTTCCTTGCCGATCATTCTTTGTTCTCATCCATTATAGCACTCCAGCCATGTGAGCTGTCCCACCAGCTCTCAGTTATTCTGGTGATTTCACAGTTCTGTGACTTCATGAGGAGTTCTAGTTCCTCCTGAATGTTTCCCAGGCTGCAAGCATTTACATACAGATGTTCGAGGTGGGCTTCCTTTCATCCTTTTTGATCACTCTGAGATCTCTCTTGTTCGGATATCCCCACTCTTTGCTTTCCATCTGTGTCCATTGTTTCCTCATTAACTCTCGGTTGTAATATTTCACCCACGTGTTTTAGTGTAACAGAGAATATGGATGCAGATGTCACTTCTCACTGCACCAAAATGTACAGGGCATAATTTGTAGTCAGAACAAAAAAGTCCCCCAGCTGTCTAAACTGTTTAGTAGCCTAAGTCAATTAGGAGCCTTTGGTATCTGGCAGCATCTATGCTAATGCAATCAAAGGCTGGACAGTAATATTTCAACCAATTAAACTGAAGATTTCCATTGTGCCTTAAAAGATATTAACCACTGTTATACTGCCTGTGGACTTGCTCATTCATGAGTTATTAATATCACTGGAAAATTCTTATATTTCAATATTCTCTTATTCTAATATATTACTGTGAGGGATGAAAAAGAATGAAAATAAAATGATAGCAAGAAATAAATAATTTATATCTGAATGTTAAATGTAGTAAAATGGGAGAGAACAGAGAATGTTTCATGTAAAGATAGAAAACAATGAAATCTCATTTTTTAGTACATGATATTTTGTCTGTTCCTCATAGGGTAAAGAAGCAGCACATGGGAAAAATGAAAATGGCTGCCAATTTTTAATACACAGGTTGGAAAAGGTCAAAATAACAGCATACGCCAACCTCTCACAGAAAAGAGAAAATATTAGCTTTCAAATGCTTCATCCAAGTGACAGAACTTGTTTTGGGCCCCTCACTACAAGAAGGACATGGAGGTGCTGAAGCGTGTCCAGAGGAGGGCAACGAAGCTGGTGAAGGGCCTGGAGCATAAGTCTTATGAGGAGCGGCTGAGGGAACTGGGGTTGTTTAGTCTGGAGAAGAGGAGGCTGAGGGGAGACCTCATCGCGCTCTACAACTACCTGAAAGGAGGTTGTAGTGAGGTGGGTGTTGGTCTCTTCTGCCAAGTAACTAGGGATAGGACAAGAGGAAATGGCTTCAAGTTGCACGAAGGGAGGTTTAGATTGGACATTAGGAGAAATTTCTTTACTGAAAGAGTGATCAGGCCTTGGAACAGGCTGCCCAGGGAAGTGGTGGAGTCATCATCCCTGGAAGTATTTAAAAGACGTGTAGATGAGGCACTTAGGGACATGGTTTAGTGGGCATGGTGTGTTGGGTTGACGGTTGGACACGATGATCTTAGAGGTCTCTTCCAACCTGTATGATTCTATGATTCTATGATTAATAAAAAGTGCTTTAATCTATTAGGGTACTTCTGAATTTCATGATCATTCTTACAGTCAATGGGAACTCAGTTAACTGAGGTAAAGTTAGATGGTTGTTGCACTCACTACCACAAATGATAATGTAAATGAATATTATTCCTGCTAGATACATGTTATTTAACAAGTGTTATAGCAACTTATCAAATATACAGGAGGCAAAAGTATTCTCAATATCAGTATATCACAATACTCTGTGATTCATACTTTCAGAAAATGCCACTTCCAGAATGAAAAAGCATGCAACTACACAACTGTGAAAACACCAGTTCTACCTGTCTTTCCTTCAAAAATACTCTTTTAAAAAATGATATAGGAAAAACATCTTTCAGGTTCCTCTCCATGCTTGTGTCACTTAATTCTTTCACTCATTTCTTCCACTTGACCATAATATTAATGTCATCACTGGCAAAAGTATTTTTCTTTTTCTCATTCTGTTGAAGACCTCTCTTGACCCCAGCACCTTTAATTAATTTTCCACTCTGCATGGATTCTTCCTTCAGAGTTAAACATTTTCCCACTTTTTAGGCTGCAAAGACATTCAATGCTGTACAACAACAGTGACTTTCCTTTCTCAGTATATTTCCTCTTGGGGTAATATAGTCAGTCTTTTTCTTATTCTATTTCATATTACAAATATGAGGATATTTTATTCTCTCTTCTAAGCTATGATTATGTATGTGATACTCTTTCATCTCAAGCCCTGAATATTGCTTTTAAGTATAACATTTTTACTCCTTGCAAACCATCATGACATCAATCACATCATCATTCCTATGCAAAGGAAAATATATTCATATTTATAGACATAATATTACTATATTTATTATTATTATATTTACTAATAATTGAGGATTTCCTCCTTCTTCACAAGTAACTTCTTATACTCAGATTCTATGTGGCTCAGTGTGTGATTGACATCAAATCATCATTGAACAGGCTCAAGCCAAATCCCTTTGCTTATGTTAAGGAAAGAATCTCAGGAAAGGTCACAGCTGATGTGGAGTTTCATTTGCTTTAAAATTCATTCAGTACTGATCAACTAATTATGTGAAAAAAGCAGCTGGATTCATTATTTCATCCTTATTTAAGGAACCCTTTCTAACGTCTTCAGTGTTCCTTGAAAAACTCTTACCTTTACTTAAAACTGATGATGTGGTGTCAGTAATACATACCTTTATCACTTTGTGATGAATCTATCAGCAATCAATATACCTAAGTCAATACATACTAGAACAGTATATCTTAGAAAAACAAGATTTTTTCTCTGTTCTGGGCTTCTATATTCTTTGTCAACTCTGAAAGCAGGGGCTTGTCTTAAAATGGTTGGACCCTGGCAAAAGATGTTTAAAGGATTATCTAAAGCATCAGGATAAGATTCTTGATCAGTAATTCCATTCTTTATGATGAAAAGCTCATTGGAAGGATAAAATAAACTATTGAAAGTTCAAACATGTAAGTTTAATGCATTTCATTTCAAATAAATGTAAAAGCTGATATTTCTTCAACCCTCACTTCTTTTGTACATAGTGGCATCTACATATACAGTGTTTATATTATGTATTCTGAGTTATGGTCAGAAAAAAAAGGCAGAAAAAAAATTTTCATCTTTTATCTGTGGAAAGGATATCTAACACTTAAGTTAATATCTTAGTTAAGATAGTTGGTAGAATTCTCATGCTTATGCTTATTTTTATAGGAATCTTCTACTGGTACTCCATAGTTTTTCCATTCAGAAAAAAATTTATTGTTCTCCTCATCATCTACACCTGAAATTCCATGAATGAAATAATTTCCTATTATGATGTTGAAATATACCAAAAATTATTCATGTGCAATGCTGGTGAGAAATAGACTGGTGAGCTTGGTCTCAAATTGGTGTGGTTTATGTTTCAAATGTTCATTTATACTTTATTTTCCACCATGGCAACATCCTTTCAGGTAAGTTTTAGAATTCTAGTTTTTATGACTCAACTCTTGCATCTGTCATCTTCTTGAATCATCAAAAATCATGATTAAATCAATCCCACATACTTCACAACTGTTTCAACATCAAGTTGATTTACGTGCTGAATATTTCTAACCAACTTTAGCACATAAGGATTTTATTACCATTTTTGTACTTTTTTGTTATCTTGATACTTCTGGAATTAAGCCTTTATTATCTGTAGTACCCTCTTATTTTACATATTCCTGTATGCTTCTTCACTTTCCACTTTTAGTAGCGAATCTTTTACTTTTTGCCCTGTTTGCCTTTGCTAATTTCTTACTCTCATTAGCTTTGAAAGTGAAGGACTTTAATTAAAGTAAGGTTCTTCTGTTTTCTGCCTTGTATATTTTCATGTTGCTATAATTCTGTTCTACACTTTGAGCATAGTGTGTAAGGAAGCTATTATAAAAGATAAATAAAATAAAAGTAAAAACTGAAAAGTTAACAGTGAATATCAGACTCAGACCAGCAAAGAACTGAGCATTCACTGCCTCAAAACATTTTTGTAAAGGATGAAAAGTATAATACCCACCTCTTCAGAAACTCAAAGAAGAATGAGTAGACTGTGGTTAAACAGACTGCTCTTTGCAGCCTTGATATAAAAAGCACTTCAAAAACTCAGAATGAAGAATTGCAAGGCTAGTTAAACAACATGTCTAACAAGAATTATTAAGGCAGCACAGAAAAGCAGACACGAAAAGTAAATGTCTGTAAGCAAACACTTAGATAAGCTGACTAAAAACATTCCAAACAATTCCATGCAAGAAAGGGGAAGATAAAGAACTAAATGTCAGGAAGATTATTGAAAGCTAAAAATTAAACATATGCAAACAAACAGATAACAGCACATTCCAAAATAGAAACCAGGCAATGGCAAGAAATAATTATCTAATAAAAAAAAAATTAAATATTTTTGACAGTGAACATAATTAGAGAAAAAACATTTCACAAAGGGAATGAATTAAAGCTCTGAACAGTCCCTGGGAAACCCAGGTCATATGCTTTAAATCTGTAGCTGCAAATTGAACAATTTTTAAATAACACGTTTAAATAGAAACATTACTTGAAATGTGCAATTTTGTTTCTCCATATGCACAACAATATATATTGGAGACTTGTTGCAAGAGTCCTTGTACAGGCAATGCTTCTAGTTGACTGAATGAAAATTTGACATATGAAAAGCTTGCTGAATGGTGTGTTTTGAATGTAAGGATAATTCACTATCACTCTGTGATTTGTTCCGTCTTCTCCAGTGATAGCTGGGTCTCACAGATAAGCCAGCTGTACGGCACCAACCAATACTCTGTTCTGTTAACTGCTAGATGCTCACACATTTAGATGCTTGTGGACTGCTGCTAAATTATGTAAGAATGTACAATGTGTTTTTTTGCAAACTGGATGAGTAACTCCAAGAATAAGGTTCCTGTGTACAGACTCACACCAACAAATACTCGCTATTTTTGCAAATATTTTTTATGGTCAGTCTTCCAGCAAAAAATTCCCCCATAACATTATTCCATCATATGTTTAAACTCAAAGAAAATTAAAATCAAATTCTGAACAAATATTGCTGATAAGATTGGCCAACTGCATGTGTTTGGTGTAGTAGCTCATATATCTAACACAACTCTTACTGTGGGCAGTGTTAGGTCTCTACTGTAGATGAAATACCATTCTCAAGAACAGAGTTGATATTTCAGTCTTTAAAATATGAACTTGGGAAGTGAAAAAGATTCAGATATGACTTGAATGTCATAATTTCCTATATTTACCTTGGATTTAAGAAGCTTAATTTCTTATGCGGCTTCTCATCACTAAATATCTTATTTACTACATTTTCATTCCCCCTTTTTGCAACATTCAATTAAATTCAATTTGACTTCTTGGGAATGTCCTTCTTCTGAACTGCAGTATTTCTGTGATTTTTTTTTAATTATTATTATTAAATTGTCAGTTTCGCAAAGCAGATCTTACTACTTTGCAGCTGATACTAATTGTGTGGTAAAACCACTAAGCAGCATGGCATTGTTTCTGCTCCGTCCTTTGATGTTAGAAAGAACAATTGTGACAACTAGGTGTTCTTAAGCAAGAGGCAAGAGGAGATAGCAAAGATTTAGATGATCTTTAAACATTATAAAACATTTCCTGAATTATTTTGTTCAAAAAAGAAATAGAAAGCCTAGATTTTTAGAGAGGGTTGTCGTGAATGAGTGGTTTAGAGGCCGCTTAAAGAATCACCGTCAAAGGTATTAGCAGAAAGTGATTTTAATAAAGATTTATAAAAGTGCCACTTAACAGAGTTTGATGGCAAGGTTCACTTTATCATTTACTACAGGGATGAAGTATACAAAGTAAAATCCTGTTATAATTGAGCCAGAATGATTTCTTCAGAGACCAAGGACAAAAAGGGTAAGGAGACCCTCCCGTTGAGTCATGAAGTCCAGAATAGACCCAGCTGGATCTACTCCTAGTCTCAGACTTGGTCAACGGTTTATGTCTAAGGCATTATATGTGTTTAACAGCAGTCTAAAGTTCATTCACAGTTTTAAGGTAGATCATAAAATTTAGCAGCACTTAATCATTAACTAATCATTAACAAATTTTAGCAGCACTTAATCATTAACTTATTTAATATTTACGAAGTTAGTAGAGTCTACTACAATCATGATTTAATTACAAATTACGCTTACTATTAGTTCACACACATACACACAGACAGATATATATATATAAATGTACAAAAGGTATACGTGTTAAAAATTCCCGTCGTGCTCAGTGAAGAAATATTCACGTGAAATGTCTCGGCATTTCTTTCAACTGGTGAGGGTTCAGCATCAAGGAGTGAAGGGTTTCAGCCCAGGTCCCGTCATCAGCTTTTGGTGATGGTCCTCCGAATATCGCAGACTCGAGAGGTCACGAGCTCTGAGAGGCATCCCACTCAGAGGGAGATGCTGGACGCAGCCCGCTGCAGTCCAGGAGAGCTCAAAGGGTCTCACTTAGGACTGCTGTTTATAGGTTGGGAAGGTGATTGGCTTTAGTCATAAATTTCCATCCTGGCCACAGTCCCAGATGGTAGTTACTAAAAATTCTCAAGGCTTCAGTGTTGTCCAATTGAGCTGCGACCCAGATAAGGGTATCAGGGGATGACACCCGGGCCAGGCAGTAGGAGTACATTCTCAGCCTCAGCTATGCAGAGTTTCTGATACGGTCAAGGAGTGCTTAACCGCCAGACTCAGTGCACAAGGCCATGGTTTCACGGGAATTTCTGAGATCAACAAGTGGCCCAGGAGAGGGGGAGAGTGAATGCACCACCACAAGGGTGTCAAAACATTTCCATCAAATTAAAATTGTTAAATTAAAAAAAAAAAACAATTGACTCTTCCACTTACACACCTCCACCCCCTTCACCCCTGCCCCAAAATTTTTCCTGTTTTTTGGAGAAAGCTGTCTAGTTTGCTCTGGGGGATGTTGATGATAGGTGATAAGGATCATTTTACTGAAAATCTGATTTTCTTTCAAAAAAGATTTTAGTAGAAAAGTTTCCGCCAGACCTATTTTACTTGCTAAATTCATACCAGGAGGTTATCTGATTCTCTGTTCTTTCTCAGGAGCACATATGCACTCTGATCATCAGCCCTCACTTGGCTACATTAATTGTTACAGGATTCAAAGAAAACAGGGAAAAGTGGCTTTATGCTACATATTGTGCTCATCCAATTCTCATGGAGCTGGTGAAATCTCAGGCTTGTGTAACTTGTGTTGAAAGAAAGCCAGCCTTTTTCAGACCTTTTAATAACTCCCAAGTGGCATTTGCACACTTCAGAACAGTTGGAACATTTATACCCTGTTGTGTTGACAAATGTGTCTTAAATACTACTTGTGCAGAGCTAGCTGAGCAACTTAAATTCCTTTAAAGCTTATTTCTCCCAAATCAAAAGAATTCTGAGAAAGGTAGGGTTCAAAGTCTGCTACCAAAGCTGATGTAAAAGACATTAAATGTAGTGCGGATCAGAAGCTGTCCCTTAGTCTCCTCTGGCAGTGGGTTTTCTTATACTGGGACTTATGTCTGAAAAGGGGAATACTATTCAGCTCTCTGCTTGGAAGATTATTTTAAGGAGAATTCGAAGGAGTCACTTCAGCAAAAGTTAACACTCTTTCAAAGCTAATGACAGTAAGCATGTATATTAGGAATATATACAGCTTGATTTTTTATACTATATAACATCCAATCTAGTGGATGAGTCAATATTTTGTTTACTTTGTCTGACTTTACCAAAGATGGTGTTATTTTTTTCCATAAACTCTCTGTGGGATTAAGACTGCTGTGAATATTTTATATATGCTCCTCCCTATGAGTTGGCTTGCTTGAAAGAAAGAGTGACATTTGTTGTGAGTGGGTAAGCAGTAAATGTCAGACCTTATTTTACTGATGTCCATTGTCAAATTACTTTAGTCTTTTGCCACAATATGACTGCTAGGAAGCTAAGGTGATGGTGCTTTCCTGTTTGAGAAATCACATTACTTCAGCACAGTTTCAGCAGAAATTTTGAAATTCTTCTCTGTGTTACTTTCATTGGGTAATTTTTGTGGCACACAGAGAGACTTCAGGCAAGATTTGTACAGCTCTGCAGTGTACAGTGCAATTATTTATTTTCTATTGTATATAATAGATACCAAGTCACTAACAAGCAACTAGGCTACACATTAACCTGCTCACCAGCCCAAACAAGACACCCAGTGAGTTTCTGCTGGTTAGGTAGTCATCATCAATGGGGCATGGCCCACTATTCCTTGAAAAAGGCTGGTCATTGGTGTTTTCAAGTTACCATCTTCCAATTATTTTTTTGTTTCCTTAAGATTTTATAGCTTCCAGCTCGTATTATTCCTCCTGTCTCTTTGAGATCCTAATAATTGCTATCTTAATGATCAAAATTCTTCTGTGTTTTTACATTTCTTATCTCTAATTGTTGAGACTCATATCATTTTTCACACCTTCACAATGATTTTCTCAACAAAACTCAATTAACATCACACAGCTGTGTTACACCAAGCTGGCCTTGGATCACAGACAGCAGAAATCCTGTGCCAAGGGTTTCAGTTTCATCTTGAAAGTGTCATTAACTGACTCAAAATTCTCTGCATTTCTATTTTAAAGTGATTAGAAGCAACAAATGCAAAATAAACATATCCATATTTTTAGATGCTTTTGGGAAACCTCCAAAGGAACAGCATTAAATGAGCAAATTAAAACTAATGCATGCTTCTGAGGAAATTGTCTTGAAATAAAAAGACTAGTTAAAATGATGATGCTATGTTTAGAAGTTGTCCTTCAAAAACAAAACAAACCAGACAAGTAGAAAGAAAAGCTAGATATGTTTACTGGAAAGTTATTTATGGATTCATGCTCATCTGATAAGAATGAGTTGTAATATTTTTAGATAAGACAGTTTCATAGTTGTGTTTGTGCACTGTCTAGCACTACAGTTCAGATTGTTCATGAACATTTCAAAAGCTCTAGATGTAGCATATAAAAAAGGCAAAATTAATTCTGATTAATTTTCATTCCCTTTTTCTTGCACATTCACTACTTATGAAATTAGGATGTTTTTTAAGCTACGATATGTGTATTTCTGTACAGTACGGTATAGTTATACTAAAATTTGTTAGAGAAAACCTAATTCAATTTAAAAACAACTTGCTCCGTGACACATTCTGCTGTGTCAATTGATGATAACCGCTATCAGCTAATTAATAATGGATGTCCTTGTGAGGTGCAAAATCTTTGTGGGACATTGTACCGAACAGAATACTGCAATAAGAAAGCTGCTTATATATGGCGTTCTGCACTCCAACATACACAGTTTCTTTAGCTTCTTTGCTCCTTTAGACTGTAAAAAATGTGGAATATTTGCTGCTGACATAACATTGATTTGGATTTTGCAAGAAATTCTGAAAGAATAGTCCACCTAAATGCTACTGAAGTTTTCAAACTCTTTAAAATAAAAGTGCACTGAAAAAAAGGCTGTTGAAACACATAAAGGCATTCATTAAAAATGGTGTAAATGCAGAATTCTTTTTTCCAGTGTGGTTTCTGCCCCTGAGCAAAAGTTTCCTGCCAATTGTTTGAGCCATGTTGATTTAATCAAATACAGCCAATTGCAAGTGATTATGTACAAAATGAGAATAGTGCAGGGCGCAGGTTTTGTTGCACTTTCACATAAAAAGACCCTTTTCAAGCTCTTTCCAGTTAGTATCATGTAGTTACTGCTATCTCCACAGACAAAAAGTTAAATTTTAAATGGTTTCTTTTTCTATTTTTAATATAAAGGAGACCATAAATCCACATGGTCTCACTTTTTTTTCCTATTCTGTAGTTATTCTGTCTAGCTGTTTTTCAGTCATTTGATTCTTATGCATTGTGTCTCTGTTACTCTTACACAATTTCTATGTCTTGATGTAAGCAACATGAGTAAAATATCTCACATTTATTCCTCATGCTTCAATATCATTCAGATGTTAAAACTGTGCACAGATTATGTGGTAGGAAAACATTAGAAAAAATCTCATTATTTTTGTAGAATAATAGAAGCATTTTTATATTAATTTGATATAATATGCGTATATTATCAGTGATAACAGGTCTAGTTTTTATATAGATATTTGAAACAGTAACTTGTCAGAGACACCTAAGTACTAGGTTACCTGGTACTTCCCGGTATAAGACGGAACTCCTTGGCTGACATTTTTGGATTGTGAGATAAAAAGAAGGAAGGGAGGAATTTCAGCCCAAGTGGTACATTCTTGCATAGACAACAGTGATCACTAATCACTACTGATTAGTTGTGCCCCCAAAAATAATTTTTTTTTTTACATTAAAAAAAAAAGGGGGGGGGGGAATCAATATTTGCTCACAAGAGCCTAACTTCCGGCTTTCACTTACAATCCCTGTACGATTTTGCAAATGTAGATAATTGGAAAATGTCTCTGGTTGATGAGTGCATAGAATCAAGTTCTTCAGTATCATGTCTGTGCACTACACCTTCAGTTTTCATTAAAAAAGGGATAAAATACATTCCTCCTGCTCTATTATTGATTAGAAACAGCAGTAGCTTTGTTCTGTGTAGGACTTGTTTTTATTAATATGTGCTGAACATGCTACAAAAGGGCTTGTAAGGATCATTGGACCTTAACCAGAATATCATTTCCTTTGGGAGTTCTGGCCAGGCTGAGTTGCAAAAGAGGGTAGAGATCTCAGCATTGCAAAAATGGCAATATTTCCAAGCCTTAACAAAAGCAGACATTTTTGTGAGTTAAGGAACTTCATAACAAACATTGAAGCTTCTATAGATTTTAAGTACCCAACATGTTAAAAAACCTTCTCTAGAGGACAACTCTAAAATTGGACTAGATCAGAATTTGTGCATTTTAGTCCTTTCATGGTTCTGGGCCTGAGCATCAGATTAGAACTGTGCAGGAACACATAGCTAACTAGTATTCTAATTAACTGTAATTAAATGAAATGCAATTCAATTAAATGTAATTAAATTAAATGCATCCATTACTATTTGGAATATGTAATGAGAACAATACTTGTAAACAAACTCTTGCTTCCACAGAGAAAAGTAAATAAACATTAAGAAAGCTCTTTTGTCTATTCTTTTTCCAAATCCATTAGCATCAAATTGCTCTTGTTTCCTAAATAAGGTCGTTTTCTACGGTAATAGGCCTAAGGCTTTAATCACCTCAAAGTTTGCATTTGTGGTTTCATAGCTTAGAGACTTCATTATCTAGAATCTAAATGAAGATATCAGCTCTAATCAGAGGGATGTGAAGATGAAACTTCTTTTTTTCCTCACATAAATATTGCTTTTTGGAATAAAGCAAGAAGAGTTTATATCACATTTAGTTGTTATATACCTACCGATTCTCAGAAATCAAAGCCACTGACTGTGCTTTTTCTAAATAGAAGTTGCCTTCAATTGCTTCTGAGATCACATTCTGCATGTGAAAAAGGAGCAAAGGTACAAAACCTACCCATAACAGATAATCTCTTTTGAAGCATTATGGTAGTCATTTTTTCTCATGATCATTGAAAGTTCTGAGCTTTTTGTATTTTGTAATAAATAATAGAGGTGGTGTAAGTTGCAAACAAGAATGTAGACCACATACTACACATCTGCAAAAGTGCTAGGAACATTTTTTTTGTCATCCAGCTTTGTTAAATATGGCTAAAGTCTCTTTTACAGTTCGTGTTTCTGAGAGCAGTAGTTTCATTGAAACATGCTATAAACACCACACCTTATTACATCTTGGTTAGCTTGTAAATGGAAAACCTTTCAGATACTCAGTCCTCTGAAGGGTTATGCTTGGCTCTGTTCTGTGCTGCATTCACCAAAACCTAAGTAGATACAGATCAGTCAGTTTTTCATGAGCTACGTCAGGTCCTGCTCACAGAAGCTCCGTGCAGGTCAGCTACTTATGCAATTCTAGTGGACCACGGGAAGCTCCATGTTTCCATGGCTACCATGCACGCAAGACCAATGCTAGTTGGTATAATGCTTGCTCAATAGATCTACATGAGTGGTATCCTCTGAGGTGGTCATGACATTCGCAAAATGCCAACCTTTACCCAATAAACCCTATTGAATCAAAACCAAACATACCAACCCTCAAAAAATACAATTTTAATAATTGACAAAAGCCCATGCCCCTCAACCAGAAATTCTGTCCTGAAAATGGAGGAATGCCAGGGATTTTGAGAAGTTTATTAAAGAACTCCACTGCAGCTGATTTTTCATGGATAGGGCTTAGATTTAAAAAGAAGTGGCAAGAACAGTGTTAGATTTAATTTCATATATTGCATTTGGCAATGAAATGTTCTCTGGCAGTGAGGGGCTGTTGCTATGGTGAAGTTGTGGAAGCTCCAACATCCCCTGACAACTAAGAGGCTTACAACAGCTTCTGTGTGAATAGGGCATGTCCCAAACAGCTGCTCCTTCTACTTGCTTAGGCTTCTCAATAAAGGTTTTGGCTGGTAAGATAGACTTTCTCATCCTAAAGCATGTATGCATCACTGGAGTAAAAATGTACTGTGGTTATGTTGATTCTGACAAATCTGGTGTCCCGTATGCAAGAACATCTGACTTTATAAGGATATGTCATTTGATATCTGGTTAATTGTAATTAAGCATAAAAGCCAAAAAAACACAGACCCTGTGGAGCAGTAGATATCAGTGATCATAACAAAGAGCAGAGTGGTCAGGTCTCTGACTGATGGGCCGTTGAAGTAATAGCCTTAGAATCATAGAATCATAGAATCATACAGGTTGGAAAAGACCTCTAAGATCATCGTGTCCAATCGTCAACCCAACACACCATGGCCACTAAACCATGTCCCTAAGCGCCTCATCTACATGTCTTTTAAATACCTCCAGGGATGGTGACTCAACCACTTCCCTGGGCAGCCTGTTCCAAGGCCTGATCACTCTTTCAGTAAAGAAATTTCTCCTAATGTCCAATCTAAACCTCCCTTGGCACAACTTGAGGTCATTTCCTCTTGTCCTATCGCTAGTTACTTGGGAGAAGAGACCAACATCCACCTCGCTACAACCTCCTTTCAGGTAGTTGTAGAGCGCGATGAGGTCTCCCCTCAGCCTCCTCTTCTCCAGACTAAACAACCCCAGTTCCCTCAGCCGCTCCTCATAAGGCTTGTGCTCCAGGCCCTTCACCAGCTTCGTTGCCCTCCTCTGGACACGCTCCAGCACCTCCATGTCCTTCTTGTAGTGAGGGGCCCAAAACTGAACACAGTATTCAAGGTGCGGCCTCACCTTGAAGAGCTTCAAGGCCTCACCTTGAAGAGCTTCAGCCAGAATTCTGTAACTGGTAAGAAAGGGGAGGATCAAAATTATTATGGGGCCCATGAGAAATAGCAAACTTATTATGGGATATTTGGGGGGTTTTGTGGGAATGTTTAAAATTTACTGTGGTATGTTTTAAGGGGATTGCATGAATCAGTGAAACTTATTACAGAATAATTAAGGAAAGGAAAGTAGGGGATCAAGGAAAAAGCATGAGGATTAAGGGAAATAAGCGTGTGGAAATGAAGGGACAACAAAAGGGTCTGGTCATGTATAAGCAGCTTGCTAATCAGCATGATTATATGGCGTCTCACAGCTTAGACAGGTATACTCTTCACTGGGTAAAAAACTGGCTGGACGGCCGAGCACAGAGAGTTGTGGTCAACGGAGTTAAATCCAGTTGGCGGCCGGTCACGAGCGGTGTTCCCCAGGGCTCAGTTTTGGGGCTGGTCCTGTTCAATATCTTTATCAATGATCTGGACGAGGGGATTGAGGGCTCCCTCAGTAAGTTTACAGACGACACCAAGCTGGGCGGGAGTGTTGATCTACTGGAGGGTAGGAAGGCTCTGCAGAGGAACCTGGACAGGCTGGATGGATGGGCTGAGGCCAATTGTATGACATTCAACAAGGTCAAGTGCCAGGTCCTGCACTTCGGCCACAACAACCCCATGCGACACTACCGTCTTCGGGAAGAGTGGCTGGAAAGCTGCCCGGAGGAAAAGGACCTGGGAGTGCTGGTTGACAGCCAGCTGAACATGAGCCGGCAGTGAGCCCAGGTGGCCAAGAAGGCCAATGGCATCCTGGCCTGTATCAGAAATAGTGTGGCCAGCAGGGGTAGGGAAGTGATCGTGCCCCTGTACTCGGCACTGGTGAGGCCGCACCTCAAATACTGTGTTCAGTTTTGGGCCCCTTGCTACAGGAAGGACATTGAGGTGCTGGAGCATGTCCAGAGAAGGACAATGAAGCTGGTGAAGGGTCTGGAGCACAAGTCTTATGAGGAGTGGCTGAGGGAACTGGGACTGTTTAGTCTGGAGAAGAGGAGCCTCAAGGGAGACCTCACTGCGCTCTACAACTACCTGAAAGGAGGTTGTAGTGAGGTGGGTGTTGGTCTCTTCTGCCAAGTAACTAGGGATAGGACAAGAGGAAATGGCCTCAAGTTGCACGAAGGGAGGTTTAGATTGGACATTAGGAAAAATTTCTTTACTGAAAGAGTGATTAAGCCTTGGAACAGGCTGCCCAGGGAAGTGGTGGAGTCACCATCCCTGGAGGTATTTAAAAGACGTGTAGATGAGGCGCTTAGGGACATGGTTTAGTAGGCATGGTGATGTTGAGTTGATGGTTGGACTCGATGATCTTAGAGCTCTTTTCCAACCTTAATGATTCTATGATTCTATGATTCTATGGCCAAGCCCTCTATAAGAGCTCTGTTCCTAACTATGTTTTTCCCATCTGAATGTGTTCTCTATGCTTTCTGTGTGTTTGTTTATGTGTAAGTTCTGCTAGCCAACCTGGAACTGAACTATCCAGGGAGTGAGAGGACACCACCCACGAGAAAAAAGCCAAGACCAGAGTCAGTGGCTGGGTAAGAGGCCCAACATATTTATAGCACAGGGACTTAACAGCTAAGCCAGGCTTTGAGAGACCTGCTGGTGTGAGTATGCTTGTGAAAGTGAAGATGGGTGTATGCCCCACCAGCAAACTTCAGTCATGATCAGCTGGACAGGAGGAGCATGACTGGTCATCTGGGTTGTTCTTGTTTATTTGAATGCTGTTTAAGTTGAAGTGAGCATTGGTAAAGGCATTGTTTTCCTATCTGTGCTGACTTATATGGCTTTTCATATGTGTTCTCTGTGTGTGTGTATTTGCATCTTCGGTATTCTTACTGTCAACAGCAGCAGCCTCCACTTAGTGGGAAGCAGAAATCCACTGGGTTTTAAAGTCTGCCAAGGCTGGTGTCCCTTAACACTATGACCTCACACTTTCTTCCAGTTTTCCAAATTTATTCCCATTTCATCTGCTCGTTTAAGTGAAATACATTACATGTGTATTTTCACTTGTTCTATTTAATCTGCAGAAATAAAGCTGGATGGTTATATTAGTAAACTTCTGTTTTAATCCAAAAGTGAAAGCAGAGAACAGATAGGATGGGATGTTTTCTACCTTTTTGGACTAAAGAGTGTGCCTAAAACCAAGATTGAATAGACACTTAATTTTTAGGTGGTTAAGTTTAAGTAAAGTGAATCCCAGCCTCACAATTTCTTCCTTAGAATGCTCAACTTAAAAATACCCGAGAGAGAAACATTTTAATAGAATAAACACAGATAGTTAAAATGAAGATTTTGCTGTGGCTTTGAAGTTGGTTTTTTGCCCTTTTTTTCTTTTTTCTTTTTTTTTTTTTTTCCCTTTATGGAAAAGTATTTTTAAGGCTTGTTTCCCTAAATCGTTTCTCTTTTCATTGGTATTGACATGAGCTGAACAATGCAGCATGTTTTATGGACAAGATCTATGCATCTACAGTATACTTACTGTGCATACTAGACAGACATAGTATGTATGTTTACACACTATGTAGACAAAGCTCAATATTTTTGTGAATCTTGCAGAAAATAAAAGAAAAAAAAGAAAAAAACATTGTTTTTTTTTGTTGATGGTGGTTTTCGGTTGGTTTTTTTGTTGGGTTTTTGTTTTTTGGTTTTGTCTGTTTTTTTTTTTTTCTCAGAAAGGCAGATAAATTAAGAATAAAACCCACTTTGGAATGAAATCTCTAGCACAATACTGAGTTAATGACTATATGGTTTGTTCAAAGGATAGATCTTCACTTCAAGGTGAATAAATTGTTGCTTACCAACTGATTTATTAATTCAATTTTAAGTTAATTTTAATAATGTATGCTTTGTTTGCAGCATTTACCACTGAAATGTTAGCTCTGGTTGGCTGTGATCCATGAAGCTTCTTATCTGACAAGCAAAGTGGTCTTAATTTGAATGCCTGTCAACTTCACAATTGGTCATAAATTTTATTTTAATAGTAACAAAAATTAGGAACTAATGGATGGGCGTGGCATGAGGTAGGTATTTTCCTTAAATTATGTTTCCCCTCTAATCCACTGAGAGGGGCAGGGAGGGGACACGGGGAATAATGTGCTTAGTAGGAAACTGAGAAGAAAACAATACAAAACAAAACAAATCACAGGAAATTGTAGCTTCCAAGTCCTTTATTAGGTTAAACACTAAAAGTGCTGAAGTCTCTCATTCAGATGTCAAAACCCCCTCACTTATTGCTTAATTTTGGAGATAGTAAAAATACACAGTTAAATTTCAGCAATAAATTTTATTAGGGGAATAAGTCAGCTAGAGGGAGAGAACAAGATGGGTACTGTCAAGCAACATGGCCCTTGAAGATCATGGCAGCAGTCAGCCTGTCTGTCTGTCAGGGAAGGGCCAGCAGTGGACCTGAAGCTCAGAAACAGCAGAGGACAGCATAAATTTCTCTGGAGGGGAGATTGATCAAAAATATTTTACTACTTTGAGGTTATTCCTACACAGAGGGCCTTCCTGTGGATTTTGTGAAGGTCAGCTTGAGGGGAACAGAGAAAGGTTGGTGTCTTTTTTTTCTTCAGGCCTTAGCTGAGTCTCTGACTGAGTATGAAATAACGACCAGGCCAGCAAGCTCTGCCTAGCGTGACCATGTCAGTCAGTGTGCAGAGGTCCCCTGAGGTAAGAGCAACCTGCCCTTCACATGGCTTCTGCCTGGGCACAGTCTTGAGGAGGTCCTCTGCCTGCGCTGCCCGCACCACTACAGCTATTCAAGTTTAGCTTCTTCTCTGGCTTTGATCTTTCCCTTCCTGAATGGGGTTTGAGGTAACACCCACATTAATTGCTAGTCTCTTGCTTAATGATTGAGGTTTTCACCAGCAGTCAAGAAAGTGATCAGGATTGCAATGGATACTTATTTATCTTTCCAAGAACAGAGAACAAGATTGTTGGCATGCGGCTCTGGGCTGCCTCAGCTATCCAGCTTTGGGTGCCTGTGTTTGTTCTCCCTCTGCCTTTGCATTTTATCTAACTCAGGACCCTGGGTTTTGGCACGTACCTTTTGCTCAGGCATTACGATACTCACTGAAGTGATGCCTCAGTTCTTTAGGCTCCCTGTTGCCTTCCCATTTTGGAGTTTAGCTGGGGTGAAAATATACTCACCACAAATACATAGTGAGAAATTTCTTCTGCCAAGTAGATTATAGGTCTATTTGAGCTGCAACATCTTGAAGAATTACTGAAAAGACTTTAAGCCTGGACATCTCAAGTATTGCACATGAAAGCAGACGATAAGTGGTGCACTGGGATAATATGACCTCACCTTTCTCACCTAACTTGACCTCAGAGTTTTGAGAGAAACTAGGGCAGCCGGTGTCAGTCCTTGTTTTCATTTTTTTTCTTCATATGAGGGACTATTAAACTTACCTTTCTGCAAGAATGACCTGGTGAAAATGTAGTCTACTGAATTTATGATTTGATTATGCCATATCTGTGGCACTGTAAAGAATTGTATATTGTGTCTGTAAAGAAAAAACTGCTCACTGGTAATATTTCAGTGTTCATCTCTCTCCATTCTATGACGGTTCTGTGGAATTGCCCATAAGAGAAGCGGGGTGCCATATCCTGTGTCAGACAATTTAACTTCTTTTGTGTCTATCTTGAATTTTGCATCTATAGTGGTATCTGTACAGCCAGTATGTGACAATGGCATCATTTGCTAGAAAAAATACGTTCATTGTTTACATTGGACAAAGCATGTGAAGTAGGATTCATCTACCATTTACTTTAGACATTTAACCTACTCAAAGTTAAGATCTTCTTATCTTCATTGAACAGAGACAAACAATCTATCCTTAAACGTTTGCCTAGAAGAGTCAAAATATAGTCTTTGCAAGTGCCTTTGTCCGCTGACCATAGAAAAAACCTATACGATGACGGATAAGGGATACTTAATTTTTATTAAGTTCAAGATAAATCTTAACTGTGGTATGACATGAAAATTTCTGGATCCACAAAAAAAAAATCTGCCATATTAAAAGCACCTATAAAAAGATAGGAAAATAAAGTAAATATTAGGCAAAGATGGAAACAGGGTGGTAAGGATGGATGTTATTTAAAAAAAAAAAAAAAAGAAAAGCTCTTTACCAAATGTGAGAACCTTTCTTCAAAATGGGGAAGAGAGTCTCAGCAGTATGTTGAGGTGCACCAGACCTCAAAACTGAGTCATTAATAGTTCCATGGGAAGTATGCTAGCAGAAATTTTCCTCAGACTATTCAAGCAATGCCTCTGGTACACAAATATTTATGCAGTTTCTAAAATGTAATAGTTTCATATCTTTTTGTTGCTTATTAAAAAAGGTATATAGTATTTTCAAAGGACTATTTTTGTGTCATCTGTTGGAAAAGATCTAGTAGTGTTCAGTGTCTGTGGGTTTTTCCCCACCTTTTTGAAATGAATCACTCATGATTTGTGCTACATTCTGTCATAAATGAAAAAAGTTCACTCTTTTTTTCTCTAAATTGGAGAACCTTCTTTTATTCATGCGAGTAACTATTATAATCAATAGAACTGAAATCACTCGAGCTTACAACAGAAGTTAATGGAGATGCCGTGGTAGAATTAGACCAAATAGGTGGCTTTGTTTCAACAAAGGAAGCAGGCAAGAAGACAAAGTTAGCTCAATGTCAGAGTTATTTTCTAAACAGCTTATGAGACCTAAAATCTTAGCTGTGGAACTTGGATCACATATTCACTGTCATCAGCTGAGCTATTCTAATACTTACAGAAGTTAACAATCTGGCCTCATATCTTTACTGCCACCTGTTACTGGCATGAAGTTGAATCAGCTTCATGAACCTAAACTGTTTATGTTTTTTTGCATTATTTTCATAATGTAAGAAATTGTAAATATTAAAAAATCCTGGAAAATTTAAGTATACATGGCAAACACAGGAATAACCCACAATTATTTTGTTTGTAGCAATAGGGAAAGTATCTTATACAGGGAATTAATTTTTTTTTCCACAATAAGTTTAGAAATTCATAACATATTTCTGATTTCATTATTTCATTCAATTTTGCTATTTAAAAGTGATAGTGAGAATGTATGTAGGAATTTCTATGTGCTTTAAAGGACTTGAAAAAGGTAATGTGCAGTAATTTGCAGTTTCCTCTAGATACTACTGTAACTATTCCTCTGTGGAAAGAAGCACTTGAATTACACTGCAATTCATAAAACAAGCTTGTAGATAACCTACTTTATAACTATTTCACAAAATTGAAAATTCAGTATTCTACTTTTTAAATGGGAGTGGAGAAAAAAAGATCTATGGACTTTAATTTGTAGTTAAAAAATTCTGGTTTCAATCCCATTCTTCTGACACTTAAATTGGCTGTGGAGAGTTTACTTAATTGAAAGGCCACTGCAAAAATAATTGAATATTTATTCCATTAAACAGTAATGCAATTAATCTGGCTATGTCTATTCATAAATAAGCACTGAGAAATTTTTTTGAACCCTCTTCTCTTTCACTTCACAGGCGTATGCTTTAGAATGAATTTTGGGGTATTTGTTTTATGTGAAAAGGTCCAATTAAGAAATACAAATAAAAAAGATAATAAAAAAGGTTTTAGGAATTTCTAAATGAATCGGAGAGATGGAGAGAGAGAAATAGATGGTACCATCAGTATCTAGAAACACACCTAGCTCTTCTTTCACAGGTGCTGTAAGATTGTCCTCTATTACTTATATTGCCATTATCAAGTGCTAGACAAGTGTGTGCTTTGCTTTCCAGTCAAGTGAAGTTTTTCTTGGTAGCAGGCAGGCTTGTTATATTTTTATCCCAGTAACTCCGTTTTTATACCAAAGTTCTTACTCTAAATGCAGGCTGCTCTCTCTCCCTCTCAGCTACAAAGGAGCTTAGGATAACTAAAATAAGCTCAGTTGTCAAATTTTGAAATGTCAAAACATGAGATGAATCCCTCAGAAAGAACTAAGCTAATACCATGACTGTCTTCTGACACTTGGGTCACAGTCTTTAGTTTTGAATGTATTTGTTAAAATGTTGCCAGCTTGATTCCTATATATTTATTTATAAGGTAATGTTTCCAAGGGTAAAGCATAATGTCAGATGCGTCCTGAACAAAACATATCCCTTCAAGAATAGTATTCTTGGGTTCGGAAATGTTTTGGTGTGGCTGCATGATAATTATAATTTAGATATAAATAAATAATAATTACACAAAATAAAATTCCAGTTTCAATTGTTTTGACACATTTATCCCAAATTCTAATTTCTAGAAGCAGTTTGTGTGTGAAATTGGAAATAGAATTCAAAATTATTTTCTTTCTTCTACTGTCTTCTCACTATTTACGAGCATAGAGGAATAGCTCCTAAGTTTCATCTCTCAGTTTGCAGGACCAAACCCCTCTTTTTTTCCTGTTTTAGACTGGTCATAAAACAGGACTTTTGGGGGCCATGTGAATAATGTAGCATGCAAAGACCGCTTCTGCAAATGTAGGTGGCTATAAAACATTTTAAAGGACTCCTTTGTGTTAGATAGGGCATTGTGATTTCTGACCTTTTCTCTGGTAATAGATTCAACAGCAAAAGCCATCAACAGTCAAAATTGTGATATATAGTGATTGTTCATGTAAGATCCCTAGAATGCTGTTTGTTTTTAGAAGTTAAAAAACAGCAGCAAGTTAGCCACTTGTATAGAGAATATTAAAATTTAACTTAGAGACATAGGATTTATTCTTTTTAATGTTTTCTACTTGTCATAAGTAAAGTTCATATTAATCAAATTAATGGTGTGTGATTTTCTCATATGGTTGTGTGGGAAGTAGTTTTTCTGTCCTGCAATTATTAAGATTCTGTTGTGTTTTGTTTTTTTTTTTTTTTCCCCTTCTAAGTCTGGATGATATATAAAACTCTAGCTTCCTTTTCAGCTGCCTTTCTTACCAATATAAATACTATTTATATACAAATATTTTATTTTTATTTCAGTTTCTTTATTTTTATTTTCTTATTTTACTATATTCATACTTCCAAAGCAAAAAAAAAAAAAAAAAAAATTAGAAAGCACATATACCATTCAAACATTTGGGTAAAAAGGGCAGTAAAACAATGTTTTAATGATATCAAATTTCTTTTTAAGCAAAAATACTTTTTACAATCAATTCTGGTTTAGACAGATCCATCCTTGGTGAGAAAAACAAAGGTTTTTTTCTGGTTTTTTTCCCAGAAAATTTCCCAATTGCTCTATTTATGAATTTGTATTTCCAGATAAGCTAGCAATGAACTTTCAGAACAAGTCCCAAAATTAAATCATCGTTGTCTCATTTCTTGTTTGGTTTTTAAATTAATGAACATTGTGGGGTTTTAGCTTGTACCTTGAAAAAATGAATCCTTTTTTTTTGAGCTTCCTTATCTTTTTCTACACAAACAGCACAATAAAAAGAGTTTGTGAACTTGATGTTGGCCTTCAAGAAGTACTTAGTTTGTACTACTTGAAACTGTAAACTGAATTATTTTGGAGGAGATTTAAAATGGGTATCATCTACATATAAATTGGTTTTAGAACCAAAGGGGGCCTGCAGTCAGTGTATATTATAAGATTATATCACATTGTCTAATGGATTAGATTTTATTAAGTACTATAAAACAGCATGAGATGTTCTCAATAGAAAGCAAATTGAACTGAAACAGATAATTAATTACTGCAACTCTTATTTTTTCAACACAATGTAGACACAAATGCATTTGTTATACGTGTGTATATTGCATATTGCATCATAAACCTGTCAGCATAAACTTTTGCGTACCTAAAACAATCAATATGCTTTTCATTCAAGGTTTTAATATTTTTGAAACACAATATCTGTTTTGCGTACACAGAATCACTTTGCCCTGTTGGAACTAATGAACTCCTTAAAAATTTCCATGTTAAAATGCTTTTCTACAGTTAATAAAACTGTCACAGATATATCCAATAGAGTCCTCAAATACCATTGAACTAGATCCTAGTGAGGAATGTCCAACGTACGGAAAAATGGTGTTACTAAAACCAGCCAAAATTGTATGCTGAAAATCCTTGGGGAAGGATCCCTGAGAATTAATCCAGATGTTATTCTACTGATATCAAGAAGAACTGTTGTAAAATCCTTTATCTAGCAAAGTTTTGGTTTACAAGTCTTTGGAAAGAAGATTCCTATATTCTACTTAATACTAATCCACACCATCTCTGAGAAACAAGTCTGAAACCTGGAAGATAGCTAACTTGTAGCTAAAATTGTTTATTACCTTTCATTACTTGGATGCTTCAGAAAAAAAAAAATATTGATTTTGTGAGAGAACTTTCTAATGAGATCCCAAGCTATTGAAAAGTTAAGCACCTCGGATATGAGATTCTTACAACTTTGAAATAGGGCATGTTCTTCTATGGAAAGGGCACAGACTTCTTTCTGAGGTCAGAATTTGGGTACAAAATAGCGGTCAGGTGACCCCCCAAGTCACATCTACTCCAGAAATGAC
Organism: Calonectris borealis; assembly: GCF_964195595.1. Taxonomy (NCBI): domain Eukaryota; kingdom Metazoa; phylum Chordata; class Aves; order Procellariiformes; family Procellariidae; genus Calonectris; species Calonectris borealis. The sequence goes on along the minus strand of NC_134314.1, from coordinate 49,030,492 downwards.
TGGAGAGAAAACAAATAGAAAGACACTGGTTTTAAGACTCTCATAGCAGTAACAGTCGTTTTTTTTCCCCCCTCCAGAAACAAGTTATCTCTAAGAATATAAAAATGTTGTTTTGCATTGCATCTCTTTAAGCACAACGTAATTATACCACCCTTGCAAACTAAATTTATACTGGTCAAAATGTTACAATATATATACTCTGCAGTCATGCGTATAGTTTCCTAAGGCAACTCCAAATTAATTAATGAATTCAAACCATATATAAGGCAACAGTTTTCCACATGCCCTATTTAAACCAATTCCTTTCTGTACCAGCTTATGGTGCATAACGTCCCCTTCTGTATTCGTTTTGTTGAACTGTAACCTTCTCAAATATCACAAGCTGTTTAAAGATCTCAAAGGAAGACGTCTGTTTTTAAACAAGTAGTGCAAGCAATACTTTGAATGGAACTCCATCCAATGGAGCAGTATTTCCCCGTCACTTGTAGCCATCTATCTGTGGGACTTTTCACAAGGCTCATTTTATAAATACCAATATTCTGTTGTCTTCTGTCTTATTTGGAAAACTATATTCACACACTGCTACAGTCTCAGTTGAAGGTACTTGGCTTCCCAACTTAGTCTGTTGTGTTTGTATATTTAACAAATTGCTTTCTTAGTACTGCAGCTACAATCCGCTGCTGCTCAGTTCAGACTTTTTGTAGTGTCTCTGCTATGAAAGTTCCCCGTGGAATTAAGAATAAATGATGAATTTTGGTTATGGAAGATTGTTTCCTTCCAAAAAGAGAGGGCAGAATAGAAGCAGGTTTTCCAGCTGGGGGGGGGGGGGGGGGGGGGGGAAGAGAGAAAAAAGGGAAAAAAAGACAGTGGCTTTGGATAAGGTTGTTCTAAAACCTGCATTTCAGATGCATTTCAAGTCTTTTGTTTCACAACTTCTTGACTTGGATTTAGTCATGCAACAACTTTACAGAACAAAGTTGTTATATCTGTGAGAGAGGAGTACAAAAGTATGTAATAGAAATTTTAAACTAATTCTTTTTATCCAGCATTTTTGAATGGGAAAAGGTACATTCTAAAATATTTATTTAATGACCGTATATTCAAACATATGACCAAGTAGAAAAGTTGGAAACTGAAAAGGACAAATAGAATGCCTGCCTCTTATAAAGAACAGTGAAAGATGTAAAGAATTATAATAATGATAATAGTAATAATAACGGGAGCAGCATAAAATTCACCTTCAGAATCCCTCCAGTCTTGGCAAACGTGGCACTTATGGTTATTTCCTCCACAGATATTAGCTTAAAAGTATGAAGTTTATTCAAACTGACTTTATTTCTATGAGAAAGGTGGAAGTCTTGCTCAGTCTTTGCCATTTGACCTGTAAGATACCTTTCCTGATATGAAAACTGGGGATCCTAATGAAAGCTATAGACTCTTAAAAACATGCTTGCTGTACTACAGCTGCAAGAACAAAGATTTATGTTGTTAAATAGAAGAAAGATAAAGAAGAAAGGAAGAAGAGACTGATTTGTTTTCTTATCCTCCTGCCTGGCCAGTGGGACTCTGAATACCTCAGCTCCGACCTTGGTCTTTCTTGAGTCTGTCCACCTCACCAACTCAGGTTGGAATTAGTCAGAATTAGTTTTTCTTTGCAAAAGATGGCAGGGAGACACGATGATTAACTCAACAACTCAGCTTAGCCATGAATATAAGCTGTTTCAGAAACATCTGGGTCTAAGAAGGGGATATTTTTTAGTCTTTTAGATAAAAATTACAAAATTACAAACCCTACATGCAAATTGCTTAACATTTAGGATTTTGTTAACTGGGCATTTGCCTTAAGTCCAGTAGTTAAGTTCAGCATACTTAAAAGATTTCTTGTGAGTTCTTTCTCTTCCTTATGCAGAGGTTTTTAAATCAGTTTCAGTTGCAAATGAACTGGTATGAACTACTACAGTTATGATGAACTACTGCAGTTATGATCCCTTACCTCTTTGTTCCCCTTTCCTTTTGTGTGATTTGTTCCTTAACATTTCTATACTCCATTAGCAAAAGAAAAAAATAAAGCATTCCACTAAACCCAGCTGAAATACTACAGCTAGAAAATCTTAAACATGGGTAAATAATTTTCCATTTGCTGGAAAAGAAATTGTCTTCTGACAGGCTTAGAAATTTCATTCCTCATGCAGGGTCTCCTCTCATTGGAATAATGTGTATTATTGACATTCAAATAAAGACTGACAGATGTGGATTTGCCATATATCAATTTTGAATGTCACCTCATTTCTACAGTGATGATTGAAGTCACCATTTTGGATAGAAAATTCTCAGTGGATCAGACTTTTTATGTTGTAACAAAATTATCTGGAGTTCAAATAAAAACACTTTCCTTGTTATCTTCCAAAACAAAAAGATTTTTGTTGTCTGTAAAAACTGTTACACATCTTTGAATAATATGTGTTATCTCAGCAAAGCTGTATTATCTTTTCCCTTTAAACTTCAGTGAAGTCAGGAGGTGGTTAACTTTCTTTTAGTCAAATCTGTTCATGACACACATTCTTTATACATCTTGCTATAAAATAGTAGCTGCATTTATAAAGTTTTATGTCAACACCTTAAATATAGCATTACAGTGAAAAATAATGTTTCATATTTTTCTGCAATAGACTTTTTTTTATTTGTACTGTGTTAGAGAGTATATAGATATAAACATACATACAAACATAAAAAATACGCAGGGACAATAATAAAACAGGAAATACAATGAGGAAAAAAATGCGTGGAAGCTTACTAATATATTTGAAAATGAAGAAAAAGGTGGTGCAAATGTCAGTTAAAATGCGGAGAAAGAAACTAATCTTCAAGGGATGTCCATGATACCATGATCTTTCCTATAGCTCTAAGAGGCCCTCATCCTGGGTTAACACTGAGTTGTGAAAGGTGCTCTAAATTCATAGAATAAGGACTCTTCTATAAGAGTTGATCTACAGCAGTTGGAGGCAGTTTATAATGTTTTCTCCTGTAAACTAGGAAGCATTTAAGAATAAATTTCAGAGTCTTAAGTAAAACAGCTCTATAGATATCTCCCTTGTTCTAAAATTCTTTAAAATATTGTTAGGTTAGAACTCTGCCTTCTATAGTAAATTATACCTCGGCACCTAACAAATTAACCTCTTTTTACCATGACCTGTGTTTTCTCAAATTGCAAAAAGCTTGAAATTACTTACTGTTTAAATTCTTCATAGTTCTTGATTTGCGCATTGTTTGGAGTAATGAATTGCTAATATGGAAATGCTGAAATTCTCCACTTTGTGTACTTGGGTCTTTAGGCCTTTTTGATTTTCAGTGAAAGAAAAGATGATATTTCTACATCAATTTAATTTCCCCCTGCTTTTTCAATGATGTCCCTGAAGCTAAGTTATGATTTTGTTTTTGGATAAGAGATGTTGAAACTAGGAATACAGTCCCAGTTAACTTGGTTCTTACAGAAACATGTAATCTGCATGAATTATATATGATGTTCATGGTACCCTGAGAGACAGTTAGTTTTCCCCTAAGCACAGAAAAAACTCAGGGTGAGCTTGTTAAGATTTCATTATTGGAAATATTACAAACAAACCAGATGACTTTACTACTCCAGTGCTTTTCAGAAACCCTCGTGCTGCGTACAGGGAAAGTGTATTATATCTATAATAGTAAACAATATAGAAAAGAGCCCCTTCTCTGTTGCTCATGCCAACTGGCAGAGTCTGGTTGTGACTACAGGATTAAACTGACCCAGCCTCTGAAATGAGACAACTGCATTCAAACTTTTAGGAATGATCCCTGACCTGCACAAACCCCCCAAACTTGCTTATGATTTGTCTGGGAGGGTGCCAGCTGGCATTGCCCAAAAGCATGCCAGATTTCTATCCTTACATCTGCAACAAGAGTTTAGCAGTACAGCCAGCTGAGCAGAGGTGCCCAGGCCCCACCACCGCTTAGGGCACTGCTCTAGGCATAGCCGCAGGTATTTGCCCAAACAGATAAAGCTGCACCATGTAAAACACCACGTGAAAGGGATCATAGCTTAGGACAGCTTGCTGTGAGAGCGTGAATCACAAGGCACAGCTTCAGGAACTTTGGCAGGGTGCAATCCTACTTGCTTTTAGAAGTGTGATTATATTCCATCTGAAACCAGTTGGTGCAAGAAACGTGTCTTAGCATTTTCCTTGTTCTATTTCAGTTAAATCATCGAGATGCACTGATTTCTTCTTTCTTATTTGATTTTTTAAACTTTATTACTGCTTTGTTTTTCTCTTCTTTTTACCTCTTACTGTTTTTTCGTCCCCTTTTGCTACATGCCAATATTAACTGATTATTAATAGCAATGTGCCTTTCATTCAAGCATCTGTTTAAGAGAAAAAAAAAATCTCTTTTTAAACAGTTAGCTACATAGATGACCATGTGAGCCCTTATCTTGCAGGTTTTACTCAAAAAAGAATCCCCTTTCCCCTGCAAAACTGAAAAGCAAGCATCTTACTTATAATAACAGACTCTGAAATATAAGGAAATTATAATAATTGTAAACCTCATGAAGTTATTTTCTGAAATGTTACTGTAAAAAACAAGGATAACACAGTTAAGTATTAAATAGAATATAATAAAATGAGAACTAACTTTTTCTTGATGCTTCCATACTTACCTAATAGTCAACAAATAAAATGGGATTTTTTTTTTATTTTTCTTTGCAAGTAATATTTATGACCGACATGATAATATTCAGCATGAGAAATTCAGTATAATATTTTAGGTCATTTTAACCTTTAGATATGATCTCTGAATTAAAACACTCTAAGATTGCATTCCTCAAATCCTAGAAGGTATTTTATCCTCACATGAGAAATTTTATTAGGAATGACATGTGAATGAAATTACAAGATGAAACGATGCTATTCTCATAATCCATAGATCTACAGTTTTTTAAAATAATGTGTCCTGGTTTCGGCTGGGATAGGGTTAAATTTCTTCCTAGTGCTGTGTTTTGGATTTAGTACAAGGAGAATGTTGATAACACACTGATGTTTTCAGTTGTTGCTAAGTGCCCTCCTAGTCCAAGGACAGCTCCCGTGCCTACTGACTGAGCTAGGTACACAAGATGGGAGGGAACATAATCAGGACAGCCAGCCCAGCTGGCCAATGGGGTATTCCATACCATGTGACGTCATGCTCAGTATATGAAGGGTAGGCGTGATCCAGGAAGTACCGATCGCTACTTGGTTATCGGTCAGCGCGGGTGGTGAGCAATTGCATTGTGCATCACTCATTTTGTATATTCTATCATTATTTATTATCATTATTCTCCCTTTTCTGTTCTATTAAACTGTCTTTATCTCAACCCACAAGTTTTTCTCACTCTTACCCTTCCGATTCTCTCCCCGTCCCATTGGGGGGCGGGGGGAGTGAGTGAGCGGCTGCGTGGTATTTGGCTGCCTGCCAGGTTAAACCACGACAGTCCTTTTTGGCGCCCAACGTGGGGCTCAAAGGGTTGAGATAACGATAGATCTGACCAAAGTGTGTTAAGGCAAAATTGTTATAAGCATCCATTATATTGATTGGTCACAATGTTGATGTATTGGCTGTCAAAGTTGTGGGGCTGGCTCTCAATGTTGGGTCATGTAATACCTTGCTTGCAGTATATGTTCCCTTTTGTGCTGTTTATCATTATTCGGAACTGGGCCAAGATTATCATTTTGTTGCTGTTTTATGAGGTGATAAAATCATTGGTCGTAAGTCTAATCTGGTATCTGTACTTGGCACTGCCGTCATTTCTGTACCTCAGGAACCACCTCTTAGAAATTATTGGTAATTGCACTTGTTTCTCCTCGGAGAATGAATTTAAGGGGGAGACGGGATGGGACACTCTCTCCCACTTGTTCATCTTCCCTTCCATATCGTCAGAAACTCCTTTTTCTTCTATCCTCTTCACAAAGATGTCCACAATATTCCCTGAGAATTTTGAATATCCTTGGGATGCTCAAACAAGCATGTTCATATTGCTATGTCTCCTGAATGTGGTTCAGGCCTTGTTTAGGGTTAAACAACTCTTCAGGAATACTGTCCAGAGATCAACCCTCAGGAACAAGAAAAGAGGGAGGGCAAGCAGCAGTGCCTCATCAGGGCGGGCGGAGCGGCGAGTCTCGGGGGCGGCTACAGACACGGTGGCTACTCAAAACCCCACGACAGGCACTGCGGCTACTCCAACCCCCATGACAACCCCTGTGGCTACTCAAACCCCGGCAACAGTCACCGTAGCTTCTCCAACCCCTGCGACAAGCACTGCAGCCACTCAAGCTCCAGCAACAGGCACTACAGTTACTCCAACCCCCATGACAAGCACTGCAGCTACCCAAACCCCAGCAACAGGCACTACAGCTGAACCAGAGGACCAACCCTTGTTGGTATCCGTTGCCCCTGTACAGAAGAGGAAATCTTGGAAGCGGAGGTCAGGTCGTTTAGAAAGGGATGATGAAAGACCAGGGCCATCACGAGGAGGGGAGGAGGAAGAGGAAGAACTCATAAACGAGACGGAAACCACCCGATCCCTATCCCTGAGTGAGCTGCGAGATATGCGGAAAGATTTCGGCCGTCGTCCAGGCGAGCATATTGTTACCTGGCTGCTCCGATGCTGGGATAATGGGGCCAGTAGCCTGGAATTGGAGGGGAAGGAAGCCAAACAGCTGGGATCCCTTGCTAGGGAAGGAGGCATTGACAAAGCAATTGGAAAAGGGACACAGGTCCTCAGCCTCTGGAGGCGACTGCTGTCAGGCGTGAAGGAAAGGTATCCCTTCAAGGAAGATGTTATATATCGCCTAGGCAAATGGACCACTATGGAGAGAGGTATCCAGTACCTGAGAGAACTAGGCGTGCTGGAGGTGGTTTATAGTGACCTGAACGACGACCAAACGCCCAAAGATCCAGATGACGTCCAGTGCACGCGACCCATGTGGCGGAAGTTGGTACGGAGCGCACCAGCATCGTACGCCAGTTCGTTGGCAGTACTGTGCTGGAAAGAGGAAGAAGCACCAACGGTGGATGAGGTGGTTAGCAGACTTCGGGATTTTGAAGAAACTATCTCCTCCTCCCTTGTCTCGGCTGTAGAGAAACTGTCCCGAGAGGTCCAGCAACTCAAAGACAATAGGTCCTATTCTCCACCTGTACGGACCAGTATCTCAGCCATTAGGAGTCAGCGTTTTACTCCTCAAGAGAGAGGATATCGAAAGTACACACCACGGGGCACCCTGTGGTTTTACCTGCGTGACCACGGAGAGGACATGAGGCAGTGGGATGGAAAACCTACCTTCATCCTAGAGGCACGTGTACGTGAGTTGCAAGGAAAAACAATCACACAAGGGGGTTCTCCCAGGAAAAATGCTGCCCCAGTTTTCAGGAAAACCCTGTCTCACGACGGTCCAGTTTCCAGTGAACAGTTCCCCAGACAGAGTAGAAGGGCTGATCTTACTTTGGACTGTAATGAAGGAATTCTTGACTCACGTTTGCAAGAAGTGAGAAGCGGATACTATGACCAGAACTAGAGGGGCCCTGCCTCCGGCCAGGTGGAGAAAAGGGACAACCGGGTTTACTGGACTGTGTGGATTCGATGGCCTGGCACATCAGAGCCACAGGAGTATAAGGCTCTCGTAGACACTGGTGCGCAGTGCACCCTAATGCCATCAAGCTATAAAGGGGCAGAACCCATTTGTATTTCTGGAGTGACAGGGGGATCCCAAGAGTTAACTGTGTTGGAGGCCGAAGTGAGCCTAACCGGGAACGAGTGGCAGAAGCACCCCATTGTGACTGGCCCAGAAGCTCCGTGCATCCTTGGCATAGACTACCTCAGGAAAGGGTATTTTAAGGACCCAAAAGGGTATCGGTGGGCTTTTGGTATAGCTGCCCTGGAGACGGAGGAAATTAAACAGCTGTCCACCTTGCCCGGTCTCTCAGAGGACCCTTCTGTTGCGGGGTTGTTGAGGGTTGAAGAACAACAGGTACCAATCGCTACCACAACAGTGCATCGGCGACAATACCGCACCAACCGAGATTCCCTGATCCCCATCCATGAGCTGATTCGTCGACTGGAGAGCCAAGGAGTGATCAGCAAGACTCGCTCACCCTTGAACAGTCCCATATGGCCAGTGCGAAAGTCTAATGGAGAGTGGAGACTAACAGTAGACTACCGTGGCCTGAACGAAGTCACGCCGCCACTGAGTGCTGCCGTGCCGGACATGCTAGAACTTCAATACGAACTGGAGTCGAAGGCAGCCAAGTGGTACGCCACCATTGACATTGCTAATGCCTTCTTCTCCATCCCTTTGGCAGCAGAGTGCAGGCCACAGTTTGCTTTCACTTGGAGGGGCGTCCAGTACACCTGGAACCGACTGCCCCAGGGGTGGAAACACAGCCCTACCATTTGCCATGGACTGATCCACACCGCACTGGAACAGGGTGAGGCTCCAGAACACCTGCAATACATTGATGACATCATCGTGTGGGGCAACACAGCAGAAGAAGTTTTTGAGAAAGGGGAGAGAATAATTCAAATCCTTCTGAAAGCCGGTTTTGCCATAAAACAAAGTAAGGTCAAGGGACCTGCACAGGAGATCCAGTTTTTAGGAATAAAATGGCAAGATGGACGTCGTCAGATCCCAATGGATGTGATCAACAAAATAACAGCCATGTCCCCACCAACTAGCAAAAAGGAAACGCAAGCTTTCTTAGGCGTTGTGGGCTTTTGGAGAATGCATATTCCAAATTACAGTCAGATCGTAAGCCCTCTCTATCACGTGACCAGGAAGAAGAACGACTTCAGATGGGGCCCTGAGCAACGACAAGCCTTTGAACAAATTAAACAGGAGATAGTTCATGCAGTAGCCCTTGGGCCAGTCCGGGCAGGACAAGATGTTAAGAATGTGCTCTACACCGCAGCCGGGGAGAATGGCCCTACCTGGAGCCTCTGGCAGAAAGCACCAGGGGAGACTCGAGGTCGACCCTTAGGGTTCTGGAGTCGGGGATACAGAGGATCTGAGGCCCGCTACACTCCAACTGAGAAGGAGATATTGGCAGCATATGAAGGGATTCGAGCTGCTTAGGAAGTGGTTGGTACGGAAGCACAGCTCCTCCTGGCACCCCGACTGCCGGTGCTGGGCTGGATGTTCAAAGGGAGGGTCCCCTCCACACATCATGCAACCGATGCTACGTGGAGTAAGTGGGTCGCACTGATCACACAACGGGCCCGAATAGGAAACCCGAGTCGCCCAGGAATCTTGGAGGTGATCACGAAGTGGCCAGAAGGCAAAGATTTTGGCATAACCACAGAGGAGGAGGTGACACGTGCTGAAGAAGCCCCACTGTATAATAAACTACCAGAAAACGAGAAGCAATATGCCCTGTTCACTGATGGGTCCTGTCGCCTTGTGGGAAAACATCGGAGGTGGAAAGCTGCTGTATGGAGTCCTATACGCCAAGTTGCAGAAACTGCTGAAGGAGAAGCTGAATCGAGCCAGTTTGCAGAGGTGAAAGCCATCCAGCTGGCCTTGGACATTGCTGAATGAGAAAAATGGCCAGTACTTTATCTCTATACTGACTCATGGATGGTGGCAAATGCCCTGTGGGGTTGGTTGCAGCAGTGGAAGCAGAACAACTGGCAGCGCAGAGGTAAACCCATCTGGGCTGCCGCATTGTGGCAAGATATTACTGCCCGAGTAGAGAACCTGGTTGTAAAAGTACGTCACGTAGATGCTCACGTACCCAAGAGTCGGGCCACTGAAAAACATCAAAACAACAAACTGGTGGACCAGGCTGCTAAGATTGAAGTGGCTCAGGTGGATCTGGACTGGCAACATAAGGGTGAATTATTTATAGCTCGGTGGGCCCATGATGCCTCAGGCCATCAAGGAAGAGATGCAACATACAGATGGGCTCGTGATCGAGGGGTGGACTTAACCATGGACGCTATTGCACAGGTTATCCATGAATGTGAAACGTGCGCTGCAATCAAACAAGCCAAGTGAGTAAAGCCTCTTTGGTATGGGGGACGATGGTTGAAATACAAATATGGGGAGGCCTGGCAGATTGATTATATCACACTCCCACAAACCCGGCACGGCAAGCGCTATGTGCTCACCATGGTGGAAGCAACCACCGGATGGCTAGAAACATACCCTGTGCCTCATGCCACTGCCCGGAACACCATCCTGGGCCTTGAAAAGCAAGTCCTATGGCGACATGGCACCCCAGAAAGAATTGAGTCAGACAACGGGACTCACTTCCGAAACGCCCTCATAGACACCTGGGCCAAAGAACACGGCATTGAGTGGGTCTATCACATCCCCTACCACGCACCAGCCTCCGGGAAAATCGAACGATACAACGGGCTGCTAAAGACAACACTGAGGGCAATGGGCGGTGGGACATTCAAGCATTGGGACACACATTTAGCAAAAGCCACCTGGTTAGTCAACACTAGGGAGTCTGTTAATCGAGCTGGCCCTGCCCAATCAAGACTTTTACGTACTGTAGATGGAGATAAAGTCCCTGTCGTGCACATAAGAAATACGCTGGGGAAGACAGTCTGGGTTACTCCTGCCTCTGGCAAGGGAAAACCCATCCGTGGGATTGCTTTTGCTCAAGGACCTGGGTGCACTTGGTGGGTGATGCGAAAGGATGGGCAAGTCCGGTGTGTACCTCAAGGGGATTTGATTTTGGGTGAAAATAGCCAATGAACTGAATTTTATTATGTCAATTGTTATATGATATTGTATATCATTATTTCTATGGTTGCTATCAATGGTATAGCAGTGAGAATCACCCAGATTAATGAAGAATGAACTAACTCCGATGAAACCGAGCAAAGTGCAACGATGATAGAACTGAACGAGTGCAGCAGTACCGAAATGAGAACTGGCTTCAGGATGCAACAGCCCAACACCACACACCATCCTTCTGGCCCTGAAAGACTGTTATGACAGATGGAGCCCAAAGTTGTGGACTAAAAGAACTCAATAGACATTTATATATATATTTATGTGTATATATGTATGTATATGTATTATATGTATATATGTATGTATATGTATTATATATGTATATATATAAAAAAGATAGTGATGATTAATTGAAAGGTATTGAAAAATGTGAGACCTAAGCATAACGTAAATGGTATGGAATAAGGGGTGGATACTGTCCTGGTTTCGGCTGGGATAGGGTTAAATTTCTTCCTAGTGCTGTGTTTTGGATTTAGTATGAGGAGAATGTTGATAACACACTGATGTTTTCAGTTGTTGCTAAGTGCCCTCCTAGTCCAAGGACAGCTCCCGTGCCTACTGACTGAGCTAGGTACACAAGATGGGAGGGAACATAATCAGGACAGCCAGCCCAGCTGGCCAATGGGGTATTCCATACCATGTGACGTCATGCTCAGTATATGAAGGGTAGGCGTGATCCAGGAAGTACCGATCGCTACTTGGTTATCGGTCAGCGCGGGTGGTGAGCAATTGCATTGTGCATCACTCATTTTGTATATTCTATCATTATTTATTATCATTATTCTCCCTTTTCTGTTCTATTAAACTGTCTTTATCTCAACCCACGAGTTTTTCTCACTCTTACCCTTCCGATTCTCTCCCCGTCCCATTGGGGGGCGGGGGGAGTGAGTGAGCGGCTGCGTGGTATTTGGCTGCCTGCCAGGTTAAACCACGACATAATGTAACAGCTATAATTCTACATTAAGGTTATACCCTTGAAAAAAACGCCATGCCATAAGTTTCCATACAAGTAAGAGCTTTAACCATAGCATATGATATGGCTTTTGTAATGTTATAACTTGAGATAAACTTTCGGATAAAATCTTGTCCAAACTTTTGTTAAACTTAATTTCTTGTGTGTTGCAAGAAAGATTTTTTGTTTTCTCATGTTCTAATTTTGTTGGTTAACATCAAGCAGGAAATGCACTTGAATTGTTGCACATGGGAAGTAAATTTGCTGTATGAAATTTTGTTTTACTAAATGGTGGCAGGCCACTGGGCTTCAAAGGATATCAAATGAAGTTCAGATTTCTACAGGTGCTTTCTAGGGCAACACATATATTAGGACAAAGTTGTGTAGCTCTGTGGTAATGGAATTTGCTAAAGTATCTCCCCTTGTTGCAATAATATTTTCCAATTATAATTACATGTTTAATGTGCAAGAAAATAATTTAAAAAGACAAAACCAAAAAACCCCACACAATGTAACCAAGCTCTACACTAATGCTGATAGGTGAATAATGAAGTCTTGTCCTTCTGAGATCGAAAGAGACAGGAAAACTTAGATTACTATTTCCTTTGTGATATTCTTCCTGCATCTGATTCAACATGGCTAGGAATTAATTTGATTGTAACTCATGAAGTTGATGACTCTTGAATCTAGTAATGATGAGTTAAATCACATTGTAAAAGATTTTTCTGCTGATCATTTTAGACGGTTTCTTGTATCTTTCTACATGTATAGAGAAAATTATGTTCCCTTTCTAGCTGAAATTTTAGCTTTATTCTGGCAACACACCAAATAAATTTTAAAATTCTATTTTGTACTTAACATTTCCAATAAAACTGTGTAAATAACAGTTTTTCTCTGTGTGGGCAATTACAAAAAATCTGAAATGCCATTGAATTAAACAAATTGCTTAGCTTCAGATTTGAGCTATGTATTTTTAAGCCCGATTAAAGAAAGAATTCAAAATGAAAAATTAGTATTTTGACTTATTAAATTTCCGTCCACATAAATAATCAAGTAAGACAGATTAATGAAGGTTATGTTTTGGCAACAGCATGCATTTTTTGCCCCATTATATGCACAGCTCTAATTAGCAGAAAAAAACTGTGGCACATTGAAAACTTGAAAATATGTAACCAATTAGAATTTTATTTCAATATTCAAGTGAATGAATGTAATTCTCTAATTTAGTCTCAACATATTGACTTTGACATTTAATTTAGTAATTAGTTATAAAATTATATTAAATCTGTATTGGTGCAGAATTTGTGGGAATTTTGAACAACCTTAAGTATTCTATAATTTGTTTTGAATTTGAAGGAGGTAAGGAGTGATCGGCATTTTACATGTGTTTATTACATTATATTATAGTCTTTAGATCAACAGAACCAATACCATGTTCAACATTAGCAGTCACACAAAGTTAAGCATATCTTATTTGAGGTTTGCTAGAAAGAATGGATAATAACTGCTCAGGTATTGTCTCACTGAGAATAATGCTGTTTTGAAGAACTCTAATTGGCCATGTATGTGGAGATGTTTGGAGGCAGTGATTGAGAAATTGAAAAAAAAGAAAATTAGAACTTCCCATAGACTGAGTTTCTTCCTGAACTCTTCACTCAAATGGACATGTGGAAACAAAATATACAATTTACTAAAACATAGTACAGCATACTATTGGAATTGAGTACTGCTCCAATGGAGCCTATAACTTCCGTGACTCTTAGTGTTTCAGCTGAGTAGACAAATTCCAGCATAACAGTAGGACTTATAAATTCCTTGATATCAGCAAGGTTTATAAACGTATATTCCATCCTGGATTGTTTTCAAGCTGATTATAAATGCATGTAAAAGACACACTGAGTTCTTCAGCTTTCTAAGAGCTAATAGGTGTTCTTTATAAACTGTATATCTATTGTAGTCTATCTGGGTCAGAGTCATCAAAATATCAATCAACTCTAAAGGTTTTCTGACATTTCAAATATCTCTGAGTGTTTATATAAACGTATCAGTTGGACTGTATTCTCTGACAGGAACTTTTTGGTCCAGAGTTAAATACATTATATTTTTTGTAGCACATATGAACAGGTGTTTGAGTTTCCTCTTTAATGTGCATTTGTTTTCCTCCTGTGAAACTCATTTGTATTTTAAACTACTGTTGTAATTAACATGTTGAGCTATGCTGGCAATAGGTTGGGCCACTTTGGCACAGCTAAACATTAAAAACAGCTGATTGCCAGACTAACTCTTAAAAGCATTTTCAGCCAACACATTCCTTACCCCTGCTGATTTTTCTCCCAGGGACTGAGGAAATTTGGCTCAATGGGTTTTTACAGACGTGAAAGACTGAACTGCCCTTGTTCAGTCCCCACATTCAGAGGGGACTCATACCTTGTGGATAGTGGGATCCAGCCACACTGTAAATTTATAAACCTCACAAAAATAAATCTTTATTTGTTGTTCTACATAGTGCAGATGTAAAAGAACTACAGCAACTAATGACATGCACCAAGTTTCCATAGATTTTTTTTTAAACCAATTTTCAAATGCAATACAGAGTTCTTTTGCATTTGTGCACTTGTGTCTTAGTTCTCAGTAGGGATTTTACTGGCTTTTTCCAAGCTTGTATAAATGGGTATGTAGCAACATGGGCATGAGCACAAATGAGATTCTTACAAGGCTCCTTACGAGTTAATAGACCTTTTTTTTTCATTTTTCCAACATATAACAACTAAATACCCTCATCTTACCAGTATTATCTCAATAATGAACAACCTACACTTTTCTTCTTTTATATGATACTTTTCCTTTAAAGTCGCTTGTGTTATTACAGTGCACACGCACCCACCTACATACTCAGGTAGGTACTCATTTGCTGCACCATTTTCCCACCAGCTAAAAAAGATGAAGTCCCTGAGCATGATACCCTCTTGGTTTTAGTTTGTTAATATATCCTGATTCAGTTTTGTAAAACTTGCTTGCTGCTTCATTTACCTGAGGTATTCCAGTCTCCCCGCCACTTGTGAAAACCTTTTGAAGCAACGAAATCTTGCCACACTCATGTGTCTGTGGTTTTCACTTCAGCCTCATTGAAAGTCTCTTGAGATCTTCACCTTACTCTTTTCTAGCCAAAAATGGGCTTTGGGGAATGTTTTGCTTCAGTTAGTTTTCAGTGAGAGGAAATTAAATGTGTTTTTCAAGATTTAATACAGGCACTAACATAGGACTTCCCTTCACCGCCTCCCCAAAGGAGTATGTCTTATGAGGAAACCTAATTTCCATTCCCATCTCTAGTGTTTTTGTTCAAAAAACTGTCTCTGTGTTGTTATTGCTTAGGAATCTCACAGCTCCCTGGAGCTTTCTTAGTCAATCAATCCAGGTCTCAAACAATCCAGCTGATGCTCTGTGACTACTATTTATCACAAGATCTGTAAATACCTCCTATCTGTCTTGTGTTTCAAGATATTTGAAATATCTGCCTGTTACTATTTGTGGACTATAAGCAATTTGGGAAAAAGACAACATTCCTTTTTTTTTTGTGTAATGTCTGATGGAGCGGGTTGGAGTTTCTGCCTTACACAATTTAAATAAATGTTCAGGCATAAATAAGGAAATAAAGTTCAGTGCTGCACTGAACATTATTTCTTTATATATACGTTGTATAAATATATACATATACACACATATATAATGTATTTGTTTAGTGAGATGTTTTCAGGTAATCACTTTGGATATGGATGGCCATTATTTCATCCAGTGTTTAATGCTATCTCTGAATACCATATTAGAATAGAGAGAATTAAAGCAGAAATTAGCATTAAATGGCAGTTCACTGTATATATATAGCTTCCATCACGCAATTTCATTAAATATATTATTGGTCAACAGAATAGTTTTATACTGGTACCAATTAACAGAAATGAGAATATTTCCCTTCCTCGAGAAATTTTGTTATACAATGAAATATATAAATTTGTGAAAACAAGCAGTTTGAAATGTCCTGATTGCTATATTAGGTATTGGAGATATCAAAAACTTTTTTTTAAAAAAAAAACATTCTGACTTTAAATGTGTTTAATTTTTTTCACTGTACAAAATAAAAAAGTACCCGCTTTCATAAATAGATGGTTAGACCATAGTACACAATAGCTTTGCAAACTGTTTCACTATGCTAGTCTGTGAAAATCTTCTTAGTCACTAAGCTTGTCAATGCTAAGAATGTCTTTGTTTTTTTTTTTTTTTTTTTGCTTTTAAGTATGGTTGGGTTTTTTGTTTTGGGGGTTTTTTTTAGCCTGACAGTCAGTTTATCTTTTTAGTAAATGCATTTTCTCTTTGGAAAATTGACAAGGAATACATCCCTGGTGGCTAATGGCTGTTATCATTTCAGATTTACAGATGATAGATTTTCTTCTAAATATCCTCATGGGTGATCTTTGCTGTCAGTGTCTACCTTGTGCTCATCTTCTAAATTTGGACATAGTTGATAGAAATTTCCAGTGTCTTGACTGGAATGAGTTTTTTCACCCACTTAGATAAAAATTCAACTTGTTTCTGAAAATATTGTGAGGGAGGTGCTTTGTGTGATTGAGCTGTGAAAAATATTATTACTTAGGTTTATTCCTTATTTTTGGGAAAGAAGGGGGAGATAGAAAAGGGGAAAAAACCTCCTCAGTCAGAGTGAATTAGAACTTATATTTCTTCTCAGATAAAGAGATGCTCTTTATAATTTACATTTGTAGTATTTGTCTCTAGTGAATACTTTTACAACACAATTAAGAATGTGAAATGATGAAGAAAACTTTGTCGTGTAATTTTAGTAGAAACTCAACTTTCAACAATATGCAACCCTTTTTCTATTAGTCTATTTCCATTTTAAAAACTGAAAACATTGAAAATATCATTTCTGCTTGTGAGATGATTTCAAATGCAAAACCCCCAGCATTTCAAGCTTACAAAAATGTTTATATTTGTAGTAGTTCAATTTTAAGGGAAAAAAGAGTCAGTCACACTTAGTAGCAGATATTTATATTTTGCTAGAAAAGCTTTCTTGTAAAATGCAAAGCAAAATTTGATCTTTGTAGAATATGGAGAAAAGACTAGAGATGTAGGTAAATTTGAAACTCCAAATTAAGTTCCTTTTCTTTAATGGAGGTACACAGAGTATGCCTCTATAACTAAAACCTGTATACAGATGTCAGAAGGATCCCTCTAGACTGGTATTCTAGCTATAGTAAGAGACCTTGGATCCTGGCCCTGAAAGAGCTATTCACTGAGGATAGTTCCTTTGAAGTCAATGTGTGGACCCAGTCTCAGAAATAATTCCTTTCTGGCATTGTTATATTGGTGAGAATGTGAAAGCAGAATGCAACTGAGATGGCAATGACCATGTAGAGTCTGCATTTCTTGCAGCGTAAGAAGTAGGAACAGGAAAAAAAAAAGACTTCACAGGAGCAAAATTAATTAAGAGATTCAGTGGAGAATTTTCCATGGAAAATACGTGGGAAAAAAAGAGTTTAGGACAGTTGGGAGTTTGTAAAACAGCATCAAGGGCACAAGCACAAACTCTTTCAAGCAGCATAAAGCTAGGATGGTCATGATAGATCAGCTGGTCTATGTTGTGAAACTCTGCAAGATTGAAAAGTACTGAAAATTTAAAGTGGAGGGATGCCTAAGTGTAAAAGAATTGCATAAACTTTGTTAAGTCAAGTCATGTAATGAATGATGAGCAAAATATTTTTAAAAAATCCAATGGCTTTGTAATATAATAATTCTTCACAAATATCTCTAGAAATGGCAGACAAGTTGGTTTGCTGTTCTGCAGAAAAGGAAAGCTGATTCTGAGAGGACAGCATGTTTAATATCTTTTTAATTAACAAAATAAGTCAGCTGTGATTAGCTAGCTAGCAGTATCAAGGACAGAATGGTAAAACAGGAAAATAAAAGTTTGGAGAGTGCTTATATAAATTAGATGTTTTCAAATCAGTTGTGTCTGGTGAAATTCGCACAGGAGTACCTAGAAAATAGGTCCATTTTCTTTGGGAAACTATGAAGGATAAGAAAAGATTCTAGAAGGCCAGAAAAAAGAAGCATTGTGCCTATACTAGAAGGAAGTACATAAGGAATACAGACATTTCTTTGAATATCATTCAATGAAATAATTTACAAGCACTTAGATGTCAAGAAAGAGATACTAACCAGTATAGATTTTTCAGGAATAAATAAGATCAAAATATCCATTGTTATAATTTTCAATCTAAAATAAAAAGTATCAAACCTTATAAACCTTTGTTGATACATGTGAAGTAGTAGATGTCTCAGTAAGTGACACAGGGAGATTAAACTATTTCAGAGGGGGGAAGAAAACTTGAAAATTTGTTCTTGGGCTGTAGTTATCAATTGTCAGACCAAAAAGATGTACTGAGTAGGATTCAGAAGTTCTTTCTAGGTCTGGTACTATTTGATATTTTCATTAGCAACTTGGATGAAGGAACAGTAAATTTGCAGACAATCCCACCTGGGATGGACTTCAAACATGTTGGATATCAGAATTAAAATGTTAAATGATCTCGACAAATTGGAGACATGGTCAAAAAAAGTAGGCCACAGTCCAACAAGGTAAAATGAAAAATTATGTAGGTGCAAATAATCAGCTACATAAATCCAAGATGAGAAATGGCTGGCCAGGTGCAATCCTGCAGAAAAAGGTTGTGATTAAAATGGACAGAAAGGTGAACATTGACCGACATTGCCATAAAGTTATAAGAAAGATAAACAGTAAGCTGGGAAGTATAAGCAGGTTTGTAATGTGTGAAATCCTTCTGCTCTGCTAGGTACTGGTAAATCCTGCACAGAAATCCTGCATTGAGTTTTGGGCACCATAATTTGAGAATTTGAACCAATGGCAGAGTCCAGAAAAGAGGACTTAAAGTTATCAGGTGTTTAGAAAATATTATCCATACAGAAATATTGACTAACAAACATTATCCATGCAGAAATACTGAAGGCAGCTAAAGATGTCTGATCCAGAGGAGATCAGACATGGTCACAGACTCCACATTTGGAAGAGAATTTAAAAAGAAAGTGCATTAATTCTTCCCAATGTCTAGAGAAAAAAGAGGCATTTAATTTAGATTTTGGAAAAAATACGTTTTTTTTAATATCAACATGAAATCTAAAAGGAAGAAAAAATATGTATTCACATCCTCTGTAAGTAAGCCACCTCTGCTTTTAAATCATTGCCTTTTATTGTCAATGCCATAAGAAAACATTTACATAATTCTAGTGTCAAATAATCTTTTACTTTATTATCTTGAAAGCATAAATCTTACTGTCAAGGGAACACTTAAAAAAAATATTCAGATACCACAAATGCTCATCTGAGGTTCTGCATTGGTAAGAACCTCTGCAAACCTTTGCAAATGCTGAAGAATTCCAGAGTTGAATACTTGCCATTTTATTTTGGTGTCATTATAGATCAATATTAAAACCTTTTAATACAAGAATCTTTTCTACATGTAAAAACACATGTAAAAGTTCAAAGCTACCATTAAGTGGAAAATATCTCAAAAAAGGCTAGTTTGGCTTAGGTTAGCATGCTAAAACATTCCAATATGCAATCATTTTTATGAACATTTCACGAATTATCCTTATTATGTGCTAAATGGTATAGAAGAGGTAATTTTTATTTTTTACTACCTCAGAACATAGCCCTGAAATAAGTTCCATTAAGCTTCTATATTTGGGACAATCCAAAGTCATAGCATTAACTGGCAACTAATGAGACCTGGTTTTGGCATCATGCTTTGTGTCTGACTTCTGTGATGGTCATGTAATCACTACAATGTTCATCCATTCTGCCAAAACAGGGCAGTAAATGTTTGTCACGTGAAGGAAATGAAACCGGTGAAACTGTCCACTCAGTCTAGCTACATTTGTATATCAAATTAATTTAGAGATACTTGTTTTTTGAGGCTTTGGAAAACTGGGTCCTATTTGCAGCTCAAGGTAATAAGCCCTTAGCTGTAGGTATAAGTCTAAGTTCAATATCACACAGAGAACTAGTTTCATTAGTGAAAGCATGCAGTCATCTCAAGTGTTATCCTTGTTCTTCTGAGACTGATGACAGGCAAGCAATGTCTACCTCCCCCACTTATGATGAGATAATGTGGTCATTTTTAGCCTAAAGAGTTTATGTTTTCATAAGTCATATTCAACCAGTGTAGCCAGTGTAATGAGACTAGACTGAGTCAGTAAAAGGAAAAAAAAAAAAAAAAGAGTAGTAGTAAATGTTATGAATTATGTTCAATATTGTCCTAACTATGGGCAAAGCATCTAGTTCCTTTTCCTCATTCTAATTCATGGTGTACAAGTGTGTATCCATGGGTACACGGTGGGAATGGTGCAAAACCCAGGATGTCAGTATGAGTTCTGAGAACAGTGCCCAGAGACATTATAACAACGGTTGAACAAATGAATGTTGTTTACACCTGCACTGGGTGTAGGTGGCAAGGATTTGGTAGCAGATGTTCCAGGCACTGGAACAGATATTTCCCTACAACCTGTGGAAGTTTTGGAAGAGATCACGTTGGAGCAGGTGAAAAATGTGAGGAGGAAGGAGCTGCAGAGAACAGTTATAGATTGACTGCAACTCCTAATGCCTCACCTCCTCTGTGCCACTTGGAGTTGAGGGGGGACGAAGAGGAGTTGGGAAGGAAGGAGTGAAGTTGAGCCTTGGAAGAGGCAGGTGTGTGGGGAAGGTGTTTTAGTTTTTGTCTTTGTTTCTCACCACCCTACTCTATTTTAATTGGCAATAAATTAAATGAATTTTCCCCAAGTAGAGCCTGTTTTGCTTGTGATGGTATTTTTAAATTCATCTCTATGTCTTTATCTCTACCACAAGCTTTTCCACCCTATTTTTTCCCCCCTGTCCTGTTGAGGAGGGGGAGTGAGAGAGAGCCTGGGTGGGCATCTGCCTGCTGGCAAAGGTGCCACCACAGCACCATTTCACCTGTGTTAAATTTCCTTCAAGCCTAATGGATCAAGATGACTAAGTGTTTTTATGGTCTTAAGAGTTTTGTGTTGGAAGAATTAATTTTTCCTGCTTTTCTGTATTTGTTAAAACCTTTTTCATGGGCAATTTAATAACTGATCCCCCTTTAAAATGAGAAGAAAAATGGCAGAGAGTTTATCTAGTCTCATGACAATTGTAATACTATAATAAGAGCAGAACTGGGGACAAAATGTATTCGGGCCCGAGACAAGGACAGGAATGAAAATAGGAAATGGATATGAAATTACTCTTTTCTCCTTGTTCTCATGATGTTATCTTATTGCTAATTTCTGATGCCATACATCAGAAATTAAAGCAGAGAACAGACAACTTTATTACTTATAGTGGTTGTATTCAGTCTGCTAGAACAATGTATCCTGAACCTTTTGAACATTTTGTCTGTCTATGATACCTTCTTATTATTGGGGGGTGGTGAGCACCAATAAAGAACAAGAAAACAATGAAAGTTGAAATATCTACAAGGAAAATGCCAAATCCTCTGTCATGTTATCACTAGAGTCTCACTATATTTAGCTGGTGAAGTGTGAAATTCCATAATGTTCATTTTAAAAGCTACCTTTCGACAGCTTGTTGCAGAGAGATTGTTTTCAAGGGAACTGATCCCCATGGAGGGAGAATGATTGAATTTTTTGTTGGACTGAAATACCAGGTGGGAGTTAACCATGTCTAACCTCCATGGACCTCTTACAGTGGAGCTGGAATATCAAAATACGTTGTTCCAAAATATACCTTAATTTATGCAAAAATTAAAGGAAAATATTTCAGACTTTGCTTTGTGTTACTCAAATAAATCTAGTGAATCTGAAGTGATACGAAAGCTGTTCTTTCTTCTTTTCCTATTAAAGAATGTCTTTTCAAAGTAAAACTGCATTTTAACTTTTTTGAAATATTTGTTAATCTCTTTTTCCCTTGTCAGACTTAATGGTGAGTTGAAACACAGCTGATAGTTTTACAGCCAAGAACATAGTGTTTGGAGAAGAAGAAAAGGGGAAAAAAAAAAAAAGTCAATTATTTCCTAGGAATGATGCAGCGAATGTACCGAGACAGGTCAGAAAGTCACCTCTTCCACCTGTTCCCAGACTGTTCAGACTGTAGATAAAGCATAGATCTATGTGTTTGTGTAATTAATTCAATACAGATAACTTTGAGTGCCCTAAAAAGAGGCTTTAAACTGATAAATTTGAAAATTCAGTTTGACAACCTTATTTCTGCTATGGGCAAGGGTAGTTTAAGTCATGACAGAGATAAGGGATGAAAAACCTCTTGAATTGACTTGACATAAGTGATAAGTGCATCTGCCAGAATGTTCTTTTTGACACCATCATCATTAAGAAGGCTTTGATCACTATAAAGGTGTGCTCACTGGATGAGAATAAATACTTATTAATAAAGATATCACAAAAAGACACAACAGTATGTCACAGTGGACAAAAAAAATCTTCTCAAAAAATGTTAGGTATATAAAGAACCACAGAAAAAAATATTTCTTGACAATACCAGTAGCAGATTTTTGTTATTTTAGTCTTTGTTTATTTTTAAACAAAATCAAACCGGACATGTTTTATGAAGGCTGTGGCCTCTTCCTTTCTGGAAACACTAAGAGGAAAATACTATTAGCAGTATTCAAAAAATCAGCAGTCTCTTCCTGTTTCTCTAGCAGTTAGTCATCATAATAATGCAACCACTGTGGCTTCATTAGATTTTATTTTAATGCAGTAGTCTATGTCTGTATCTCTGATTATTCCAGAATTACATTAAAGGTTATACTAAATTCTGACAATAGGTTCTGCAGGGGTAGCACATGTTATCCAGAGAAAGCAGATTCAATCAGAATAAATTTATGCTTCAATCTAGGACTTGAAGGGGGAGAGAACAGGGTCATTATTCTGATACATAGTATTGAATGTCTGGAATATAAATTAATGGCCCAGTCTAAGACAAGGAGTCTCATTACATGAAATACGCAAGTTTTGGCCAGATTTTTGTAAGAAATGTAAATACCTTATTTATATTTATAAAGCATAACTCACATTCTTTCAGTTTAATACTACCTCTGTGATCATGTACAACATTTTTGTAATAACTTTTCCAAAGTTTTTGTGTAAGTTTGAACACAGCAGGTATCAAAAGCTTGTTAAAGGCAGCAAATACTAATACCACAATCCATTAATACTTTTTTTCCCATTTATATACATTTCTTAACATTGATATCCTACTTCCTTAAGGCAATAGAGGCATATTGAACGCTTTTCTTACAAAAATCTCTTTTGGGCTTTCTTAGACGCTGTGAATGTGTATTTATTTACAAGTGTACCTGTGGGCACTGTACATGAATTAATTTTAAAGCTACAGAATAAAAGTTTTATTTGAGATATGCTGAGTTATCCTCTAGTTAGATGCACAATAACCTGAAATATTCTCTACTTTTAAAGGACATGTCTAAGCTTCCTTTCAATCTGAGTAGTCTGGGATGTGAAGGCTGACAGCAGCCTTTGCTGCCGTGACTGTGAGGTGGTGGAGTTCAGGATCCTGAAGGGAGGGAAGAAGCAAATAGCAGGATCACAGCCCTGGAGTTCAGAAGAGAAAACCTTGGCCTGTTCAGGGACTTTCTTCTAAGAATCCCATGGAACAACTGAGGACTAGAACAAAGCAAATGTCAGTCCTATCTTCAAGAAGAGCAAGAAGGAGGATCTGGGGAACTACAGGCCGGTCAGCCTCACCTCAGTTCCTGGGAAGGTGATGAAATAAATAATTCTGGAGGTTTTTTCCAAACATTAAAAGGACAATGTGATTTGAAATAGTCAACATGGATTTATGAAGAGGAAATCATGCTTGACCAACCTAACAGAATCTACAATTAAAAGACTAGCTCAGTAAATGAAGGGAGAGCAATGAATGTTATCTTCCCTTCAGCAAGACTTTTGACACTGTACTGTCACCAGCTTGTCTGGTAGGATGGTCTGGACTTCTTTAATACTTGTACTCAACGACAGTACAGTTATGAAAACTTTCCCAGGGTCCCCTGCTCTTCTTGCTGTTACTTCTCATGATAGCAATTTGAATTAATGACATCCAATCGTTGTTGCATACACCTTTGTTATTGCATTTCTTTGTGGATATTATAATAGTATGCAATAGAAGAGAGTGAAAACAAATTATGGCTTTAGCTCTCTAAGTTCAGCCAGGAGATAAAGAAGGAGGAAAAGAAGTTGTGAAGGAAATGTAAATTGATATCAGAGCCAATAATGAGTGTCTGGCTGGAGTTTTGACTAACTGTCTGTCAGCTCTCCACATGTCATTTTTTTCCTCTCTATTTTTACTGCATCTGGCTATTTTCAACTACCCACAAATTCCATATGACTGACTATCCACAAGAGTTACATGTATACAGCCTCAAAACAGATCTGTCTTGTTCTTCAATCAGGATTTATAAGTATCAGTTTCCTCTCTGAAGTATTTAGAGAGGGTAAAACAGTTTAATTTTTCACCCTGAAGTTCATTCAGTTCTCTCCTGAAACAGGATACAGTCCTACTTATTCCTAATTAGGATAAAAGTATTTTTTCCCCGTAAACCTGTAAATGTTTAGGAGTCATTTTTTTATGCTTGAATCATTTGCAGAGAACTTTTGGCCTCTAAGAGTTGCAAAACGATCATCTTCACTTTCAATATCTTGTTGGAATTTTTCAGTTAGGAAAGTACTTTTCACCAGAAGTTCCAGTTCAATGATTAAATACATCCATGATATGGATGTCTAATGTTCTGATTGCATTTTATTTATTATTTGCACTTGAATAAGACAAATCACAAGAGTAAATAAGCAGCTTGATACAGAAACTCACTGATACCCAAATTATTCATTTTATGAATATTGTTATAATTATAAACACTAATTAATAACACTAAATTTGAAATTTAAAGTAATGATAGAAGAATCAATAGACAATATAATATCCTTTGAACTAACATATATGAATACGATGACTAATTTCTGTACAATATTCTTTCTAATTCTCCTTTGTACTTGGCACTGGTGAGGCCACACCTCGAATGCTGTGTTCAGTTTTGGGCCCCTCACTACAAGAAGGACATTGAGGTGCTGCAGCATGTCCAGAGAAGGACAATGAAGCTGGTGAAGAGTCTGGAGAACAAGTCTTATGAGGATTGGCTGAGGGAATGGGGGTGGGTTGTTTAGCCTGGAGAAAAGGAGCCTCATGGGAGACCTTATCACGCTCTACAACTACCTGAAAGGAGGTTGTAGTGAGGTGGGTGTTGGTCTCTTTTCCCAAGTAGCAAGTGATAAGACAACAGGAAATGGTCTCAAGCTGTGCCAGGGCAGGATTAGAGTGGTTATTAGGAAAAAATTCTTCACTGAAAGGGTTATCAAGCATTGGAACAGGCTGCCCAGGGAAGTGGTTGAGTCACCATCCCTGCAGGTATTTAAAAGACATGTAGATGTGGCACTTGGGAACATGGTTTAGTGGTAGACTTGGCAGTGTTAGGTTTATGGTTGGACTCAATGATCTTAAGGGTCTTTTCTAACCTAAAGGATACCATGATTCTATGATTCCATTCCTATTTAGCATAATCCCTTAGGTTGCATTCTGGAAAACTTGACTTAGCTAATACATCCTTTCAAAAAGAATAAATTTTCCACCTGGATTATGTTACTTTTAAGGTTTTCAACTTTCCTTTCCGAGTATTTGCCTCTTCTCCTTGCCTAACATCTAGTGTTACGGAACTTGATCTTTTTTTCCCTACAAAATATATCTTTTTTAATTATACTGCCACTCTCAAAGATCCTACTGCATACACTTTAGATTCTGTTCAACCTCATTTCATATCTTTGCTTATAAACTGGGTTTATTTTTTCCTCTAACTAAAAGTTGCAGATAAACTTTAACCAAGTTTTGTATATTCATTTACAATGGGAAACAAAAGCACATTCCCCAAACATTCTACCATTACATTACAGATAAATGCTGATGAGGAACAAATATTTGCCAGTAATCATGTGTCCTTAATCTTTTTCATTCAACATTTGTAGAAAACCCTTTTCTGTTCAACACTTGCATTTCATGACATATTGGTACATATCGGATTTTCAGTAACCTCATTTTGTTTCCCCACCATCACTTCCAATGAAGAAAATCCAGTGGAGATATTAAGTGCTGTCTGTAAGACCATCAAGATCAAGGGAAGATCCTTATCCCATGCTTCTCCTGTTCCTTTGATGACTCTCCCTAGTGACTTCTTAATGGTTTATTACTCCTCTCTTCTTGCCTGCTGGACTGTACATGGTAAGTTTTATTAAATCGTTGCTTGATTTCATGCATTTTACAAATTGTTTTAGTAATTGCCTTTACAAAATGGGTACTGTTACCTGATTCCATTACATTTAGAGCATGTTCTTCTGGGCCCAATTTGCTCAGCTAAGATTTTGAAGTTTCTTGATACTATTATTTTGGAAAAATTCATTAAAAATCTTTCTTCCCATGTATTAAAGGATTCAGTTATTACTAGAAAGTGTTTATTTCCACTCCATGTTCTTTTTAGAGAGATTTAATAAAGTAAATTTGAATTCTAGATGAGTATCACATATTTTGAAATTTAAAGAAATTTTTTCTTCTTTGGGGCATACCTAGAACAAACAATTGCTCATGTTACATGGTGTCTTGCTACACTTTCAACCACCATGTTGAGACATGTCAGTGTTTCTTGGAAGCTTTGCCTTCCCATATTGTGGCAAAACACAATATATATTACTGGATCAGTCATTTAATTTGACCAACAATACTAATTAAATTATCTGAAATCACATTAAAACCTTATTTTGTTTTGGGGTAATTTTCCTTCTCTGCACATTCCAAAAGTGTTCATTAGAACTTCAAAAGGAGCTTGCAGCTTAAGATTTCCCTGATACTTCATTATACATTCTTAGTCTTTCCAGAAGTTCTCTGTATGAGAATCTTGCTATTGATTTAGAGTAATTTTTGTGACCGTTTGCTTCTCATTTTAAGTGGCACTGATATTTTTCGATTTAGGACTCCCTGCTAATTTCTTGCATTAGAAGAAACTTCTAACAGGCTGGTGCCTTCTTTTCTCCTCAAACAGATGCTCCCTAACTACCCATGCCCATCTATTGTTTTCCAAAGTGTAATTAAAAAAAAAAAAAAGAAAAAGAAAAGAAAGAAAAATGAAGTTTATGACTCTTTTTCATCATGTGAATAATCTTTTTTAATAGTGGAAATATTTCTGCCAAAATAGCTTGTTTGAAAAATGAATCATTCTGATTTTTTCTGCAGCTGACAATTCATGGGCAACAAAACTGTCCTTTTAAATATTTCTGGATATTTTTCAAACCCTTTTTACTTTATGAGACCTCCAGTTGATTATCAAAGCATTCCCACAGTCCTTCTCCAAGACAGGCTAATTCACCATCTTTTCTGAACATTATTCTTCTCTATAGTTAATTCATTGAACTGTGTCTTTAACCCCTTCATGATGTTATTTCTTCTCTCTTCTGATCTGGGTGAAAAGGATTTTGTAGATAAGGAAGTAGCTTGCATTCCCAGAAAATCCATCTTGAGTTAATCATATTTCAAATTGGATTCCTCCAATTGCTTTTCTTTAACCTAACTTTTGGATTTGTGAAGGAGATCTTATCCTTTTATGGGGAGTGGAGGAGTTTTGAAATAAGATATCCCTATATATTTCCTCTGCTTGGTATTGGTGCTACTGCCCACCTACAGACATTCTTCTGTTTTACAAAAACTCTTTTCCAAATCCATTGCAAAAGCATCTAGCTATATCAGCTTGATCCCTAATAGTGAAATGTATTTCTATGTTCCCATTTCCCCATGTCTTCTTTTTACTTCAACAGTAAAGGCTCATACTCATCTCACCAAGTTTTGTTGTATGATCTAGATCTTCTTTATAATTAATGAAGAAAAATAAGTGATTCAAGAGGACAATTTACCTCACCCAATTTTCATATCAGTCTTAGGCTGATAAATGACCTCTTTAGCATTACTATATGGCTACAGAAAGAGCCTAGCCAAGTAGTTTGGGACAGGCAACTAACTTTTAAATAATTAAAGCTGAATGAGAAAAATCCAGTCCAGTTGAATGCTGGCAGTAAAGTGCTGAAACCAATACATTCCACAATGTGTAAAGCCAAGATTTCATGCACAACTGCTGAAAAGGTGGAAAAAATTCTACTTAAAATAGTTTTCTCCACAATGGAAATATAATTATCATCAAACTGTTGGAGCATACATGTTTGCTCTTCCACGTTTTCTCAAAAATGATATTTTAACATTCAGTACATAGATCTTGTAGACAAGCATTGGTTTATTCTTTTTAAGTTGAGATAGGTCAGAGGGCAGAACAAACTTGTAAACTGTTCTTATCAGACACTAATCTAACTCATTTCTCACTTCTTTCTATGTCTGGTCATGTAACTGATTTATACTTGTTTTGTTAGATTCTAGGTATGCTACTACCAAAGCAGGCTCACACAAGCTTTGGCTGTCTCTGTCCATATTTACAGTCACAGTCTGTATGACTGTTGGAATAAGTCATGATTAGATGACATTCAAAATATCAAGACTGACTGTACATGAAACTTTGCTTTTGCTTCTGCTGCCTTGAGCCTAGAATACTTCAGAATCTGAGCTCAACCCATGAGATGAGGACTTCTGGCTCGTTACTGCAGAAGAAGGAGGCAGAAAATGCTTCAGGTTGCCTTACATGGGTTTTATATTTTGGTTTTAAAACAGCATATGGATTGTTATTTCTAAAACAGAATTTTACAGACTTTTAAAAAAAATTCTGAGTACTAACAAAGTTTGAAATTAACAGTTCCATTGCTTTAGAACTTTGACTGTCTTTAGTCACCGCCAAGTAAATATATGTTAGTTTTTTTTCTTTTCTAAATACTGTAACTAGTAGCTAGCTGTTATGAGCCTCATTCATTTAGTACAGTCATTCTAAAAGGTTGTTGTGACTTATCTGGCGACTACTATCCAGCAGATTTAACATTTAAAATATACTATATGCTTCTTCCAAAGCACTTTGCAAAGAGCATAATGAAAACCGTTCTTCACAGAAAAAAGTGTCAGACTAGTATGTGGCAGACGAGCAGAGGAAGCTGAAATTCATTGTGTGAAATGCTGTTCGATAAAGGTTGAGAAGAACATTTGATTTTTAGAGCTAATCAGCAGTGAGCTAAGAACATAACACTGGATTTCAACACTTTCTACGTCCAGCCCATATATCAAGCCTGACACTTCTCAGATACAGGTGAAAATAACTCTTGATTGGCTCAGATTAATTCTAGGGAGCTGAATGTGCTGCTGGTTATCCATGCATATGCAGTGACCATAATTTGCTTCAAAGTGCATGAAAAAAATATGAACTGTAAATAATAAAGGGGTATAAAAATGTCCAACTGAAGCCTGGTTTCAAAATCAGTGAAACACTTTTAAGTTATGCAACCTGAAGAGGGAGTAAAAATGATGGTGTAAGTTCTGCAAATTGTATGTATTAGCTGATGCTCTGTCACAAGACAGATATAAACAACGCCAATCTTTTCCCCTCTCCTTTCCTCCTCTGGAATTCAGAATATGTCATTTAGTAATTCACAGGTACTTACAGTTGCACAGATTAATTTTTTTAGGGAAGCAGTATTTTTCCCCCATTTGAGTATTGGTGGTGGTATATAAAATGCTAATTCCGTGCCTTATAGGAACATGTACTTACAGAAACAAACACTATTACTCTATATGAAATCAACATACAACTCTGGGAGAGAACACAATAGTCTAATGTTTAACGAATTGACCTCATTATTAAACAATCTCTTTCTACTCTGGCCTTTGGGCATAATCTGATCCAATTTATTATAAAACAAATCGAGATTGCTTTAGTTTTCTGCTTCAGTAGGTAATTCCTTACTGTGACTAACAAAGGTATGGAGCACAAAATAAAAACTATATACTAATAGGCTTTTTCTCAAATTAAAGCACATCATATTTCTCAGAGGTAGAATAAGAATGCAGTAATAAATTTATAACTCCCCAAAGAGACTGAAATAAATAACACATAAATGATGCATAAGTAGATAAGAAGCAGGTGGATTACAGCTATGAATGCAGTGAAGTGAAATGTTAGGATTGGCAATGACTTATTCATGTCTTATATTCATCCTCTGTGGACTATAGCTCAAATAATTCTATAGAGTAATATCCATTTATATACAGCACCTATGAGTCCCTTGAAGTTCATTTTTAATGACTGGCAGCACGGTGCTCTCTGCAATAAGCCCTTTTTGAAATAATTTTCTCCAAGTCTATAGGAGTGAAGTTCATTTCTTTGAATCATAGAATTATAAAATCATAAAATTGTTTAGATTGGAAAAGACCTTTAAGATCATCAAGTCCAACCGTTAACCTAGCACTGCCAAGTACACCACTAAACCATGTCCCTAAGCACTACATCTCTACGTCTTTTAAATACCTCCAGGGATGGTGACCCAACCACTTCCCTGGGCAGCCTGTTCCAATGCTTGACAACCCTTTCAGTGAAGAAATTTCTCCTAATTACCAATCTGAACCTCCTCTGGGGCAACTTGAGACCATTTCTTTTTGTCCTATCTCTTGTTACTTGGGAGAAGAGACCAACAGTCACCTTGCTACAACCTCCTTTCAGGTAGTTGTAGAGAGCTATATGATCTCCCCTCAGCTTCCTCTTCTCCAGGCTAAACAACCCACCCCTGTTCCCTCAGCCACTACTCATAAAACATGTGCTCTAGACCCTTCACCAGCTTCGTTGCCTTTCTTTGGACACGATCCAGCAACTCAATGTCCTTCTTGTAGTGAGGGGATCAAAACTGAACACAGTATTCAAGGTGCGGCCTCACCAGTGTCGAGTACAGGGGCATGATCACTTCCCTACTCCTGCTGGCCACACTATTTCTGATACAAGCCAGGATGCCATTGGCCTTCTTGGCCACTGGGGCACACTGCCAGCTCACATTCAGTCAGCTGTCAACCAACACCCCCAGGTCCTTTTCTGAAATACAGCTTTCAAACCACTCTTCCCCAAGCCTGTGGCGTTGCATGGGGTTGTTGTGATGCCACTGCAGGACCTGGTACTTAGCCTTGTTGAATCTCATACAATTGGCCTCGGCCTATTGATCCAGCCTGTCCAGCTCCCTCTGTAGACCCTTCCTACCCTCAAGCAGATCAACACTCATGCCCAACTTGGTGTCATCTGCAAACTTACTGGGGACACACTCAATCCCCTCATTCAGATCATTGATAATGATATTAAACAGAACCGGCCCCAATACTGAGCCCCGGGGACCACACTTGGGACCAGCCACCAACTGGATTTAACTCCATTCACCACAACTCTTTGGGCCTGGCCATCCAGACAGTGTTTTATCCAGCAAAGAGTACGCCTATCCAAGCCATGAGCACCCAGTTTCTCCAGGAGAATGCTGTGGGAAATGGTGTTAAGGGCTTTACTAAAGTCTAGGTAGACAACATCCACAGTCTTTCCCTCATCCACTAAGTGGGTCACCTTGTCATAGAAGGAGATCACGTTAGTCAAGCAGGACCTGCCTTTCATAAACCCATGCTGACTGGGCCTGATCACCTGGTTGTCCTGTATGTGCCACATGATGGCACTCAGAATGATCTACTCCACAACCTTCCCCAGCACCAAGGTCAGACTGACAGGCCTGTAGTTCCCCAGATCCTCCTTCCAGCCCTTCTTGTAGATGGGCATCAGATTTGCTAACTTCCAGACAACTGGGACCGCCCCGGTTAGCCAGGACTGCTGATAAAGGATTGAAAGTGGCTTGGTGAGCGCTTCCACCAACTGTCTCAGTACCCTTGGGTGGATCCCATCCAGCCCCATAGACTTGTGTGTGTCTAAGTGGTGCAGCAGGTCACTAACCATTTCCCCTTGTATTATGGGGGCTTCATTCTGCTTGCTGTCCCTGTCTTCCAGCTCAGGGGCCTGGCTACGCCAAGAACAACTGGTCTTACTATTAAAGACTGAGGCAAAGAAGGCATTAAGTACCTCAGCCTTTTCCTCATTCTTTGTCACTATGTTTCCCCCGGCATCCAATAAAGGATGGAGATTCTTCTTAGCCCTCCTTTTGTTGTTAATGTGTTTATAGAAACATTTTTTATTGTCTCATGTCTTTGCAGGCATTCAGTCCATTCCTATCTGCTATATATCACAATTATGTATATAACATGGATTTTTTGGTGGGGGGGAAAGACATACAGAGCATTCCAGTTATTCATTTTCAGCTGTGCATATACCAAACATTTGCAGGCTGAAAGTGAAAGGTTATTATGTGACATATCAGATGGCAATGATATGCTTTAAAAATATGCACTTTTAATGATAAGTAATTTTAGGAACATTGCTTGGATGCACATTTTACTCCATTTTTGTAAATATCTGTCTTTCTATCTGCATAAAACTTAACACAATAAATTAATCCTAAAGCAATGGTAGCGAATTCCCTGACTTTAGTACAGTAGTATATCGTAAAGAGTACTTAAGTTATAATACTTCTGTGTACAAACTGTGTATACATTTAATTAGGTATTAGACACCTGTTTCCTTGCCTCTACTGCCAGCTGATTTCTCTTCTGAATCACCAGTTCAGAATAGTTTATGATGACTGGTGAAGTGTCACTTTGCACATGAGTCAATGGTATGAGAAAGGACTATGGGGCCCCCAACACAAGAAGGACATGGACCTGTTGGATCGAGTTCAGAGGAAGGCCACAAAGATGTTCAGAGGGCTGGAGCATCCCTCTTATGAAGACAGGGTGAGAGAGTTGGGGTTGTTCAGCCTGGAGAAGAGAAGGCTCCAGGGAGACCTTATAGCAACCTTCCAGTACCTGAAGGGGCCTCCAAGAAAGCTAGAGAGGGACTTTTTGCAAGGGCATTGTCATGGTTTAACCCTAGCTGGCAACTAAGCACTACACAGCCGCTCACTCACTCACCCCCTCAGTGGGATGGGGGAGAGAATCGGAAGGGTAAAAGTGAGAAAATTTGTGGGTTGAGATAAAGACAGTTTAGTAATTGAAATAAAATATAATAATAATAATAATAATAATAATAATAATAATAATAATAATAACAACAACAACAACAACAACAACAACAATATTATAATGAAAGGGAAAATAGCAAAAAGAGAGAGAAATAAAACTCAGGAAAAATAAGTGATGCAACTGCTCACCACCCGCCGACCGATGCCCAGCCAGTTCCGAGCAGTGACCCCTGCCCTCCGGCCAACTCCCCCCAGGTTATACTGAGCATGATGTCGTATGGTATGGAATATCCCTTCAGCCAGTTTGGGTCAGCTGTCCTGGCTATACTCCCTCCCAGCTTCTTGTTCACCTCCTTGCTGGCAGAGTATGGGAAGCTGAAAAGTGCTTGACTTAGTATAAACACTGCTTAGCAACAAGTAAAACATCAGTGTGTTATCACATTATTCTTATGCTAAATCCAAAACACAGCACTATACCAGCTACTAAGAAGAAAATTAACTCTATCCCAGCTGAAACCAGGACAGACATGTAATGACAGGACAAGGGGTAATGGCTTTAAACTGAAAGAGGGTAGATTTATATTAGATATAAGGAAGAAATTCTTCACTCTGAGGGTGGTGAGGCACTGGAACAGGTTGTCCAGAGAAGTTGTGGATGGCCCATCCCTGGAATTGTTCAAGGCCAGGTTGGATGGGGCTTTGAGCAACCTGGTCTAGTGGAAGGTGTCCCTGCCCATGGCAGCGGGGTTGGAACTAGGTGATTTTTAAAATGACCCTTCCAACCCAACCCATTCTATGATTCTATGACTCTATGGCTTCTGGTTTGCAAGCCTAAATTTTGGGGAGCTAACATTTTCATCTGGGATCGTGGATGAAAGGTAGATATAGAAGAAGGTAGTTACACATATTTAAAGTTTTTTGTTTCCAAGATTCCTTGGAGAACTTTCATCTAATTTAACTTAGTCGTCTACATCTGAACTAGCAATGCTAGCCAGTCTTTACAGACAATGAATAGATAGACATTTTTAGGACATGATTCATCTGACCTGTTTTAGACATTTACATGAGGTGATTCATGTGTTAGGAATGCCTATTTCCTTCCATATAAAAAGAAGCTATGATGACTAATTCAGGTGTATATGAAAGCAGTGTGGATATATTTTTAGTCAGAGGACTCCCACTTAATATGCTGTCAAAAAAAAAAGAATTCTTATAAAAACAGGCCAAAATAATTCAAAATTTCCATGTACTGTGTTAGATTGCATATAGAAAAAATCAATAATTGTCTTTCTGTCTGTGCAAAACAGATGACAAAAGAAAAAAAGTAATTGCCATGGTTGACATACTGATAGAAGTAACAAAATCAAATCCCTAAGAGGAAGAAAGAGAGAAAAGGGGAGAGAACGACAGAGGGATACATGTACTATCCAGGTTTTTCAGGTCTATGTTGGGCCTATCCTAGTACAGCGCTGGTGGCAAAATGACCCTTCCAGACTATATTTTCCCAGCAGGTTCTGAGGGCTGAGTTTCAAAAAACACTTGACTGCAGTAAAAGACAGTCATAACTCTGTTGCCTGTGCTCCCAGCTCTGTTTTGCAGCTATTTTAGCAGAAAAAAGTTGGAGCATGACCACATTTTTTCCTTCAGACTATGACCTCATATAATCCTGGCAAAAGTGAATGTGTGTGCTCAATGTTAGAAGAGGAACTAGGTAAATAAAGGTTCATGTTGGCATCACTTATGCAAACATCCAGGTTATGATATCCTCTTAATGGTTGTGCTCCAGTGTCTTGATTCAAGGATACACCCTCAGGACACATTTGAATTCTGGGGCCAATACAAGCTGCAGTGTACTTCTGAGTGCTGATCCCATAATTATCCAGACTGCTATATTCAACACTTGAGTACCTCTGCACAAGCCGTGGTATTCTTACAAAACAAAACAAAACAAAACAAAACAAAACAAAACAAAACAAAACAAAACAAAACAAAACAAAACAAAACCAACCTCCAAAAAAACCCACAAACAAAAAATAAAAGAAAAGAAAATTGGAAAAAATAACAGCAAATAAGGGTATAATGGAAGATGGTGCTTAGCAACATCTCATCTGAAAGTGGAGTCAGGATACAGGAAGGATATCTGACTGAGAATCAAGGTGCTCCTCAAGCACCTCAAGGTTTTAAACAAAAAATAAAAATTAAAATATTCTTTACTTGAGAGAAGTCAAAGGAGTGGTATTCTTCTGGCTATTTTTCCCATTTTCTTATGTGAACCATGATAACAAATCATGTGACAGCTTTCTTGTGTACCGTGACATCCCCAGTGGGTGTAGAGAGGCCCTGAATGTAATCAGCCTCAGGACATTAAATTTCTTTATGAGACAGAATAGATGCATGAAGAATCAAACCACAGCTCCCAGCAATACAGAC
The DNA here is from genome assembly GCF_964195595.1 of Calonectris borealis. Taxonomy (NCBI): domain Eukaryota; kingdom Metazoa; phylum Chordata; class Aves; order Procellariiformes; family Procellariidae; genus Calonectris; species Calonectris borealis. The sequence continues at coordinate 48,995,116 of NC_134314.1, read as the reverse complement.
AGATGACTATTCCATGGAAATAAAATTTTTGTTCAGTCATTTTCCTAGTATAGTTATGAATATTTCATTTAACGGGAAAACCCAGCTTTCTACTGAACAACTGTTTGTATAACTGGTGCTATGGTAAAGACAATTCCTCTAAGACATTGTTCAAAACAGCCACAGAAATATGTTGCAAGATCAATTGGGAGAGGACCAGGAGTACATTACTAACATGTAGTAGGTACCTCTGTGAAGAGAAGGCTCCGGGGAGACCTTATTGTGGCATTTCAATATATAAAGGGGGCTTATAAGAATGATTAAGAGAGACTTCTTACAAAGTCCTGTAGTGACAGGACAAAGGGTAATGGTTTTAAACTGAAAGACGGTACATTTAGATTGGACATAAGGAAAATATTTTTTACGATGAGGGTGGTGAGACATTGGACCAGGTTTCCCAAGAGAAGTTGTGGATGTCCCATCGTTGGAAGTGTTGAAGGACAGGCTGGATGGGGCTTTGAGCAACCTGATCTAGTGAAAAGTGTCCTTGCCTATGGCAGTGGGGTTAGACTAGGTGATCTTTGAACGTCCCTTCCAACACAAACCATTCTATGATTCTATGATTCTGTGATTTTGGTCTCTGTAACTGCCAATGAATATAAAGTCAAGCCAATCAACTATCTATATCATGGCAGGGAAGTCTCTCAGATACAGGAGACAAAAAGCTGGAGGGTTACTTCAAGGTAAGTAACACTAAAACCTAGAAGGCAGCATTCTTGAAAAAAATTAGTCTCTCAAAAGTATTATATTTCTTATAGAGAGTTATTCTTATACTTTGATTTCTACAGTTTTCTTTAACTTTCCTTAGTGTTACAAAACTTTTTCACCTGCCTTGGAGGTGTGTCATACTTTATTATCTTTACAGGACGTTTGTATATTCATCTTTTATTCATTTGCTTTTGCTGGTGTTCTTAGATTTCTTCAACACAGAAACTGTATTTTCGTATATGAACACAGCAAATTCCACAATAAGTCATTTGCATTAATTTTGTATTTTTAGAAAAATCCTTTTATTGTTTCTTTACATTAGTCATCTTCTCCTAAATAAGGAAATGGAAGTTTTGTAATTAATAATGAAAATTTTGTCTTTCAAGTATCAATTTACTGACAGCAGTAAATTCAAAGCAAACAAGCAGATTTTCACATGTTTATACCCACAAACAATCTCTCCTACCTTTGTCAGGGAGATTCCATTATATTCTTCTTTCAATGGCAAAAGATAAAGAAGTTCTTTCCTTCTCCTACCTAATGTCTTGAATGATATTAAAGACTAGATTGGGTTATCCATACATGTGTGTCCAGTAATATTTCAAACAGCACGTGGAGATGATATATGTGCTACTAATTTCTTGTATCCAACAGACAGAATAGGTTGCTTGAAATCCTTTCAGCTTGTTGCAATCAAATTCTTGTCATGGGTAAAAGGAAATCAGCTTATAAACAAGAAATTCATGTTAGTCTAATTAAAGTATTAAGAGTCTAAACTAAGAATTATTGGCCCAGTTACAAAGTCCAAACATTGATAGTTCAAATTACACATGATTGAAATTATATGTATACAAACTTTCAACTATGTAACCCTTACTGTGATGTTATGCTCACCCCTATACTGCCCCTGTGCACATTAATGTCCAGGATTTCCACCTGGGTAGGGGATATATGACAAGTCATCATCAGCAGGTGTCCTTCACTGAGAGTAGTATCATGTTGACATAGACGGTTTCTTCCTCCTCACTGTGGCATCTGCTGGGGTAATTTTTATGTATTTGCTACATAAAAGACCCATGTCTTTTTTGGTCTGCAATTTCACATTTGCAGGCAAGTTTACTATAGATGATATGATTTACATACCTTAGCTACTTGATCTTGTTTCATTTTGTTACCCTTAAAATTGTTTTTACCTGGCTCCCAGGGCTGCATTGTTTATATGACCAGTAACTGACTGCTGTTGAATTGTTTGTAGCCCTTGGGCCTCCAGTATTATCTGCTTATACTTTCAAGGCACCTTCAAGGCATGTCATCCCATGCTTTTACTCCCTTGCACTGCATTTTTATTATCGGGTCATAGATAATTAACTCTACATTGAATAGCTACTTGCTATAGCCATCATTAAGCTACTAAAAAACCCCCAACTGACAAGTGTTATAACACACAGTTGCACAAAGATAAGCAAAAGTTAAACCAAAGTAGGTAATAGTCCCCTGGCTGTTTGATTATTGCCATTACAAGCCAAAACAAATCTCCAGGCAGGCCAAGCCTACCAAGTCATGAGGCCTTTGGTGATAGCTTAACCCAAGGCCTGTGGCCTGTGTCAAGCAAATGGCAACTCCATATTTTATGGGCTACATATCTGCATATGAGTATGTGTCCCTCAGGAGAAGTAGCCATGGGTAGGCAGGATCCTATGGTTGTTTTGCATGTTGTTACACTCTTTTAAGTGGGGAACTGAACGGAGTGCTTAAAATCATGTTGCATCTGGGAGTGAGAAGATTATCTCAAAGACCAATTTTATATATGGTGAAGAAATCACTAACCTTTCATACTTTCACTTTAAAGTGAAAGTGAATCACTTTTCATTCCTTTAAAAATGAAATTAGTATACAAACAAAAGAATCATAGAATCATAGAATTGTTTAGGTTGGAAAAGACCTTTAAGATCATTGAGTCCAACCATAAACCTAACACTGCTAAGTCCACCACTAAACCATGTCCCTAAGCACCACATCTCTACGTCTTTTAAATACCTGCAGGGATGGTGACCCAACCACTTCCCTGGGCAGCCTGTTCCAATGCTTGACAACCCTTTCAGTGAAGAAATTTCTCCTAATATCCAATCTAAACCTCCCCTGGGGCAACTTGAGGCCATTTTCTTTTGTCCTATGGCTTGTTACTTGGGAGAAGAGACCAACACTCATCTTGCTACAAGCTCCTTTCAGGTAGCTGTAGAGAGTGATATGGTCTCCCCTCAGCTTCCTCTTCTCCAGGCTAAACAACCCCAGTTCCCTCAGCCAGTCCTCATAAGACTTGTGTTCTAGACCCTTCACCAGTTTCGTTGCCTTTCTTTGGATGTGCTGCAGCATCTCAATGTCTTTCTTGTAGTGAGGGGATCAAAACTGAACACTATTCAAGATGCAGCCTCACCAGTGCAGAATACATAGGGACAATCACGTCCCTAGTCCTGCTGGCCACACTATTTCTGATAGAAGCCAGGATGCCGTTGGCCTTCTTGGCCACCTGGGCACACTGTCGGCTCATATTCAACCGCTGTCAATCAATACCCCCAGGTCATTTTCTGAAAGACAGCTTTCAAACCACTCTTCCCCAAGCCTGTAGTGTCGCATGGGGTTGTTGTGACTGAAGTGCAGGACCCGGCACTTGGCCTTGTTGAATCTCATACAGTTGGCCTCAGCCCATCCATCCAGCCTGTCCAGATCCCTCTGTAGAGCTTTCCTACCCTTGAGCAGATCAACACTCATGCCCAACTTGGTGTCATCTGCAAACTTACTGAGGGTGTACTCGATCCCCTCATCCAGATCATTGATAAAGATATTAAATAGAACTGGCCTCAGTACTGAGCTCTGGGGAACACCGCTCGTGACCGGCCGCCAACTGGATTTAACTCCATTCACCACAACCCTTTGGGCCTGGCCATCCAGACAGTGTTTTATCCAGCAAAGAGTACGCCTATCCAAGCCATGAGCACCCAGTTTCTCCAGGAGAATGCTGTGGGAAATGGTGTCAAGGGCTTTACTAAAGTCTAGGTAGACAACATCCACAGTCTTTCCCTCATCCACTAAGTGGGTCACCTTGTCATAGAAGGAGATCAGGTTAGTCAAGCAGGAGCTGCTACTAGAAAGAAAAAAATCACTTTTGAATGTGGAAAGTTAAGTCTTTTTAGTGACTGATCCATTTCTTATACAAACTAGTAAGCTTGGCAAAATTCCTTCTTTTTGAACAGATGCTGCACTTGTTTGCCTTTACTTCCATGAAACTCTTAATACTATGCTAAAAAGGAAAGAAAAACAAACCCACCAATGTCAGAACACTGAACTACACATATAGCTTCTTGACATGGGAAAAAAATGAAAAAGAGTAAGAGACCAAAGAAATCTGATATTACAGAAACTTCTCTGAAACAGCTGTGATGAAGTTATTTTAGTAACATATATAGAACTGCAGAATTGTAATCAGGATGTTATGGGTTATGCTCCTAACAAACAGCACAGTCATATTTATCTCAGCTCTACATTTATCTATTCTGGTCTAATGTCTTTATTAGTGCATTGTAAACACAGTTTCCTACTCACAGAATTAATTCAGCTTTTATTCAATGGTGTTTCATGTAAAATACAAAAACAGCCCTGAGTAAAGGCTAAAGTATTGAATTTCCTGCTATTATGTGAAATTTTTAATTACCAGGGTACAACCAGGGTCCCTCCTGGGCACTGTCTATCCCAATAAAATTTAGTATTCCTGCTGGCTGTAATATTTACCTCTTCGGACTCCATACAATCTTTTTGATAACACAGCTTCCTGACCAAATTCCCTTTTCTTCTCAAAGCAAGATTTTTGGAGTAGACCTTAGGGATTGGAGTTCCTGGAGCTCCGCAGATTTGACTTTAACCTGAGGTATACTTAGATTTAACCTGGTGTGTATCTCTGCATGTTGTACAGAAGAAGAATTGCAACCTGCAATAAGAATCATCTTATAAGACCATATAGAACTATATGTAGAAAAAGAAGGAGAGATGCACCTTAAATTCTGGTTTGGGACAGTGGTCATAAAGTCTAAAAATAACCCTATGATTTGTGTTCTCTCATTCACGGTACCCACAAATAACTTCGATGAAGGAAACAAACACACCATTAGAGCCAAATTCTTGAAAGAACTAGAGTAAGAGCACTATTAGTCTCCAGTTTCATCTTTACTGGAGAATCACTGAGTCTGTAAATAAGTTAGATTTTGATTAAAACATATTTATTCTTAATTTTCATTTTAAAATTATTCCAAATTTTAATCTAAATTGTCTCTTCATTTGACTAAAGTCATAAAAAGTTCAAAACCAGACATGTAAAATGCATCTTGATTAAGTTTTCTCAATATCAGACCAACTGACCACTAATCTTCCATTTTTTCTATGAATTTGTATGACATGCTTTGATAGTGTTCTATAACAGGTATTTTGACATTTCGTGGAATGGTTACCAGCTTCGGTTGTAATTTTTAAATTTTGCACTGATGAGTTTAAAACAAAGTGTATCTTTACAAAACAAAGGAAGAAGTTTCAGGATGTCTGAACTGGTATTGAATGTAACAGGTGTTATTACATTTTTCTTTCTAAATGCCAGATCAGGTGGAATTCTGGATTTCAAAGATGAGACCTCTTCGTCTCAGTTTTTGCTTCTACTCATAGTGTAGTAGAAGACCAATATACTAAATAAAAATTAAAAGGAGTTCTAGATACGTAAAACTAGAATAAGTATTACATTTCAGGGAAATATGATCCTTCATATATTTTTGATATTTCTGATCTAGTTCCCAGGAAATGGAATTTGTTCATTGCAGATTACAGTCTGTATTTGACAAAAAGTTTGATCAAATCCCAAGATCAAATCTTCAAGAGTTATAAACTCAGGTAGCCTCATAGCTAAACTGTTCTTGAATTTCCAGGTCTGTTCCTCCACATAGCTCGTGAAACGAAGAAGTCTCCGAAAAAATCTCTAAGACTCAATTTAGAGTTTCAGAAAGCAGGCATTCTTTATTGCAGTGCTGGATGCACAGGGGATCGCTCCACCTAGTGTGCGTGCCAAATCACGTAACCATAGGGGTTAAATGCAATTAGAGTATACGTATTCATTACATTTCCGAGAAATAATCTAAATATTCATGTTATTTCCCGGAATTCATTAACATATGCAAATGTCCCTGACGCATGCGCCCTTGTGCTCTTTGGTGGTCTTTCGGGGTCCTCTGGTGGTCATTGATAGTCTTCATCACAGTGCCCTCTGGTTGAACTCAGTCTTCACTCATGCTCCGTTAGTCCCTTGGCTTAGTTTACATGTTTTTCACTTGTAACGATCTAGCTTATTCCAGTATACCTTCCCTATCAACCCTACAAGGTTAGCTTCTCCATCTAATTAACGTAAAGTACAAAGTTTCAAGGTTCTTTTATCTGTTGAATGTCCGACCTATCTATTCATGAAGCATTCCTAACCCATCTACATCATTTGAACCAAGGAAACTCATGTCTCTTCACTGTTCCTTTCCTTCCTTATAAGGTTGTTCCGTTTCCGTGATTACTGCTTACTGGAGCCTAACAATGCTTTCAAGATACACAATTTATCTACATACCTACAAACACAACACCTGTTAGTTAACTAACTTTAAACGACAAATCTTAACAAACTATATCCACTACATCAATTTGAGACTTTTGATATTGCTCCCTATCACTCGTTTATAGAGAGGGATGGGGAACAGACAGACTGAGGCTTATGAATAAATTCCTAGATCATATGGCATTATCAGATGTTAGCAACGTTATATTATCCTTCTGTCTTTTCCTCCCCAATGATATGCTGATTTAAAAAAAAATGACATAATGATACTGTAGGCAGTAAGATCAAAATACTATGAAATGAAAAACAAAGGTCAATAAAGCTTTCTAACATAAACCTTGTAAGATTTGAAAGCAGAAAAAATGAACCAGGACACAGTATTAAATTTGGCTAAATCACATTTTAAAAGCAGAAAAAACAATTTTTTTAATGTTACCGTGTCATTTGTTTCCATCTATCAGTTCTGTTGATTTGGTTGCTTTTTTTCCTTGTGTTTTGGATAAAGAAACAAAATAATTTAATTTCACTAACCCATTTCTCATAGGGGACATACCACTTTGAATTGTGTGAAAGGCTCAACTTAAATTATATTATTTTAAAGATATATTTTGAAAATCTTTATACGCTTCTCTATCAAATTAATTTGAATAATGTTTCTTAACAATGTCGATAAAGAGAATGACCTTAGGAAAACAATGAGAATTAATTACTTGTGATAAGACCACCAAAGCTGCTTTATAAATTAATCTTTTCAAGCACTTTTCAAAGGTAAGGAGACACCTCCAGGTGTTAATAGGTTCAGGAAAGAATGTCTGTGGAAATTTAAAAAGAAAAAAACATCATCAAATCTAGGAGGTTCAGTTGTGCCTCAAGGCATGGAAAACAAGTTACAAATCAGCCTGTAAGTGCTCCAATTCCTGTTGAAGCCAAACTCATGGATGAACAGTAGCTGAAGTTATTCCATGTTGGGAGAAGTTTTACATTTGAAAATAAGACTTTGTCCTGCACTGAAATAGAAAAAAAAAAGCTTTTTTTTTTTCAGCTGACATGTTCAAAAAATATATGCTTAGAAGCAACAAAGAGAACCATTAAAAGTTATCTAAACTAAATATTGTATCAGTAGTCCAACTAAAAGTATGGTAATTTCTAACTAGAATTATGACAAAACATGGAAAAATAAAAAAGCTTATGGGTGAAATATTCATACACAGATTCTGAATGATTAAAATTATTAGATTGTGAAAAAGACACTCAAGGGAAATACCATGACCACCATTTGACCCTCACTGAAATGAGGCTATGCAGAGATCATCTCAGTTAGAGAACAGACTGTGCTAGGTCTTTTTTGCCATTATTTTTAGCTGTTTTATAAACTCTGGTATATTGGCTAACAACCCAAAAATTTTTATTTCAAACACATGAGGATTTATTAATCCATCCAATATCTTTGTATAAACAGCATTTCCCAAAGATGTGTACAATAGAAATGTAATCATTTATATAATATAATATAAACCCCCTTACTTTTTATGCTGTGAAGATGGTAAATATTAAAGACAATTTTAAACTTGGAATTGCAGTGGCTAATGTGCTATCTCACACAATACCAAAGGTCAAAATCTTTTCAGAGTACTTGAAGATAAAAAATTTGCTGTAATTTGAGTTGAGTGTCCAACGAGGATGAAACAGTTGTTTTAACTTCACTGCTTACTTGAAGCTCAGAAAGTACAAATTTTCCTCGAGTTTTTAGGCCACCTATTAAAATTCTGTTTTGCTATCCGTGTAGATTTAATACCCTGCTGTGGTTTAACCATGGTAGGCAGCTCAGCCCCGCACGGCCGCTTGCTCATTTCCCCACAGTGGGATAGGAGAGAAAATCGGAAGGATAAAAGTGAGAAAACTCGTGGGTTGAGATAAAGACAGTTTAATAGGCAAAGCAATAGCTGAACACACAAACAAAGCAAAATAAGGCATTCATTCATTATTTCACTTTGGCAGGCAGATGCTTAACCATCTCCAGGAAAGCAGGGCTTCATCACATGTACTTGGTGAAGTAAGGAGGGGGGTCAGCAAAAAAGCTACCATGGGTTTCCGGAGGGCAGACTTTGGCCTGCTCAGGACGCTGGTTGAGAGAGTCCCTTGGGAGACAGTCCTGAAGAGCAAAGGGGTCCAGAAAGACTGGACATTCTTCAAGAAGGAAAACTTAAAGGCGCAGGAGCAGGCTGTCCCCATGTGCCGTAAGAAGAGCGGGCGGGGAAGACGACCGGCTTGGCTGAACAGGGAGTTCTTGCTGGGACTCAGGAAAAAAAGGAGAGTTTACCACTTGTGGAATAAGGGGCAGGCAACTCATGAAGACTACAGGGATCTTGTTAGGTCATGCAGAGAGGAAATTAGAAAGGCAAAAGCCCAGCTAGAACGCAATCTGGCCACTGTCATAAGAGATAACAAAAAATGTTTTTACAAATACATTAATGACAAAAAGAGGGCCAAGGAGAATCTCCATCCTCTATTGGATGTGGGGGGGAAACATAGTGACAAAGGATGAGGAAAAGGCTGAAGTACTTAATGCCTTCTTTGCCTCAGTCTTTAATAGACAGACCAGTTGTTCTCTGGGTACCAAGGCCCCTGAGCTGGAAGACAGGGATGGCGAGCAGGATAAACCCCCCATAATCCAAAAGGAAACAATTAACGACCTGCTACACCAGATGGATGCTCACAAGTCTATGGGGCCGGATGGGATCCACCCGAGGGTACTGAGGGAGCTGGCGGAGGAGCTTGCCGAGCCGCTCTCCATCATTTACCAGCAGTCCTGTTAACTAGGGAGGTCCTGGACGACTGGAGGCTCGCCAATGTGACACCATCAACAAGAAGGGCTGGAAGGAGGATCTGGGGAACTACAGGCCAGTCAGCTTGACCTAGATGCCAGGGAAGATTATGGAGCAGTTTATCCAGAGGGCGCTCACAAGCCATGTCCAGGACAACCAGGGGATCAGGCCCAGCCAGCACGGGTTCATGGAAGGCAGGTCCTGCTTGACCAACTTGACCTCCTTCTATGACCAGGTGACCTGCCTAGTGGATGAGGGAAAGGCTGTGGATGTGGTCTACCTGGACTTCAGTAAAGCCCTTGACACCATCTCCCACAGCATTCTCCTAGAGAAGCTGGTGGCTCATGGGCTCTGGCCGAGCACAGAGAGTTGTGGCCAACGGAGCTAAATCCAGTTGGCAGCCAGTCACGAGCGGTGTTCCCCAGGGCTCAGTTTTGGGGCCGGTCTTGTTCAATATCTTTATCAATGATCTGGATGAGGGGATTGAGGGCTCCCTCAGTAAGCTTGCAGATGACACCAAGTTGGGCAGGAGTGTTGATCTGCTGGAGGGTAGGAAGGCTCTGCAGAGGAACCTGGACAGGCTGGATCGATGGGCTGAGGCCAACTGTATGAGGTTCAACAAGGCCAAGTGCCAGGTCCTGCACTTCGGTCACAACAACCCCAGGCAACGCTACAGGCTTGGGGAAGAGTGGCAGGAAAGTTGCCCGGAGGAAAAGGACCTGGGGGTGCTGGTTGACAGCCGGCTGAACATGAGCTGACAGTGTGCCCAGGTGGCCAAGAAGGCCAACGGCATCCTGGCTTGTGTCAGAAATAGTGTGGCCAGCAGGACTAGGGAAGTGATCATGCCCCTGTACTCGGCACTGGTGAGGCTGCACCTGAAATACTGTGTTCAGTTTTGGGCCCCTTGTTACAGGAAGGACATGGAGGTGCTGGAGCGTGTCCAGAGAAGGGCAACGAAGCTGGTGAAGTGTCTGGAAAACAAGTCATATGACTTGTGAGGAGTGGCTGAGGGAACTGGGGTTGTTTAGTCTGGAGAAGAGGAGCCTCAGGGGAGACCTCATTGTGCTCTACAACTACCTGAAAGGAGGTTGTAGCAAGGTAGGTGTTGGTCTCTTCTCCCACGTAACTAGCAAGAGGAAACGGCCTCAAGTTGCGCGAAGGGAGGTTTAGATTGGATATTAGGAAAAATTTCTTTACTGAAAGAGTGGTCAGACCTTGGAACAGGCTGCCCAGGGAAGTAGTTGAGTCGCCATCCCTGGAAGTATTTAATAGACATGTAGATGTGGTGCTTGGGCACATGGTTTAGTAGGCATGGTGGTGTTGAGTTGATGGTTGGACTCGATGATCTTAGAGGTCTTTTCCAACCTTAATGATTCTGTGATTCTGTAATGGTTACTTGGGAAGACAAATGCCATAATTCTGAACATTCTCTCCCTTCCTCCCTCTTCCTCCAGCTTTTATTGCTGAGCACGATGTTGCAACATCTGGGACATCCCTTTGGTTAGCTGGGATCAGCCGTCCTGGTTGTTTCCCATACCAACACCTTGTGTACCCCAGCTGACTTGCTGCTGGGGCAGTGTGAGAAGCAGAAAAGGCCTTGACGTTGTGTAAGCACTGCTCAGCAATAACTAAAACAGTGCGTTATCACGCTCTTTTCACAAATGCAAAACATAGCACTGTATGAGCCGCTATGAAGAAAATTAACTTAATCCCAGCCAAAACCAGTACATAGCCTTACAAAAAATTTTCTACTTCCACCCCCCCCCACCCTCAGACTCTTTTAGTAGCAGCAAGTTTGAAGTAGATTTCTGTTTCCTTGAAGTTAGGAAGCAGGGAAGGTAAAATGGGGAAAAGGTGAAACATCATGTGGGGGGCAAAATTCTTCAGAGTTACATTTTATATGTGAAGCCACTTCTTGTTGCCTCAGTGAAAAGCTCAGCACTTCATGTAAAGTGTTAAAACATCAACATGAGATTTTTGTGGTTGTGTAGGTGGCAGGGAATGATTTTCATTGTGAAACAATGCTGGTGCTTTGATGTAGTTTTGATGGTCTAAAATTTCTGACAGTACAGGATTTATAGCTAGAGATAAAGGTTTTCACCAGCTGGTGTATATGAGAATATTAGCCGCACTTTCAGACACCCAAACAGTTCTTCATATCTGAAATAGAAGCAGCAGATTTCAAAGCTTTCTAAGTCTCAAAAAATTGTTTAGAGCATGTTTATGTTAGTTATGTACTGGGCCATCTCTGAAACACAGCTGATACTGAGAACTAGAGTAGGTGTCAGTAGGGGGAAGAGAGAAAAAGGTGATAAGGTACAGTATTTGTTGTACCTGTTTCAGAGTCTGATGCTTCTACTTCATACCTGAAGTCTGTCTATTTATCGAAGAATACCAATATGTCTAATGAAAATGCATTGTCTTTACCTACAAACGTACTGTAGTGAGAACACTCTTCTGGAAGGTGAGACGTGTATTCAGATTTCATCACAAAGACTAATTTTCTTACTCACTACATTCCTTACATCTTCAAAGAGCAGTAAAAAGGAAGCATTGCATCCTTTACTTCTTTTGTAAAAGCAGTAATTCAAAATTTCAGTTTTGCAACTGTTTGCTTTTTTTTCTGGAATGATTTCCTTCTACTTATAAGAAATAAAAGAAAGAAAAAAACAACAATATCAGCTGCACAAAGCAGCTACCTTTACATCCCTAGTCTTAAATGTGAAACTCTTATAAGATCTCAATTTGTTTCTAATAGATGTAGGATTATGTTACATTCCACTTATTGATTTTAGAAACTTTTATATGCAAGTACTGCTTAGTACATGAAATTGCAGAGGCATTGGCTCATTTTGTTAAAAGATGATGAAAAATTCTCCTCTTGGATCAAAACTATGTATAGTGATGCTTTCATATGCATTTAAGTTTCTTTTTATTACTTATGAAAAGTTAACAATGCTGATGATATTAAAGATGTAATCGCTACAGCCAGCTGATCACAGGAAGACTACAGTTCGGATCTTGAAGATCTACTATCAGAAGCGTTCATGTAACCCAGTGTGAAAGCGAGATATCACCTTGATCTGGGACTGTTTAGCCTAGAGAAGAGAAGGCTCAGGGGGGGAATCTCATCAATGTATATAAATACCTGAAGGGAAGGTGCAAAAGAGGACAGAGCCAGGCTCTTTTCAGTGGTGCTCAGTGACAGGACCAGAGGCAACAGGCACAAACTGAAACACAGGAGGTTCCGTCTAAATATCAGGAAACGCTTTTTTACTGTGAGAGTGACAGCACTGGCACAGGTTGCCCAGGGAGGTTATGGAATCTCCACCCTTGGATTTATTAAAAAGCTGCCTGGACATGGTCCTGGAAAACTGGCTCTAGGTGGCCCTGTATGATTGGGGGGTTGATCCAGATGACCTCCAGAGGCCCCTCCCAACCTCAACCGTTCTGTTATACCATGATTCTGTGAGATTCTGTGAAAACCTAAGTATTTCAAACAAAGGTAAGAAATGGCTAAGTTTGACAAAGAAATGTCTAAACTAAGTAAAAAATAATCTAACATTATAAAGTGATAATAGCAAGAGAAAAAGCCAAAAAATTGTCCCCAAATACTACCAAGATTCTTTTGCTGTATTCTGCTAGGAACTGTAAGAAGGAGTTGTGCAAAAGAGTTCTGGTACACTGGTATTGAAACACTCATGGCAATATGTCAGTTGTGTTGAAAAAAATCCTGAACCTACAGCTTGACAGCATAAAATATTTTCCTTCCCTTAAGATGACTTTATTTCTAAAACATTGTTTTGATTTCACACTAGTTGCCACCTTAACTATAAATTACTTATACCAACTGATATTGGCAGGAAGAAAAATTATTTTGTTTTATATTTAATGATAAACCATAATTCATATGTTTTAAGTTATAGTGGAATATAAATGATTATGAGAAATGACTGTTCTATAAAGAATAGTAATATATGATTAACACATAGCCTTTCCTAGGAAATGGTGTACACTTCCAGTGTTTGTAATTTTTTTTTTTTTTTTGCTTGGGTTTTTCCCCCGCCAGACAGTGTTTTAAAAATATTTTAAATATTTTGTAGAGTAGTAATTGTATTTTGATCAGCTACTCCGTGGATAAGGAAGAAGCCTTTTTTTGAACAACAGGAGATAATATTTCTATATTATTGCAAAATAAGGCTGCATTTAAAATACTGTATTGCATCCAAACACAAGCTGACAATTTAATTCAAAGCATTTTCCTCCTTGTGTGTTGAAGGCTCCAAAATGTCCAGCAAAAAGTCACTAAAAGGGAATAATGAAATTATGAAAACCTTTTTTTAAAATTTTAGCAGATGAAGGGCCACTTAACCAATCAATCCATGTTTCCTCATTATGCCACATGATTGCAATAAAATCTCTCTCTCTTTTCCCATTCCTCCTGCCCCTTGTTCCTCTTCATTTGCTACTGCTTTTACTTTCAGGTGTTTTTATAAGAAAATAAACTTATACTTTATTTGTTGTAATAAATTTCGAACATGGTGAATTTTGATCAAATTTGACAGAAAGACATTTGAAAATGCATTATATTTTATGATATCATGGAAATGTTGCCTAAGTAGACTAGAGTGACCTTTTTTACCATATTCACAGAAATAAAAACTAAGCATTATGTCAAACCATACTGAACACCAGAAAGTCTGCATAGCAGAACATCATTACAGATGCTCAAACCACAGAAAAAGCCTAATCAGTGGTTGCACCTTAGATGTTATAAGTGCATCCACCCCCACGCACAGATTCAAAGTTACTCAGGGTATCTAAACAAGGAAGCTGTGTCGTTTTAATTTTGCTACCAGCAAAACCTACTCGCTTTTCTCAGAATTCAACACTAGCATATGATACTGAAACAGCCTTTTAGCTTTGCTGATTTTAGATACACAGTTTCTTTTCTATTCTAAGGTAGTCAACATGTTAAACTTTAAACAAGTAGCTAAACTGAAAAACAAAGAAAAGCAAAACAGAATCAGCTTTTCAGTACTGAATAATGTATCCACTTTAATTTTGGCAGCTAATTTTTCTTTTGAGAACTCTGTTTTGTGTTTACATTTTTCACAGCTTCTTCAAAATCTATTTACTGCAAACCTTACTGATCACACCCTTCACAGCATTATTTTTGGCCATCAAACAGAGAAACCCGTCTGTCAAAGAGCAAGAATTATGTGGCATGAACTCCACATTGCTTATTTTCATCAGTTTTCAATCCTCCATATATATTTTGAAGGACAGATTGATATATTTATTTTTTGGTTAGCAAGATAAAGAGGAAAATTAAACTTCTGCAGCATTGCTGGCTCATAGCTCTTCAATCTTTCAAAACTGTGGAAAAGATAGAGATGAAAATACACAAAGCATAGAATTCTAATAGGTAATTGATACACCATTAATTGAGAATGGCTTCATATACCCTGAACTTTATAACACTGTAAATCAGGAAAAAGAACTTCATTGGTGACATTTCATTATCAGTGATGTCACAAACCACATATACATTAAGAAAAAATGAAGCCTATGATTTGCAGTTTTTACTGGTGATAATACTTCTAAAAGCTTAAAGATAGGTTCTGTTCTTTTCATGAAAGTTGGTTATAAGTAAAGTTGGTTATAAAGTTTATTCTGATAAAATTCTCATGGAGTGTACAAAGACAGTATTTTAAGGTTAAGCTCAGTCTGGTTTTTAGGACATGGTATTAAAAAAAACCACAACTCCATTTCTGAATTATAAAAATACACAGCTATGCTCTTAAAAAAGAGGAGACATTTTCTAGCATGGCCACGTAGAAAGTGTCAGTGAGCAATGGCTGAATTCTCACAAGCACATTTCTGTAACATACAGTAAGAGTAAAATGGAGCGAGAAACACCAGGAACTGCGAATCACTAACTTAACATCTGTCCTGGTTTCAGCTGGGATAGGGTTAAATTTCTTCCTAGTGCTGTGTTTTGGATTTAGTATGAAGAGAATGTTGATAACACACTGATGTTTTCAGTTGTTGCTAAGTGCCCTCCTAGTCCAAGGACAGCTCCCGTGCCTACTGACTGAGCTAGGTACACAAGATGAGAGGGAACATAATCAGGACAGCCAGCCCAGCTGGCCAATGGGGTATTCCATACCATGTGACGTCATGCTCAGTATATGAATGGTAGGCGTGATCCAGGAAGTACCAATTGCTACTTGGTTATCGGTCAGCGTGGGTGGTGAGCAATTGCAGTGTGCATCACTCATTTTGTATATTCTATCATTATTATTATTATTATTTTCCCTTTTCTGTTCTATTGAACTGTCTTTATCTCAACCCACGAGTTTTTCTCACTCTTACCCTTCCGATTATCTCCCTGTCCCACTGGGGGGGCGGGGGGAGTGAGTGAGCGGCTGCGTGGTATTTGGCTGCCTGCCAGATTAAACCATGACAACATCTATGTTAGAGGACTAGAATATGTTAGCAATAATTTAAGGCATTATGTGATGCTATTTGTAATTTGTGTATGCAACATTTAAAAAACAAGTAGTGATCTGAAATGACAAGTTCCCAGATGGTGTAGCAGAACATATTGACCAGCCAGATTAATAGAAACAGGTTTGGAGTATGTAAGAAGAGATTTATGTGGAATAAGAATTCTTATTATAAATGATTTTAAGGGGATTCTGTATGAATCAGACCTTATCATTGCCCATATAAGAAGGATAAATACTATTCTCATCCTCTCTTCTGTGAACAAGTTACAAAATAACCTTGAGTGGTCCTTTGTCATAACACTGCTATGATTCATAATACTGTCTCACTGAGCCTGTATATAGCCTGTTTAACTCCTGAAATTAAAAAAATGAAATGATCTTCAGAAATAACATATGTACACTGAAGACCTGACTATAGTGGAAACTCTTCACAGACAGACAATAGAAAAATTCTTCCTTAGACCTACCCAAATTCATTGTTGCTTCTATCATTAAATTGGATGGGAAGTTATGACAGGAACAAATGTATTGACATGAAGAGACACATTTTAGCAAAATAAAAGCAGAACGGTATTCTGACTGTGGAGATGGGTAACAATGGAATACAGTTCTTTACTGACAATCTTTTCAGAAATCTCAGAAGAAATATGAGTATAGCCATTGATTAAGTACGTGGCTGCTGAAACAATTTTGCAAAAGCAGAAGTATAAAATATTTAGCAAAGATTAGAATTATAAAGCATGACAGCTCCACTCAAACCTGAGAAGTAATGTCTGTCACACACAATAGAAACATCATAATGTAATGTTTGGGACTGTCGAAGCAGTCAGTTTGATCTTTTTCCAAGGAAAAATGTAGAAACCTTATGATCAAAAGTATTCAGGAATCAAACCAGAGAGTAATGTTCAAACCAGATTTTTTTTATAGTAAGTGATCATTCAGTTCTTTCTGAAATTGTAGAAATTAAACTTTTTTTATGACAGATGATGAAAAGCAGGTAATGATATGCATGAAAATCCTCAACATACATACATATGTCAGTAGCAAAAAAGTATTCCTTTTATAAAATGAATTGAAAAGTATAAAATAGATTACCTGTTAAGAAAAAAAAAAATCAATTAAAATGTTATTGTTTAAGTAGCAGGTGATTGTAGTCTCTGGAAATGTTATTGTGGTGAAAATAATTAAAAAGATAACTCTTAGTAGCAAGAGTCTGAAAAAACCATTGTTTTTTCTAGGTAGTTACAGCATTTTAGTGAATTGAGAAAGAGGCAGGTATAGAATATTTAGATATTTAGACAAACTATTTAAGTCTTTGGAAATTTACATGTTTAATTCATTTAAAGTGGTTTAATTTTTTCCAAGTCTGTGAATATTTATGTTCTAGATTATGACAAGTGATCAAATAAATAAATAAACAGATAACTAAATAAATAAATAAATTAAAAGGTAGCTAGAAGCCAAACTGCTTTTAAAGGAGAGTTTCAGTGTCTGCTCTAGCTGAAATGAAGAAATATAAATCAAAGACCACAAAGAGTTAACCAGACAGGTCTGAGTCACGTTCAGTCTGCCTTGACTAGGGATCGGTCATGATTAAAGGTTTGATCATAGCATCATACATCTAAGAGATATATGAGGTTACATTTTTCACTCATGCAAACTTGTGCAGACATTTCTTTGAATGCTTTCACACTTGCAAATTTTGAAGCAGAATTTAGCTCTTGCAGTTAAAACAACAGAATTAAGAACACAGTGACAAATTTTAAACATTTGACAGCATGCTACTGCCCTAGAGCAATTCCCGTAGAAGTGGTCAACCTGCAAAGATAATAATTGAAAATTCCAAGGAACAAACTATGCCCATGAATGGTACCAATAATGAAGAGTTTCTTTTTAAGATGGGAATATTAGAAACTAAAGCCCCAAACCAGCTCTTATTCTAAAAAAAAAAACCCATGGAATCATTTGTTTTCCTTATAGCAGAATAGATATTGAAAAATAAATAATTCAGTAGTAGCAAATAAAGAGGAGAGAGAAGAAACTCATTTCAGTGTAGGCTTTATATTGAGAGAAAATCGAACAAGACATAATTGTTATATGCTGGATATTAACACACTCACAAAATAAGCATCACTGGACAAGCAAGCTTGGCAGATACAGCAACTTTTTGCCAAAAATATTCTTGAGGAAGTTCTGTTGTAAGTTAGAACTTTCTCTTCTGCTTTTTCATTTTCAGGATCCAGTGAAGCCTCTGAAGTCTTCTTGAGAGCAAATCTTTATGAGGATTTTCCTCCCTGGAGCTGTTGTACGCTCACATCAAATGTTAGTTGTGCTAGGATGTATTCTTCCTGAGGTCAAGTTTACACTTTTCAGAAGGGGCTGGATTGCTGATACCAACAGACTGCTGGCACATATGTGATCTATCTGTAAGGAAGGCTATTATAAGCCTTCCAATGCTCACAGAGCTATGAAATGTAATAAGCACTTCATAGATGTCACATTCCTTCTGAATGCCCCTTTATCAGTCTGGAGAATTGTAGATAGAATATAATATTTCTTTGTTTTACTCCAAGGCTTAATCAGTCAGATTTACCTACCTTTGAATTTTCACCATTATTAATGTAGCTGTTGTGGAAAGTGTTTGATGGAAGAATTTTCAGGAACATTCAACTTTTATTTCAGGAAAAAAAGACCTTTTTTTCTACTTTAACCTTTATAAACAACAAGGAGACTGACATTTTAAAGGGGGCTTATAAGAAAGATGGGGACAAACTTTTTAGCAGGGACTGTTGTGACAGGATAAGGGGGAATGGTTTTAAACTAAAGGAGGATAGATTTAGGCTAGATATAAGGAAGAAATTTTTTACAATGAGGATGGTGAAACACTGGCACAGGTTGCCCAGAGAGGTGGTAGATGCCCCATGCTTGGAAATATTCAGGTTGGACAGGCCTCTGAGCAACCTGATCTAGCTGAAGATGTCCCTGCCTACAGCAGGGGGATTGGACTAGATGACCTTTAAAGGTCCCTTCCAACCCCAAACATTCTATGACTCTATGATTTTCTTGTCATTCTCTGGAATCCCAGAACACATAACCTTTGTGTGCTGGTTTTGGCTGGGATAGAGTTAATTTTCTTCATAGCTAGGATGGGACTATGTTTTGGATTTGTGCTGAAAACAATGTTGATAATACAGTGATGTTTTAATTATTGCTGAGTAGTGCTTACACAGAGTCAAGACCTTTTCTGTTTCTCACACCACACCACCAACAAGAAGTTGGGAGGGGACACGGCTGGGACAGCTGACCCCAACTGACCAAAGGGATATTCCAGGCCATACGACATCGTGCTCAGCATATAAAGCTGGGGGGAGAAGAAGGAAAGGGAGAACGTTCAAGGTGATGGCGTTTGTCTTCCCAAGTAACTGTTATGCATGATGGAGCCCTGCTTTCCTGGAGATGGCTGAACACCTGCCTGCCGATGGGAAGTAGTGAATGAATTCCTTATTTTGCTTTGTTTGCGTGCGCGGCTTTTGCTTTCCCTATTAAACTGTCTTTATCTCAACCCACGAGTTTTCTCATTTTTACTCTTCAATTCTCTCCCCCATCCCACCGGGGGGGAGTGAGCAAGCAGCTGTGTGGTGCTTAGTTGCTGGCTGGGGTTAAACCACGACACTTTGTTAGGTTGTATAAACATATAGATAGAAAAAATATATTTAACTGTCACTAAAAGAAACTACAGCATAAAAAATGAAGGGAATTGAACATTGAAAAAGGGAGCAGTCTTTGTAAAGACAAAAGATGAGTGTGAAGTCTACTGAACAGTACCTCTCACATGCATAAATACATATATACATATCTGTGCGTGCATCTCCGTATGTGTATAGCTGAATGAGACGATGTGCTCCAGGAGCACACATAAGGTGCTCCAACAGAAGATGGGCAGTCAAACCACAGGACCAGACCAGAGGGAGTCTAAAGGAACCCTCCCTCCTGAAATGTCCCCAGCACCTGACCTTCACACTCTCTTGGGTTATACTATTGACCAAAATGAAAATGTAGACAAGGCCTTTGAGGAGCATGAGAGTCTGGCTGGTGGTGTGGAAGAAATGAATTAGGAATAGAGGAAGAGGAAAATGAAAATACAGAGGTGAGAACTGGGGATAAAGTAAGTCTTAAATTGCTGCTTTCTAGCAAAGGATATTATATTTTTGGTGTAAATGATACAATCTCTTAATGCTGATGTTTGTTGATTTTTATAGTTTTGTAAGCCTGTTGAACAATAAAAGATTTTCAGGCTAAAGAATTTCTACCAGGCCAGTTCCTAATTAGCTGCTGTTCTGTTTTCTTTGATGGATCAAAAAATTCCATGCCTTTACATCAGATTAAGCACATACATCTATGTGTAGGGTCAATGCTTTTTTCCTGAAGATGACCATAAATTTATCTGGGAAGTCAGCAGCTATGTGTGATAATTTTTTTTTGTTGCTGGGGTTTTATATGCAGGAAATATAATTCATTTTCTACCTTTACTTGCAATCCGAACTATGTGTATTTGCAATGAAAGCTGTGTTTATGTCAACACTGGCAGCAAAATGCAAAGATTTTTTAAAAATGCTTGAGCTATAAATATCATTAAAAAAATTAGAAGTCATTAAAATAAATATAATTTGTTCAAATAAATAGTAAATTAAAGGAATACAGTGCAAATTTTGTACAATTGCACCATTTTGTAAGGAAAACCTTATTTCAGTCTAGAACACTTTTATTTCATATTGAGAAAGAAAAGAAGCATGTGTCTGGTCTTAAGCCAAAGTTCTCTTTGCTGTATTCCTTGAAAAGTGTCCTGCAACAGTCTGGGAATAAACTAATGAACACAGAATAAAACTTCTCATTTTTCATTTACAAAGTTAAAGTGTGTGTCTGTGTGTTCAAAACTCCTCCCAATTTAAAAAAATATTTTTACTACTAATAGTTGCCATGGGTTAAGTAAAGAAAATAGCTCAAAGAGTATGCTACATCTAAAAGAGGAATATACTTGCTATATCATACCTCTAAAGCAATGTTTTCCAGGGTGTTTGTTCTGAGATATGATGTCTCCACATGGTCTTTAAGGAAGAGGGCCTATTCAGTTTTTACAGGGATTAATTGATTTTATAAAATAACATACAAACAAGCAAGAGAAGTAAAAAAAAATAGAAATCCTGACTAATATGTTTCCAAAAAAAGGAAATCTTTTCCCACTGTTTTTTTCCCTGCTTATTGTTAGAAAGTATATCGTTTGCAGAGGAAATTAATTACAAAGTCTAGAGCGGTAAGCTAAACTTTAGTGATCTTAAGTCAATATAGTTGTTCAATTTTGCAGAAAACTATCAGTTTATTGCAATAATTCATGTTAAGGCATTTAATAATTGGAAATGTTAGGACTAGCAGCTGCTTTATGCTGTTATTCTATCATTCTCTTTTGAAGACCAAGAACACTGGAGAGAACTAGGGCACAAAACTGATTCAGAGATGTCCAGCATATACAATCTGGTAACACCTAGAAATGGTTGGAATCATTATCTTTTGAACAAGATAGCTGAATTAAAAAATGTGCTTTCCATCTTGTGCTGGGCATATTCGTCAATCTTATGGTGATTTTTTTACTAGCCAGGGTAGCAAAAGGTTCATATGAGGCAGATAGATAGACTTGAGACAGACTGGTTTATTTATAGAATAGTTGGGATTGGAAGGGACCTTTAAAGGTCATCTAGTCCAACACCCCTGCCATGGGCCCGGACATCTTCAACTAGATCAGGTTGCTCAGAGCCCTGTCCAACCTGGCCTTGAATGTTTCCAGGGATGGGACATTTACCACCTCTCTGGGCAACCTGTGCCAGTGTTTCACCACTCTCATCATAAATAATTTCTTCCCCATATCTAGTCTAAAACTAACCTCTTTTAATTTAAAACCATTCCCCCTTATCCTGTCGCAACAGTCCCTGCTAAAAAGTTTGTCCCCATCTTTCTTATAAGCCCCCTCTAAGTACTGAAATGCTGCAATAAGGTCTTGAACACTTCCAAGGATGGGGCATCCACAACTTCTCTAGGCAACCTGTTCCAGCGCCTCACCACCCTCATAGTGAAGAATTTCTTCCTTATATCTAATGTAAGTCTACCCTCTTTCAGTTTAAATCATTACCCCTTGTCCTATCACTACATGCCCTTGTAAAAAGTCCCACTCTAGCTTTCCTGGAGGCTCCTTCAGGTACTGAAAGGCTGCAATAAGCTCTCCCCGAAGCCTTCTCTTCTCCAGGATGAACAATCCCAACTTTCTCAGCCTTTCTTCATAGGAGACACTTTCCATCCCTCTGATCATTTTCGTGGCCCTCCTCTGGACCAGCTCCAACAGCTCTACATTTTTCTTGTGCTGAGAGTTCCAGAGCTGGACACAGTACTCCAGGTAGGGTCTCACCAAAGCAGAGTAGAGAGGCAGAATCACCTCCTTCGACCTGCTGGCCACGCTTCTTTTGATGCAGCCCAGGATATGGTTGGCTTTCTGGTCTGCGAGCGCACATTGCCAGCTCATGTCCAGCTTTTCATCCACCAGTACCTCCAAGTTCTTCTCGGCAGGGCTACTCTCAATCCCTTCATCCCCCAGCCTGTGTTGATACCAGGGGTTGCCCCAACCCAGGTGCAGGACTCTGCACTTGGCCTTGTTGAACCTCATGAGGTTCATATGGGCCCACTTCTCGAGCTTGTCCAGGTCCCTCTGGATGGCATCCCATCCCTCAGGCGTGTCAACCGCACCACTCAGCTTGGTGCCGTCTGCAAACTTGCTGAGGATGCACTCAGTCCCACTGTTTATGTCATTGATGAAGATATTAAACAGTACTGATCCCAGTACAGACCCCTGCAGGACACCACTTGTCACCAATCTCCACCTGGACATTGAGCTGTTGACCACTACCTTCAATTTCTCATCTACCAGACAGTCCACCCATCAAATCCATATCTCGCCATTTTAAAGAGAAGGATGTTGTGGGGGATCATGTCAAAGGCGTTACAGAGGTCCAGTGAGGTTTGTTCCCATGTCCACTGATGTAGTCACTCCATCATAGAAGGCCACTAGGTTGGTCAGGCAGGACTCGCCCTCGGTGAAGCCATGCTGGCTGTCACCAGTCACCTCCCTGTCCTCCATGTACCTTACCATAGCTTCCAGGAGGACCTGTTCCATGATCTTCCCAGGCACAGAAGTGAGACTGGCTAGCTTGTAGTTCCCTGGGTCTTCCTTTTCTCCCTTTTTATAAATGGGGGTTATGTTTCCCCTTTTCCAGTCAGTGGGAACTTCACCAGACCTCCACCACTTCTCAGATATGATGGATAGGGGCTTAGCAACTTCATCCGCCAGTTCCCTCAGGACCCGCAGATGGATCTTGTCAGGTCCCATGGACTTGTGCACCTTCAGGTTCTTTAGATGGTCTCAGACCTGATCTTCTCCCACAGTGGGCAGCTCTTCATTCTCCCAGTCCCTGCCTTTGCCTTCTGCGGCTTGGGCAGCGGGGCTTGAGCACTTGCCGGTGAAGACTGAGGCAAAAAAGTCATTGAGTAGCTCAGCCTTCTCCATTTTGTCTCCGGAGGGGGCCCATATTTTCTCCGGTCTCCCATTTTGTTCCGGAGAGGGCCCATATTTTCCCTAGTCTTCCTTTTATCCCCGATATACTTATAGAAGCTTTTCTTGTTGCCCTTGATGTCCCTGGCCAGATTTAATTCTATCAGTGCTTTAGCTTTCCTAACCTGATGCCTGGCCGCTTGGACAATTTCTTTGTATTCCTCCCAGGCTACCTGTCCTTGCTTCCACCTTCTGTAGGCTTCCTTTTTGTCTTTGAGTTTGTCCAGGCGCTCCTTGTTCATCCATGCAGGCCTCCTGGTGTTTTTGCCTGACTTCCTCTTTGTTGGGATGCATTGCTCCTGAGTTGGAAGAGGTGATCCTTGAATATTAACCAGCTTTCTTGGTGCCTTCTTCCCTCCAAGGCTTTCCCCAGGGCACTCTACCAAGCAGATCCCTGAAGAGGCCAAAGTCTGCTCTCCTGAAGTCCAGGGCAGTGATCTTGCAGTGCCCTAAGGATCTTGAACTCCACCATTTCATGGTCACTGCAGCCAAGGCTGCCCTTGAGCTTCACATTCCCCACCAGCCCCTCCTTGCTGGTGAGAACAAGGTCCAGCATAGCACCTCTCCTCGTTGGATCCTCTACCACTTGGAGAAGGAAGTTATCATGGACGCATTCCAGGAACCTCTCGGATTGCTTATGCCCTCCCGTATTGTCCCTCCAACAGATCAGGGTGGTTGAAGTCCCCCATGAGGACCAGGGCTTGTGAACGTGAGGTTGCTCCTATCTGTCTATACAGGGCCTCATCTGCTCGGTCTTCCTGGTTGGGTGGCCTGTAGCAGATCCCCACCGTAATGTCACCTGTCCCTGCCCTCCCTTTAATCCTGACCCATAAGCTCTCAGTTGGCTCCTCATCCATCCCCAGGCAGAGCTCCATGCACTCCAGCAGGTCATTGACATAGAGGGCGACACCCCTGCCTCGTCTTCCCTGCCTGTCCTTCCTAAAGAGCCTGTGTCCTTCCATTCCAAACTCCAATCATAGGAGCCATCCCACCATGTCTCCGTGATGCCAATAAGATCGTAGCCCTGCAGGAGTGCGCATGTCTCTAACTCCTCTTGCTTATTCCCCATGCTACGTGCATTTACATAGAGGCATTTAAGTTGGGCCCCCAATGAAGCTGTCTTACTGGCTGGAGTTCCTTTGTGCTGCTCCTCAGGTGCTCTCCTGCTGACCTGTGATCTTTCTCCAGGCTCTGGGCATCTATTGCTGGCACTAGCATTAAACTGGTAGGAGTGGGATGGATTGAGGTTCCCCTCCCCTGGCAGCTTTAGTTTTAAGCCCTCTTCACCAGCTTGGCAAGCCTATGACCAAAGATGGTCTTCCCCTTCTCTGACAGATGGACCCCATCAGCCACCAGCAGACCAGGTTTCTCAAAGCGAGTCCCATGGTCTAAGTAGCCGAACCCCTGGCTGTGAAGCTGGTCCTATAACCGTTTGTTGATTTGCCAGATTCGACTGGCCCTTTCAAACCCCTTCTCTTTGACCGGGAGGATTGATGAAAAAACTACCTGTGCTCCACAGTCCCTTACCATCACTCCCAGGGCTCTGTAATCCTTCTTGATAGTCCTCAGACTGCTCCTGGCTGTATCACTGGTGCCCACATGAAACAGAAGTAGTGGATAATAGTCAGTGGACTGTATGAGGCTTGGTAGCTCGTATCCCTGATATGAGCCCCTGGTAAGCAGCACACCTCTCTAAGGGAGTGTGTCAGGTTGGCAAATGGGTGCCTCCAAACCTCTCAGAAGAGAGGCACCAGCTACTATCACCGGTCGCCTTTTCTTAGTTGCACTGGTTGTTGCAGATCAGGCTGGCTTACTCAGCTCCAGTGTCTCTCCTGATGTGGTGGGTCTTTCCTCTTCAGTCTGCAGAGCAGTGAAGCAGTTCTGCAAGGACACCTCAGGCTTCGAGGGAAGTCTCTTCCTCCTGCTGGTCCTTGCTGTTGCAACCATCCATACTTCTGCATTATTGGCAGAATAATATCCAGGATAATGATAATCTTGCATGGGATATTTCTTCATGAGATGCTTTCTCAAGATCATTACTAAAAAGAAAATTGGATGTAAATTTTGGTTTTGCATCGGTTCTTACTACTGTAATTAATATGATGTTGGTGAATTTTGTGCAGTTTACAGCACATGTATTTCATCAGTAGAAGTCTTATGTATAAATATCACAAATTTTCCGCTGTCTGATGAATAAGATGACTCTGAGTACTCCCTCAAGGAATGCTGGAAGATGTATAACTTACACAGTTTCTGAATATTAAAGTGCTAATCTAGTGTTATTGGAGGATAAATTAACAGAATATTCTGCAAATTGGCAAGATGTGTAATTATGATTTTGGATGCTGACACTACCATAGAAAAGTAAAAGCAAACTGTAAGAATAAATGTGAATCAACTTGAAGTTGTTACTGACAATGATCAGCAAAAAACCAATGGTATAATACCTTCTGGTACGATGGTTCTGCACGTAGGGGCAAGAAATAGCTACCTTTTTTGGTATTAGAATATTCATAAACTTTTAACTTTTTAAGAACACTCCATAAATATATGCTTCTATCAGGAACTGCTTTACAAAAATTTCTATGAATTATCTAAAACAGTGTTTTACTGATTTGGTCCATATTTTGTAGTTTAAACTACAAAGAATTTTATAAGAATATATCCAAATAGTACAGCTTAGGAATTGAGCTAAGGTATAATAATGGGCCTTCAGATAAGGGGAACTATTCTTAGCTCTCAAAAAAAAGCAAAAGAAAATCCAGAACTAAAACCACAGTAGAATATAAAATAACATTAAAAAATGCTGAAATTTACCACATTATTGAAAATAATTAGGGATTTAAAACTATTCTGTCATTATTGTACTGAACTATTTTATTTGGTAAACTACTATGTTACTGGTATCATTACAGTTAAGAAGACATCTTGCCAAGCTTCAGAATTCAAAAAAATAATGCTCTAAATCCATGTTAATCTCCATCAGGACAACCAACCTCATTGTTTTAAATGCTCATTTTAAGGAGTGGTGGTTAACTCCGTGGAGGTGCCATTTTCTTACCACTGACTGTGGGAAATTCATGGCTCAATTTTTATACGAGTCATCCAGAGCATAAAGAAGGGCGTCCGAATTTTGGCCTCCAGTGCAACGTACCGATCCCTTTACCTGCCTGTTTCTGGAGATCCCATAGGAATAGGGCAATTACAGGTAGATATCATTAAATGTTTTGGTGGTGATGGATGTCCTTTCTCCCTAAAAGCTTCAAATCTAGCATGTGTGTTTATGCATTGCATGATAGTTCTGGGGGAGTCACAGTTGTGACCATACAGGCTAACTGTACTGTGAATGTAAAACAAGCCAGTGAAAGAGCAGCAGAGATTTTATCCTTTCCTTAGAATCAGAAAAAGGTATGCAGCTTGCTCAGCTGGGAAATCAAATATCCCTGACAGATACTGCTGGGTCAGGGACCTTCAAGGATCTGAAGATTCTTCACATTATGGAGAGGTTATTTTAGGGATAGTTGGTCATTTTAAGTGACTCATTAGTAACTTAATAACTGACAATTATTCAGATGACACAAGGCAAGACAATTTTAAATTTTAAAATAATAAAAAAAAAATATTAAAAAATAAAGCACAAATGGGCTGAAATAACAGACACAGTTAGTATATACTATCTTTTAGTAATTCCCTACTTGCTTAGGCTTCCTGGATTATTTAGAAATGTTTTACTGTGTCAGAGGGTATGACTGGCTGACTGAAGACATGCAAGAAAACAAAGGTAATCAACTTATTGAATTGTCCTATATTTTGAGAAAAAACTTACTTACTTCTATCTTTTTCATAAACACAATTTTTGTTCCAAAGGCCTCCCAGTGAAAATACTTAATTTGTGAGTTCTAGAAGAGAGGAGGAAAAAAACCCCATATTTTTTAAAGCTACCTTAACTCATCAGTGCTGTCTTTTTAGAACAACCCCTCCCCAGCTTCATTTCTTTACTTCATCTCTTGTCCTTGAGACTGATACACATTGAATTACCAGTATCTAAGAAGATCTATATAATATACAATTTTTTTTTTCATTTTTCTTCTATAAATTAAACTCTGAAAGCTCTACAGAGGGTAACATACTCCCTGTATTAAATCTTTGGTTCTTACAATATTATTTGGAATGTATTCACTATGATGTGATTCATATGCCTGGTTTTGGAAGTGACCATGTACTCTAAGCAAAATGGACATCTGAAAATAATGGAAAATAATAATATTATTTTTTAAATTCTCTCCTGAAAAATATTTTTTTAAATTTATTTCTTAGTGAAAGAAAATATAGGGTGTGAATTTCCTATATACTTAGAAAAATGATGAAGTTTTCTTCTCCAAGAACTAATTTTTTCAAGGCACAAAGTGACTTAACTTTTTAATCATTACTGTAAATATTGCAAGTGAAGAACTGTGATAAAATCAGATCTTATTGGCTAGATATTAAATGCAAAATATCCTTACTTCAGTATGGATACAGTCTCTATTAACACTCATTTTTACTTCTTATTAAATTACCATAGCAACACTGCTAGATATTTAATCTCCTTTTCTAGTATTTTTTTTGAAAGACACAAAGAGTGGCAGGTAGCAGATAGTGCAAGACAGTAACAAGAAATGTTAGATTATCAGAACATGTTAAGATAGGTCAAATGAATCACAGAGATGGGTTATTGCTTGTATTTCTATGGTATTCTGTCACTTAAGGTAGTCATCAAGATTTAGTCTTTTGATGACTGCAGAAAGCCCATAAAACTACTAATAAAGACCTGTTTTGCAAAAATGATTATATTAATTTCATTTATAATATGACCAGATATGAATTTATAACAAACTAACAAGTTGGGCAGAAACATTGCAATACTGATGTACATGAGCAACTGATGTTATATACCTAGACTTGTGCAAAGCATTTGAACTGTCCCACATGACATCCTTGTCTCTAAAGGAAAGACATGGATTTGACGGATGGACCCCTCGGTGGATAAGGAATTGGCTGGATGGTCACACTCAAAGATTTGTGGTCAACATCTCGATGTCCAAGTGGACACCAGTGATGACTGGCGTTCCTCAGGGATTGGTATGGGGACTGGCACTGTTTAACATCTTTGTCAGTGACATGGACAGTGGGATTGAGTGCACCTTCAGCAAGTTTGCAGATGACACCAAGCTGTGTGGTGCGGTCAACATGCTGGAGGGAAGGGATGCCATCAAGAGGGACCTTGACAGGTTTGAGAAGTGGGACTATGCAAAACTTATAATGTTCAGGAAGGCCAAGTACAAGGTCCTGCACATGAATCGGGGCATTCCCAAGCACAAATACAGGCTGGGGGAAGAATGGATTGAGAGCAGCTCTGAGGAGAAGGACTTGGGGGTGTTGGTTGATGAGAAGCTCAATATGACCCTGCAATGTGCGCTTGCAGCCCAGAAAGCCAACCGTATCCTGGGCTGCATGAAAAGAAGCGCGGCCAGCAGGTAGAGGCAGGTGATTCTCCCCCTCCACTCCTGTGAGATCCCATGAAGTACCGCGTTCAGCTCTGGGGCCCCCAACATAAGAAGGACATAGACCTGTTGAAGTAAATCCAGAGGAGGGCCACGAAGATGATCAGAGGGATGGAACATCCCTCTTATGAAGATAGGCTGAGAGATTTGGGGTTGTTCAGCCTGGAGAAGAGAAGGCTTCAGGGAGACCTTATAGCAGCCTTCCAATACCTGAAGGGGGCCTCCAAGAAAGCTGCAAAGGGACTTTTTACAAGGACATGTAGTGATAGGACAAGGGGTAATGGCTTTAAACTGAAAGAGGGTAGATTTACATTAGATATGAGGAAGAAATTCTTCACTATGAGGGTGGTGAGGCACTGGAACAGGTTGTCCAGAGAAGTTGTGGATGGCTCATTCCTGGAATTGTTCAAGGCCAGGCTGGATGGGGCTTTGAGCAACCTGGTCTAGTGGAAGGTGCCCCATGGCAGGGTGGTTGGAACTAGATGATTTTTAAGATGAGCCTTCCAACCCAAACCATTGTATGATTCTATACTAGTTAATTTAATGTTGAAAATATTTATGTATCTGTTTCCCTTTATTAAAGAGTAGTGGTGATAAAGGACGCTGAAGATCTTTCTTTCTGGGAGAAGCAAGGGTGATAATTGGGAAATATACTGTCTGACCATCTTGCTAAAAAGTGACAGTCATTATACCTTCTTACACATCATATAGCATGCAATGTATTCATCTTTACCTAAAGAAATGGCACTTCTTGCTGACTTGAAGAACTTTAAGTGTCTTTTAGATTAATCATTACCGAAAAATAGTAAACGCTATTCTCTACCTCCCTGCTTAAACACTGAGAATGGCAGATGTGAATGACAGCTAGATGTTTAAATGTATTAAAACTGTTCTTATGTACCGAACTGAAAAATAAAAATACGAAATAGTTTCAGGACTGTATTTCAAAAATCTTGTGTAATAGATCAAGAAATCTAATGAAAATCACTTTTCAAGAAAGTAGTGAAATAATCTTAGTTCTATTGTTAATCATCTTCTTGTTTGCTAGGCATTACATTTAATCCCAATACCTGGAAATCAGATTTACATGACATTTTTACTTTAAATAATAACATGACCGAGACCACTGTATGCAAGTTACTGCATGAAAAAGAAGACTGTTTGGAATTTGTTAATGAAATGGAAAATCATCAAAGACAACAAATATATATCCAGCCCTAAAGCTCCCCACTAATATAGGAGTCTTTAGGAAACCTGGAGGGAAAACGTTCTTAATTGCTGTTGTGTGTATTTTCGGATATTCAGCTTGAGATCTAAGGAGTCATATTCAACTGCCTTTTCAATGATTATTTATTTATTTCCTCAGACTAAGAAAGATTAAGAAAGATTAAAAAGACCTGCCTCAGAATGGTCATAATATCAGCGGTTGTCTGAAGGCATATTCAGGTCCCTTCCTTGGGCCAGGAAAAACAAAGCATAGATGTAAAAGATGAGGAACACTATGAAAGTGCCTCAAGAGTAATTACAAGTCTAGAAAATATGATATAGAGAAAAGATGGAAAGAATAATTGCTACATGGTTCAGGGAAAAACATAATAAACAAATACATAAGAGGTTGATGCAAAGGAAATGGAAATAATTATTCTTCACATCCATAGAAGAAGAAATGTAAACTGCAGAAAAATTCATTTAAGATCCATTTTGGCAAGAAAAAAGAAGGCTAATGATGACACTATTTAAGCACTTTAAGGAGCCTGCAGACGTGTCATTGCTTTATAAACAATTTAGACAACATTTTGTCAGTTTCCCTATGAGCAAGGTATAGTAGAACTTTGTTTAGCAGAAAGGAGTTAAACAAACTCAGGAGGTAACTTCCAGCTCCGCTTACTTCCAACCTACAAATCTGGGCAATCTGGGCCTCTCACATTCTGGTGACACATTTATCTATAAGATACTTGTAATTTTGAACTTTTCATTTTTTGTTCCATTATTTCTGACAAAAAAAAAAAAGGTTTTTTTACTGCTTCTAAAAAAGCATGAGAAAATTTGAAATCTCAGTTTAATGTTACTTGACAACTATTTCCTATTTAAGCTACAGTGAAAATCAAAATCTTTGCTTTCATTAAGATGGTATTTCCTGTTAGCTTGTATGGATGTGCAGAAACGATTTAAAATAAAATCTGTCCCAGTCTACAAGTAATCGAAAAAATAGCTCCAAGAAATGCAAATTGCCACAGTTATTCCAACAGAAAGCTGCTACTTTGCAGCAGTAAGCTTCCTCCAGTACCTCAGCTCATGGTCCTATGGGGAGCTAATACTGCTATGCTGTGATCAGCATTTTGGAGTGATTTGACTGGCTTTTCCACAATTAAGGGGAATGATGAATTATTCTTGTCTTTGAGAAAAACCTATATTGCCACCAGAGAAGATTTAAGGATGCTCTGCATCTCTACCTGAAGGCTAGCACTTTAACAGAAGGCACCTGTAAATCACTTTAGGAAAATTATGTAATGGCTTTGTAATATTTGGGGTGGACAATACAGTTGCAGGTTGCAAATGAGGAAACAGAGGAATTTAGAGACTTGTGAATAGGAAAATACAATTTGTGCCTTTCCTGTGAAGCTGGCAGAGAAGGAATGCAGAGGCTCTGAGTCTGGAATTTGGGTAGAAAGAAAACGAGGTCTCATAGCCTTAATTTATGTAGCATGGAGCTCTTACTACATAGAGGAAAAGGTACTGCCTTTGGAAGCTAAAAAGTAAGTCAGAGTATAGAGTACTGTATTTCTAACTATATTGGTTTCTCTAGTGGTTCAAAGAATATAAAATAGTACAATTTATTACCTGGAAAGAGACCAGATATATTGAAGATATGTCAGTATTATCATTTTATGTAGGTTTTTAATGAGAACATTACCACATCTGACTCAGTGACACAGCATTTTTAAAAGAAAGAGGCAGGAACTGTATACTTCATCTCTACTCTACTTTTAGTGCAATAAGAGTCCTAGCTGGTAAGCCATTAAAAATAATGATGCACAAGTTTTAGATCTTATCAGGACTAATTGAGTTAAGTATTAAGAATCTGGATTTTCAATATCTATAACTTTATTCCAAATGTTTTCCTTTTTCAGTATGCAACACGCAATTCCTGCTTAAAGGAATAAATTAATTTCCTCTGCAGATATGATTAAAAAAAAATTGCACAGAAAATTATAATAAAATATCTAATAACATTTTTACATTGTTATTCCCACCTAAAAAAAAAACCAAACAAACCAAAAAACAAAGCAAAAAACCCAATCGAACAAAAAAATCCAACCTCAAAACTTTAAAAGAAAGGGTGTAAGGTATTTTCTGCCCATAATTAACATAAATGAATTACAGGAATGTGTGCAGCAGTTACCATTTTACCTAAAAAACCATCTTGACACTGACTTCTCTGGAACACATCCAGGTGTTCCTGAATTGTTACCATAAAGATTCAGGCAAGATTCACCAGGGAACTTTTTTTCAAAATGTTACGAGGCTAGGAGCAGTCATGTAAATTTACAGCATTCTTATCAGTTGTGGCATGCATATCAACAGTAATTAAAACAGTCCCTCCCCCTGGCCCGAAAAAAACCCACAACAACAACAACAAAAAAAACCAAACAGCAAAACCTCTCAAATCCCATAGAAACTATGAAAAACCCAGCACATTTCCTAACTTTTGAAGAAACCCAGCTGTTCTCATTTAAAATTAATGTAATACTGTGAAACGATTCATTGAGAATTACCTATGGACTCATGGCAGTGGAACTGCCGTTCTTTACAAGCAGAAAATGGAAACCAAAAATGTTTTCTTATACAATTTAAATCATTCATGATGCATCTTTATCCAAAGATAGATCAAACTGTTCCTTAATACACATTTATTTTCAATTTTTCTTTTGTAGGCAATGATATATGGGGTGGGGGAGGGGGGGAGGAGTAAAGTAAAAAGAAAGGTCTAGTTTGTTACAAGTTGTTCTGCAGAGTGTTATCTCATTCAGGTCTCTCAGAGAACATTATTATAGGATGCAAGTAAGTGTAAAGCTTTATATATATAGTTTTCTTTGTGCCAAATGAATATACTTTGAAAAATCCTTCAAGTCACCTCAGTCTAGCATCTTAGTAGTAGAATGCAGAAAAAAAAAGATATTTCAAAATAACCAAATCTTTCTGACGACATTACTTATTAATAAACTTCTTTCGAATGTTTGTAATACACTGCATACCCACACATACTACCACTGGCAGAACCTATGCCAGTCAAAAATTCACTCTCCTTTAAAACTGCCATATTAGTTCTTACATTATTTTTGTGGTTTATAAAAGACATTCTCACTGAATTGTAGTATGCATTGTTATTCAGCTATCTCAATTACACCTAGAATACAAAATACACAATTAACTATTTGTGGTTTTGAAATTTTATATTTTTAATAGATTCTCAGCAGTAATATTTGGTGCAGGGAAATCTTCCTGTAAATGTAATAGCAACCATTACATGCTCCCTCACATTCTTCTGTTCAGCTTGTAAACAAAAAAAGCAACCCTCTACTAAAAACTGGAATTCAGTTGTCTTTGTGTAACCATAATTTCATTTGTAAAAGCAAAGCAAAAATGGGATTGTTGTATTGTACAAATGCTGTATCTGAAATTCAGATTTAGCTAGATATATCACAGTCCACTGCATGGGATTAAGTCTAAAAAATTAGTTTATAATATATTAAGTTCTATAAAATATCATGCAATACAGAAAAGCAATTTTTTTCAAGATGGCTCCTTCAAAGGTGGGCCTTACACATCATATCACAGAACAAAGTAAGGCTGACCACATGGGTCATCCAGTTGTAAATCAACAGTATGCATATTCAAGATTATAACTTCATTCTTGAAAGGATATGTTAAGCAAAATCTAAAAAAATGTGAATTTGGATAAAATATATTGACTTCATTACATGGAGTGTAAATATTCAAATGCATATTTAGGGCATTTTAAAGAGTTCTAAATGAAATATAGTAGGAAACCAAGCTGATAAGTGTGATCAATACTTATGAATATAAATGGGTAGTGTATGACAGTGTCAGTAATTAACATTTATATGAGTTAGTATGATCACACATGTATTAATGTACACATCTCAAATACCAGAGACAGCAGAAGTTTTAGATACACTTAATCCATCAGTTATGGACTGGAAATATAAACATCCAATTGTCATTCACAGAGGCACCAATGGGACAGGGAGCACGTCACACATGTCTGTAAGATGAAGATAAGTGCATAAGCCACAGTGATGGAGATAAGCTGCTTTGATTTCTGGAGGGCTTTCTTTCAGTACAAAAAAGGTATTAAGAAGCAGTTTGCTGAAAGATAAAGCACAATTAGATAAAAGAGCAGAAAAATAACCGCAAGCTTGATGCAATTTAGAACTTAACTAAATTCTGAAGAACTTTTCAAACAGAAGATCTCATTTCACAAGTGATGAGCACTTCTGTACTGCACAATACTTCCCTTTATTTAAATAATGTCATTTTGATTAAGTCACTTGTATTCATAACATGAGCAAAAATTAGGACTGTTAATTACTCTGAATTTATAAGATAATTAATGTATTCATGCTATGCAATAAGTCAGAGAAAAATGCTGAAAAATGTATTAGTTTGAATATTGGAATTAAGAAGAGTAGGTGCAAATTTTCCATTTTCTGACACCTTGCATAAGTATGTTATGGTACACCTGTAATAATGTTTTCCTATTAATTAATTAATTAATTAATTACAGTCATATTTCATATCCAATTCTACCCGCAGTTAACTCACTGATGAAGAAATTCTTAACCTTGTTGCTGCAGGATCAGGGATTGGAAATGTCTGCATGCAGGCCCTAAGCCATAAATCTTAGTGAGACTAATGAGGATTAGATATCTAAGTACCTTCTGTGTTGTGTTGTAAGGATGCAGATCATGTCTACTCTGAACAAAGGAGCACGGTACAAAGATTTGAGTTACAAGACACAGTACTAGGCAGATGTGTTAGCTGAACTACCACGGCACTGAATAAAAATTAGCAAGTCCTTCCTTCACTCTGTAGGATAAAGACAGACAAACTTTAAAAAGAAGCAAAAAAGTCAAAATGTGGACTGATGTATTTTGGGAGACTAGATAGCCCTGCCTCTTCTGGGAAAGGAGAGAGAGCCAGCTGCTCATCCTGTCATTCATCCCTCCTGTGCTCTAGGACGTGAGGACAACCTACCTCACTGAGAAAGGATTAAAACCAATACTTTACTTGGAAGGCAAGTAAGGAAGGACCTGGATCAACAGAGAAAGATCCACTGTGTCACACATAGTTCATTATCTGAAAAAAATACTCCTAAGGAATCTCATACAAACCACAGACCAATTGTGGCATTGTTTTTAAATGCAATGATGTACCAAAACAGATCCAGGGTCATTTATTTAAATTACTGGTTGTACTTATTTCATACATTAAAAGCTTTAATTTAGACGATTACTATGAAGGTCAGGTCTAAACTCATTAGAGTGTATTATATTTCATTTAAAAGACTAAAATATGAAGTAGAACATATTTTCTGCCAAAGCTTCAAGGAAATCAGACTACTGAACTAGCAAAAGTCATTAGCTATGCAGACAGAAGCAGTCTGTTGAAGTGCTAAACCACTTCTGACAGCATCTGCTCCTTCTGCAGGTGCAGAGAGAACATTTTATTTAGTCTAAGTTATCTGAGTATGTCAATTCAATGACTAGTTTGCTCAAACTTGAGAAACCAAATGGGAATGAAAGAGAAGGAAAGCAATTTGTGGCTATGCATAGAATCATAGAATCATAGAATAGTTTGGATTAGAAGGGACCTTTAAAGGTCATCTAGTCCAATCCCCCTGCTGTGGGCAGGGACATCTTCAACTAGATCAGGTTGCTCAGAGCCCCATCCAACCTGACCTTGAACATTTCCATGTATGGGGCATCTACCACCTCTCTGGGCAACCTGTGCCAGTGTTTCACCACCCTCATTGTAAAATATTTCTTCCTTATATCTAGCCTAAATCTACCCTCTTTTAGTTTAAAACCATTCCCCCTTGCCCTGTTGCAACAGACCCTGCTAAAAAGTTTGTCCCCGTCTTTCTTATAAGCCCCCTTTAAGTACTGAAAGGCCGCAATAAGCTCTCCCCGAAGCCTTCTCTTCTCCAGGCTGAATAACCCCAACTTTCTCAGCCTTTCTTCATAGGAGAGGCGTTCCATCCCTCTGATCATTTTTGTGGCCCTCCTCTGAACCCACTCCAAAAGGTCCATGTCTCTCTTGTGTTGAGGGTTCCAGAGCTGGACGCAGTACTCCAGGTGGGGTTTCACCAAAGCAGAGTAGAGAGGCAGAATCACCTCCCTCGACCTGCTGGCCACGCTTCTTTTGATGCAGCCCAGGATACAGTTGGCTTTCTGGGCTGTGAGCACACATTGCCAGCTCATGTCCAGCTTTTCATCCACCAGTAGCTCCAAGTCCTTCTCGGTAGGGCTACTCTCAATCCCTTCATCCCCCAGCCTGTATTGATACTGGGGTTTGCCCCGACCCAGGTGCAGGACCCTGCACTTGGCCTTGTTGAACCTCATGAAGTTCACATGGGCCCACTTCTCGAGCTTGTCCAGGTCCCTCTGGATGGCATCCCATCCCTCAGGCGTGTCGACTGCATCACTCAGCTTGGTGTTGTCTGCATACAAAGAGTGCAATGACATTATATACCAGTCCTAAAATCTTAGAGGATAAAGTAACCAGAACTGTTAAGTTAGTTTGCTAATTACATGCAATGATCTTTTTTCTAAATAAATCTCTTACATATAAAATATGCTCTGGTAAATTATCTTTCCTGTATCCTGTACATTTATTAAGGTTTTATTTTAAACTAATGTTACTGCATTAATTGAAAAAAAATCCAGTTCTCTAAATACAGGCCTTCTTTGGGCTATGGTCTAGCACAAATTACAGATATAGTCTGGCCTGAACCATCAAGACAACTGTGAAGTGGCATAACAAACCAAAAGGGAGGATATATATGTCTCTCAGACCAAGAGATCTTGAGTCTTGTGCCCTGTATTCTTGTGCTGAATATATATATATCTATATTACTATTTATAATTCTGTATGCATAGTGGAAATACAAATTATATACAAATTATATAAAATTTTGATATAAACTCTGTCTTATTGTTCCTTCTTGTGATTTTTATTCAAGTAAATAAATCAAACAACAGTAAAGATAAAGGTAAGAACTTTACTGGTTTCAGCCATACTGTGGGTCATCCTGTGCACAATAGTTTTGACACCTGTTTGGACCATGGATAGATGCCCTTGATGTGGAGGGCATTGTGATTTACCCATTCAGCCCATTCCCCCTTTGTACGATTGTCTGTAGTCAATGAGTCCTTGAAGCCAGGCAGTGTGGGTCAGTGTGACTAATTCCTGGCTTTTTTGGAGAAATGGGATTTTCTGGTATCCCTGGAAATGAACTATTTAGAAATGCCTGGGCTGTACAAATACAGAGAATACATGAATACAGAGCCATACAGGTAGATCCAGGGTGCTAAGACCTATCGTGGACATGATAGCCTATATGCCTCAAAATTCAACACTGTCTCATATGTGATGAGTTTGGACATACACTTAAACATAATTTGGACTGCAGTCATACTTAAAATGTAGTTTACCTGCTCAGGAAGGTCTGTAGTTCTTTGCTTCTATGTTGTAAAGAAAGCAAATTAATTGTCCTTCACCATGAAAATCACAAAATTCTCAATATTCTATCTTATCCTCCATGAGTAGTCTAAATATACTACAAGGAAGACTGAAAAACAGCTGTATTTCTCCCAAGTTCTTTAATTCTGAAAGACAACAGTATGCCCCTCAAACATATTTCTTCTTGCATATTTCAAGAACTTCTTATGCATTTTCTCTTCAGTCTTTTCTTAGCTTAGTTACTTAGCTTTGAAAATAGATATTTTTTTTTTTCCCGTGTACAAAATGGTTGTCACTTTTCAGTAATACTGACAACTCACGAGTGATATCATTCCTTGACTTAAGTCCCTGGCAAAGATCCCACTGGATAACCGTGATTGGGCAAGATTGATTTCAAGAGTTTATAAAAATCTCAACATTTATGTATCAAGAATTTTCCAAGAAATTTTGGGCCTTATTCTTCTTCCATTGAAGTCTGTG
Source organism: Calonectris borealis (assembly GCF_964195595.1). Classification (NCBI taxonomy): domain Eukaryota; kingdom Metazoa; phylum Chordata; class Aves; order Procellariiformes; family Procellariidae; genus Calonectris; species Calonectris borealis. The sequence goes on along the minus strand of NC_134314.1, from coordinate 48,956,957 downwards.
GCAGTTTTTTCTAGGCACATTAGTGAGATCCCAGAATGTTCTTCAAAATTTAAGGAAAAGCAAGCAGAGAGAGAGAGAGATATATTTAGAGGAGTAGAAAAATCATAGTGCAAATGTGATTATAATAATTATTGTTAAGAAAACCACTAGAAATAATGTGTGCAAAGAAAATGCCTCTGAAGATTAATAGAAGCAAATAGATCTTTTTACCCAAGTCTTTTTAAGGGGCATAAGTTATTGGTTGAACTTGTACGGCTTCTAAAAAATGAAGTTAGTAATTTATTGAAATATGAATCAGCTGATGCAAAAATGTCATATAAGTTTTTAACTGTAGTATTAGGAATGGAAGAAAAGTTCCATGTTCCAGAAAAAGACACAAATTTCACAGGAAGAAAGAAAAAATATGGAGTTCAAATGAGGATCAAACCAGGATGGATGGTCTCGCTCTCTGAAAGCTGCCAAAATGCCCAAGCCAAATGGAGTTTTAATCTGAAGTGAGCAGAAAAAAAAATGAGCAACTGTTAACAGTATATCCAAAAACTTATTGAGACCTGGAAAAATAATGTGAGTAGAGAAAGTTAAATGTTGTCACAGTATGTAGAAAGTGATTTAACGTGGCTCTGGTAAAATAGTCTCAGAAGACCAATAACCTTCACTGCAGTATACTGAATATAAACTCGAATCAGGTACAGCCTGAAAACTCCAAGAGAGCTTTGACATTAATTAAGGGTATTTAGCATTGATCTTTAATAAAGAAGTCTAGTAAATTGAGGGTAGGAAAGAGGTTATTTTGTTTAGATACCAAAAAGAATTGGTGAGATAAAAGCTATGAATATTCTTTAGAGTATCTTGCTTTTAAAGAAAGTTTTGCTATGATAGAACCCCAAAGACCAGTAAATAAAGTTGATTTGTGAAAGGGTCGATAAGAGAGAAATACAGTGCACTTGGGAAAGTAAAGAATTACAATTAATCAGAGTACTATGATAAGGAGTAGTTGAAAATGGAAAAACTCGTAATGAAAATATAGGTAATGAGTAGTGTACTGACTGAGGAATTTGTGCTAGTGGAGTCAAATCTGGTTGTTTTCCCCTTTTCCAGAGCATGTAAGCATATTCAAGAGTATACTTACAAGCAATGTATGTGTATCCTGTAGTCCTTCTTTAAGAAAGATTTTTTCTGTACAAAACAGTGGATTTATCACTGTTTATCACCAGTGCAATGGCAATGATACTTACAGGCGTTCAGGTTTCAATACTACTGGTGTTTTTATTGTAAAGCTGAAAATCCTAATAAATCTGATAGATACATAGCAACATACATGATCACAGTGATGTCACTGTGCTTTATTTATTTACATTTTATTTATAATTTATATTTCATTACATTATATGTTTGATACAATTTCTTTTTTGTTATTGTGGTGACTGTCATTGCAATCACCTGCTTAAAAGAAGATATATTTTAACTATGAGATACATTCTTGAACACCACCGGTAGACTTTGGGGTTTTTTTCAGTTACTTGTATTGTATTTAGAGACGGCTAGCCTCCCACTGCCCACATCTGCTTTCAATTCACAAGCAGTTGGTGTAAGTCATGCATCATCAGCATTTTGTCTGCTTGCTATTCCGTCTCATCTGGGAAGCCATTATACGAAGTAATAGAAGCAGAAAATAGGTACACTCTCTCTTTAAATTTTCAGCAGGGATCCTGCTTTTTGTAACTTCTGCAAATTGCACCATTAAATTGCATATGTTGGCCTGTTGGGTACCCATAAATAAATAAGAGAAAAGTGCCCATAAACTTCATGAACTGACTAACTTACTAAAACTGCCAGTGAAATAAACCAGCAGACTATAGTACTTCCCAACTTCAATATTTTTGTCTCTGTTCAGACATGTCAGAAAATGGAAAGCTATGTAGAAATCAATATATCATGATAATTATATTTAGTGACACATGTGCACACTACATATAACATACATATAAGCTTCCTTTGGCTCAATACCCTTCCTTCTTCAAAGATAGGAGTTGGAAACTATCAGAGTAATTTCAGTGAATTGTTGCAAAGAGAGAAGGTAAATTTCCTCAGTAGAAAAAAGATCAAATAATGAAAATGGGCTAAATTAATAATTTATGAACTTACTGATGTATTTCTTTCAAAAGTTTATTTTGTGAAATATTCAGTTTGCTCAAATAAAATTTGAAACAGCATAAATTTAAACTCTGTAGGAAAAAACATCCTAGAGTGTTGTTACATGAACAATTCCCTGATATAAAATACAGTATGGCATATTTTCTTTTTTTCTAGCAAGAAAATGTTGGAACCTGTGTATATTTTCCTTCCTTTTCTGAGCTCAGAGAAAGGACCATAAATTAACGTCTAAATCACAGTTGCAGAGGTACTTATTTTTGCAGAAATATACATATTATTTGCTGAAGTAAAATTCAACAGATAACAGTGATCTATTTGGGGGTCTAGGACAGATGGCGGGGTGGTGGCATGAAGGGCAAAGCCATCAGCCCTGAACCATGCTGCTTTATGTTCAGCAAATTTGAGTTCTGAGAACTTTTTTACAGCACATTATCTACATTCCTGGAGGCTTTCCATAGAGAAATTAAAAATTAGAAGTTTGAAAGAGAAGATAATTGAATGTAATTGGAATTGGTATTCAGTTTGCTGATATTTCATTATTTATTTCTGTTCCAAGTCAGGAAACTGTTTTCATGAAACATGAAAAATTTTATGAATGAAATGTCATGAAATTCACAGTTGTCCTGGTTCATTAGTTCAAAGCAAGCCCAGTCTCTATGTAGGCTTTGCAGTGTTTTATTTCGGTTGGATTGACTGAAAACCCCATGTAGAAGGCAAAGGTGTGGCCTTCCAGATGAGCTAACGCTCTCACTGAAGGCTTTTTCCAGCAGTGCTTGGCCAAGGAAGTGTACACATCTGTGAGTGTGCAAATAACAGACAGTATTCTTCTTGCCTGTATCACATATCTGCTTGGCCTCAAAGCAGTAGAAAGAAATGTATATTTTAGAAAAAAATACACCTGTATATTTCTGTATATCTACCTTTAAATATCCTAAACAACATCTCAGAAACAATTATTTAGCACCTTTTACAGCTAAAGGAGTTCACCTGATTAGCTAAGATTGATAGAAATATAAAATTAGGCAAGATCAGTCTCGCTTTCAGAGTAGCTGGACTAGAGTTCTGAGTAAAAGGATCTTCCAGACATGTTGTATTCATGTAAAAAATGAAAGCAAACTTGTATAAATTAATTTACCAGTACACTTTTCCCATACTTTCCTAGAAGTTAAATTATGCAAACTAGTTACAAGGTTTGTAATACCTTTTGGTTTTTTTCTAGGATGTAAAGCTTCTGTTTAAAATGTATTGACTACTGTTTTCTCCTAGTCTACTTAGGAAAAAAAAAAACCCAAACAAAACCCAAACCCTAAATAACCTAAAGGTCTATAATTTTAAGTACTTTTAACAGAATGAACCATAAATCTCTGAGTTCTGCGTGGTCAAATAAGGCTGACAGTCTTAAATATGAGATTAGGCATACTTAGGTTATGGCATTAAAAGTACTCTAATCCTCATATTCAAGTAGAATTAATTGTCAATGAAATCAATATATTTTGTGTATCACAATTCTTGGTTTTGCTTGCTTGTTTCATGATAACGTTGTTTTAGCTTATTAAAAACTTTCATCACAACATTCTGAAGGATCCACTACATGTATTAACTATGAATAATAATAATTAGTCACAGTGCTATCATTGTTTTCATATATTGTTTTTGAGAGCCTTAATACATAACATTTTCATTTTAGAATGAAGTATATTCCTAATAGAGATAATATACCTGCAATCAAAATAGTTTTAAATTTTTGAGCTTAATGGAGTTTAACTGTCTTGATATTGGATAGATAATACAAAAAATAAATGTACAATTTCACATAATTAAAAATGCTTTCTAAATGTTACTTTTGGTTTGGTTTTGGGCTTTGGGTTTTTTGTTTGTTGTTTTTTTTTTTTTCCAAGACTACTTTTTATGAGGTCATTTACAGACATAATCATGAGTAAATGTGACTTCTTTTATAGCTAAGGCAAATGAAGCATATCTTCAATTAGAAACTTTTGAAAATGTACTGTGATAACCTACTGAGAATGGAATTGGTTTTCTTCACAGCTTCACATCCACTCCTCTTTAGAAGCTCATGGCTGTAGATAAGTGCTGCAAGTGCAATATCCTTCTCTTCAAGTATTTTCAGCCACTGTCTACTTCAAATTACCTATCTGATGTGTAGTTTGGGATATTTCAGAAATATTTATGTGCTTGCTTTACACTAGGTACTCCCCTTAGTTTTGTTAAATAAAGTTTTGCTGTAAAACATAATTAAGTAAGTATATCTGTTTATGTAGACATAACTGTAATGATTTACACTCCATATATAGGAGGAAGCAAGTCTTCAAATTGTTTGCCATGCTCCAGAAGGAGTCCCCTCTGCAAGGTGGACAGCATAGCTCTTCACAATGTGGTTGTGCTCTAGTCAACCCCTCCACCTCTTTCTCTCTATGCCTTTATGTAAATTGTTTCAATTTCAGACTTGATATATATTATTCATAGTAAAAAAATTAGTGTTTCAAAAACAGAAAAATCAATTATAGCTGAAAGGTATTTAAAAAACTAAAAAAGAAAAGTGACCTTAACAAAGGGGTAGTTTATGTTCTTATGACAGGCTCATACTGGCAGATGGAATCATTAAGACACAGTAAGACACAGTAAGATAAATTTAGTGTCAAGAAACAAATTACAGTTAAGTGCCAAAAACCCACTGATATTCTCATAGAAGAATTGCATAGGGAAGCTTTCAAATATTTTCATACATAACCAATAACTAAGGTTACTTTCAAATGCTCAAGGCGGAATTAATCATATCTATAATCCCTCTGTATTTTCTCACATGTGGTTACTTTTGCTTATTAAGCTGCTGTTGCACAAAAAAAGAGAAGACAATACAAGCAACCTAAACAGTGTCAGGATACATCTGTGATACTTTTGGCTTACTCTCTTTTTCCCACACAATTCCTAGACATTGTTGGGAGCAGCAAGAATAGGGGTATGTGGCCTACCTATTTGAACAGCTAGGGGAGTTCTTTCACATGGATGTGGCTAGACACTGTCAGTTGACTGCAGAGACAAAGGACAAGCCCTGACACTATTTAGCATATTAGTACAGATGTAGCCACAGGTGCCAGGCTGAGAAACATGGTATAAAGTCTCTGTCAGTTGAGTCTAAAGACCATTAAGTCCTCAGCCAACAACTTTCAGTCTTTGAACAATAGTATTAATAACACATTGAGTTTCCAATGAGCTCAAGACTGCTGTTGTAATCAGAAGACAGTCCAAACAAAATGAAAGGAAGCTAGTTCTTCCCTTACATCAGAAAGGTCCTTTCAATATCAAAATAAGAAGCTGTATCCCAAAGAAGGATAATGTTCAAAAAATGCCATAAGTACTCCAGAGTTTACATACCCATATTTTTATATTTCATGGATGCTCATCTATTGAGGATTAATATCCTTCTGTTTTCCTACTGATTCAGAGAATTAAATATGGAACACTTCAAAAATTTTGAAGAGAGGGAAACAACTAAGACCTCCGATTTTCGTAACAGTTCAGGAAATGCATAGCATAGGCATTTTAAAAAGTACTGGCAAGTAGATCATTGTGAATTGCTGTTCTGCAGAATAAATTTAACTGATGTAAAAGTTTCAAATCTGAAAGTTGGATTATTCTTCTGAGCATAATTATTCTATTTTATTATAAATCAAGCAAAGAATAATTGATTTAGGATTATAGTAATAGTTTTCCTAAAAAAATATATCAGTTGTTGGTGTCAAAAAATGGAAGACAGGAAAAAATCATCTTAGAACTTCCCTCAAAACAAATTATATTCATAAAGATGTATTTCATTGTCATATCTGAAATGTGTTAGGATAAGAGAAGAGGCCTTAGGAGCTTGAAACGATACTAAATCAGCCATCCTAAGTACATTTTTGTTTTCAGATTTTTGTTTGATTATAATTAAGACTACTCAAGTAGACAGCTATACATAAAACCTTTTTTTCCTTCTGAATCAGAAAAATAGACAACTCACATTTCAACAAAATTCTAATAAAAATACTTTCTTAGCAGAAAAAAAAAAACAACCAAAAAAACCCCTGTTTGAATAGACAATGAATACTACCATACCTCAGAATTAATGTTTGTCTTGGTAAGATTGGTCAAGGAGGAAACATTCAGTGGTATTAATACCCGCAAAAAGGAGTTGATCTATCATACGGGATTCTAGAAAATGTCGTAGCCCTTATATTAGTAAGTTGGATATTTCTTACTTTTCCAAAAGCGAACAGACAATGCACCGGACTGGGCTTCCAGGTTTCCTTAAGATTTAGTTCTTATTTAAATGTTTGATTTCTTCTTGCAAAATAACAGTGTCTTGTCCAAAGTTGCAGAAACTTTTCTACAGTTTTAGGACATATATGAAATGAAAATACCTGATTATTTTTTTCTGTGTATGTATATGCATATGTATAGAAGTATACATATATATATACACACACATATATATAGTAGCTGATAGGATTTATTTTAATTAGTCAAACAATCCTAACCTGTTGGGTTTTTCTACAAGCTCCAGCATACAAAAGCCACAGTTAGCACATATGTTTTACCAACATAATAGCGAGATTTATGTGCTGTAAGAAGAACGGGCGGGGAAGACGACCGGCCTGGCTGAACGGGGAGATCTGGCTGGGACTCAGGGAAAAAAGGAGAGTTTACCACCTTTGGAATAAAGGGCAGGCAACTCAAGAAGACTACAGGGATCTCATTAGGTCATGCAGAAAGGAAATTAAAAAGGCAAAAGCCCAGCTAGAACTCAGACTGGCCACTGTCGTGAGAGACAACAAAAAATACTTTTACAAGTATATTAATGAGAAAAGGAGAGCCAAGAAGAATCTCCATCCTTTATTGGATGCAGGGGAATGTTGCCACCAAGGACGAGGATAAGGCTGAGGTACTCAACACCTTCTTTGCCTCAGTCAGAGTCAGAGCAGTTATCCTCCTGAGCTGGAAGACAGTGACGGCGAGCAGGATAACCCCCCCCCATAATCCAAGAGGAAGAAGTTAACGACCTGCTATGCCACCTGGATGCTCACAAGTCTATGGGGTGAGAGATCCACCCGAGGGTCCTGATGGAGCTGGCGGAGGAGCTTGCCGAGCCACTCTCCATCATTTATGAGCAGTCCTGGTTAACTGGGGAGGTCCTGGATGACTGGAGGCTTGCCAATGTGACGCCCATCTACAAGAAGGGCCAGAAGGAGGATCCGGGGAACTACAGGCTGGTCAGCCTGACCTCGGTGCCGGGGAAGATTATGGAGCGGTTTGTTTTGAGGGCGTTCATGAGCCATGTCCGGGACAACCAGGGGATCAGGCCCAGCCAGCACGGGTTCATGGAAGGCAGGTCCTGCTTGACCAACCTGATCTCCTTCTATGACAAGGTGACCTGCCTAGTGGATGAGGGAAAGGCTGTGGATGTGATCTACCTGGACATCAGTAAAGCCTTTGACACTGTCTCCCACAACATTCTCCTAGAGAAGCTGGCGGCTCATGGCCTAGACAGGTACACTCTTTGCTGGGTAAAGAACTGGCTGGACGACCGAGCCCAGAGAGTTGTGGAGAACTGAGTTAAATCCAGTTGGTGGCCAGTCACGAGCGATGTTCCCCAGGGCTCAGTGTTGGGGCTGGTCCTGTTCAATATCTTTATCAACGATCTTGATGAGGGGATTGAGGGCTCCCTCAGTAAGTTTGCAGACAATACCAAGTTGGGCAGGAGTGTTGATCTGCTGGAGAGTAGGAAGGCTCTGCAGAGGGACCTGGACAGGCTGGATGGATGGGCTGAGGCCCATCATATGAGGTTTAACAAGGCCAAGTGCCAGGTCCTGCACTTCGGTCACAACAACCCCAGGCAACGCTACAGGCTTGGGGAAGAGTGGCTGGAAAGCTGCCCAGAGGAAAAGGACCTGGGGGTGCTGGTTGACAGCCAGCTGAACATGAGCCGGCAGTGTGCTCAGGTGGCCAAGAAGGCCAATGGCATCCTGGCCTGTATCAGAAATAGTGTGGCTAGCAGGAGCAGGGAGATGATCGTGCCCCTGTACTCGATACTGGTGAGGCCTCACCTCAAATACTGTGTTCAGTTTTGGGCCCCTCACTACAAGAAAGACATGGAGGTGCTGCGGTGTGTCCAGAGAAGGGCAACGAAGCTGGTGAAGGGCCTGGAGCACAAGTCTTATGAGGAGCGGCTGAGGGAACTGGGGTTGTTTAGTCTGGAGAAGAGGAAGCTGAGGGGAGACCTCATCACGCTCTACAACTACCTGAAGGGAGGTTGTAGCGAGGTGGAGGTTGGTCTCTTCTCCCAAGTAACTAGCAATAGGACGAGAGGAAATGGCCTCAAGTTGCGCCAAGGGAGGTTTAGACTGGACATTAGGAGAAATTTCTTTACTGAAAGAGTGGTCAAACCTTGGAACAGGCTGCCCAGGGAAGTGGTTGAGTCACCGTCCCTGGAAGTATTTAAAAGATGTGTAGATGAGGCGCTCAGGGACATGGTTTAGTGGTCATGGTAGTGTTGAGTTGATGATTGGACTCAATGATCTTAGAGGTCTTTTCCAACTTTGATGATTCTATGATTCTATGAGACAAACCACTAAGTTTAAGTTGGAAGTGCAATTCTGAAATATTCCCACTGTTGACTACAGTAAACCTTTTCAGAACTTGTAAGGTATACTACTTCTATCCGATTTCTTAATTTTTACAGTTAGACAGAAACTCATATTGAAGACATAAGCTGCTCATACAATCCAAGAAACCCTTTTGATCTCCACTTCATATTCTGGTTTAATGTTAACTCATGTGTGATGATATTTGAACCGCTTTTTGTGATCTTCTCTGTATAGTAGAGCTCAGTAAAGCTACAGGAAAAAATCTATTTTCTGAGCCTCATCTATCTTGATATGTCTGTAGTAAAACAGCATCTCTCAACTTTAGTTCATCCATTTAATAGCTGTGATTTTTTTTAATTAATTCTAGGAAATTACATGATTCAAAGTTAGAGTTTTTAAGGGACAGAGTTTCAGGCAATATTCATGTTCTATTTTGATGATAATAAGATCTGTTTAGACAGGCTTTTTGTTCTGTAACAGCTGTTACAAAGACTGAAAGCTTGATTCTCAATGTTCACTCTACTCTTATTAAGGTTGATGACAATAAGGTTTCAATGGGGATTGAAGGTCTGGATGTAAAAGTTTCTAAATATTGCTTACGAGAAACAATACTCTTGGTTTTTTTTAAGAGAAAATATAACTGAGTTGTAGCTTGAGATGATTTGTAATAAAAGCATTTAAGAATTTTGAAATTATGTTTAGCTTAAAAGTTATTTTGTTTGAGGTCATTTCATTTAAAGATGATTGAAATATGGGATTCCTCTCACCTGTGTTTAGACATATTCCTTACAGACATTTATTTGGCTGAGTCTGGTCATCCTGAACTCAGCCCCTGAGAAGATTGTGGAGTCCAGGCTCTTAGAATTAATTTCCAAATATTAAAAGGTTTTCCTGGACTAAAAAGAAACAAAAAAAAACCTGGCTAGATTTAGCACTGAGAATAGTCCCACTTTGAGGAGGCCATTGGATTAAATGACCTTCAGTGTCCCTTTCAATTAATATTTCTATGACTGTGCTTGAGCCAATCACCCTTTGTATTCATTATAGTCAAAGGAGACATGTTGTATTTGTATTTTGTATCAGATGAATTCCACCCTTTGTGTCATCTTCCTGGGCTATATTAACACCTAGCAGATCTCAGAGTTTATATCTCTTTTTTTTGTAGAGTGCAGTGATGTAGATTTTCTACAATTCTTTTCGTAGAATGAGACAAGTCAGGCCATAATTACCTCAGAAATCCAATTCTTCCCATTTGTAGTAAGTGACCAATGATAAAGCTACTTTCTTAAAACAAACTGACTTTTTAAGAACACAATAAATTATTAGTGAGTCTATTTTCCAAATATTGTTCTTGCAATACTGAGGGAATGCATCAAAACTACTCTCCCTGACGCTTCAATAACAAACATAGAAGAATTACACATGAAAGACACTTCTGGGGTAGACTGCTCTATTTGTATCCAACCATCAAGCATTGCTGAAATCATGCATAGCTTAATTATAAGAAAATATATATTTGAACAATTTAGTCATCTAAGTTCCAGAAAAGTCATAGGGACTTTAGCACATGCTTGATAAAGTTCCTCAGCATTCTGCTGAAATAGCTTCGTAGGATATGATCCAAAACATGCTGATTTCCTTCAACCTTCAACAGGTTTTTAGTAAAGCCTTTAAGAAATATGAAAACTTCTTGCTGAATTTGATCTGAAAAAATGAAATTATTTTGGAATGTATTTTTTTTTACAACTATTTAGTTATCAAACTATTGTTTTATTTGATTTTTTATTTTATAAAGCATTCATGATCTATATTTCTGCAAATGGACATACTGGGTTTTAGAAATATTGGTACAGATGCTGTTTTAAAAAGTGCTGAAAACATTGAAAGGATTGTGAACTTGAACTGTATGAATTGCACAGTCTACACTTATAGAAGTGTATTAATGCCTGGGCTTTTAATTTACTATGAATCAAAAAGAACTAGAAATCAATCTTTCTTAAATGTGAAAGACTGGAGGTGGAACTGCATGTGCATCATGAGGAAATTCAGATGCTAGAGCTAAACTTGGACACTACAAGAGGTTCACTACTGATCAGGAACCCTTGTGGAGGGAGGAAGCTGCCTCAGACCAGGCTCCTGCTTCCTTTAAAGGATTATGCAAATACTTTTCTGGTTTCCAGAGAAGGAAGTTGTGTGCAGCAGATCCACCCTAATTAGTGTTTTCTACTTCTCGTTTCCTTAAAAAAAGCTGCTCAATACTACAGGAAAATTGAAGAATGAGCTGAGCTTTGAGGGTTTAAATAGTTGTTTGACTGAAATATTGAGAAGAAATTTTGTTACATTAGAATAAGAAAAGGCAGCAAAAAAAATCAGGGTAGTGAAGGGTGGGAAACTGGAGTATACTGCCTCTGAGAACCCCACTGCTCTCAAATATATTCCTTCTTATGAAAAAATGCAGAGCTTTTTTATTTTATTATTCCAATTCCACAAAGGTAAAAAGGGGAAAAAGCTTTGTACTACATTTGCTTTAAATAAATTTGACAGAAAATGTTGTTTCATTTTGCAAAATTTATTTAATATAAATCTTGTTAACTTATCAAGCAATGGTGATTTTAATCAACTTCACAATTTCTCCTGTGAACCACCAACCTTCCCAGATCATAGATAAGCAATTATAGGGATCTAAAATTTGTGCTATAAAAGTTATATTTCCTGTAAATACCTCATATCCATTATTATTTCATTGTGCTGTCTTATCAATATTGATCTTTTTAATGTGGAGGCAAATATATTAAAAATATTCACTGCACAGAAACAAGCAAGGATTCTCATAGTTATTTGTAAACTAAAATGGAAGTGTTTTTAACTACAAGATGGCATTTATTTCTTTTAACTATGCTGCAATTATATTGTAGCAAAGTTTAAAAAAATCCATAATCATAAAGTTTATAATGTAAACAAAATATTAACTAGTGTCTAAAAGTTATGCTTACAGGGGCATTCTAATATAAACATGAAACAGATAAGTTTGATGACCTTTATGTTCCCATTGCTAATACAATTATAGTGTACAATCCACAACATTTGCTTCAGGGTAACTAGCTGAATACAGAATGAATATGTAAATCACATAAGGAAATTGTCAGAATAGGTTTACATGAAAATTGAATCACATTTATTTTATTAGGACAGACACAATGTCATTTACCATATGTCTTGCTTTGTGAAATTCAGTCAAAGTATTTGGCAAAGCTGAACAGTTCAGAAGCTGCCTAATTAATATTTGCCTCAGTGCTGTCTTGTAGGCATTGTTTTGGGAAATTTTAACATACACTATTTATATCTACTCATTCCTGCAACATGCTACCAAGCTATATTAATGCTTATGTAAACATACATTATAAAAACATACCATGAAGATAGATCACTCTTAAAATGTAATGAAGCTAAATGAAGCTACCCAGTTACTGAGTGTTTATTCAAGTTTAATTTGGAATATTTTTTCTTAACTAGAAACCAGACTATGCATCTGTCATTTCCTTGTCACAAAAGACACAAAGGGAAGAGACTGGAAAGAAAAGAAGTGGTTAAAATGGAGAAAAGATCAAGATTAGAGATCCAGAAATAAATGGAGAAAATCCAGGGAAATCACTTTGAATAGAAATGAGTTCAAAATGGCAAATGAGACTAGGAGATATGTTAAAGTGGAATGAGATAAAACATCTTTTTGGTAGCCATGTTCAGTCCTCACTTTTGTCTTCACCTCAGGTACTGTGTGCCACGGTGCGATAAGTTCTTTTGCAAATAAACTCAATAGTTCTGACTTATTCAAGCAAATATGGAACAATGGCAAAGGTTCACTCCTCACACTATGCATTTTTTTTCAGAAATATTTGCAAAGAGTTGCTTTTTGCACATGCTCAGGTATACTTGGAAACTCTTAGCTTAACACCTTCAAAAGCAAGGAATAAAGAACTTGTGTAATGCCCTGCAAAGTCTTTCATGATTGATATAAATTCAGCATCAGGAGGAATACATGAGAATACATTAGTGCACTCAATCAATTTCTTTGGGTTGGGCTCCAGAGAGCTTATTTTTAAAGTGGTGTGCAGGAGGTCTTCAGTCCTCACAGACATTTTGCTGGGGTATATTGTTAATAAATAATTTGATTTGTGCACACATGTCCCTTACATGGTTTTAAAGATTTATTGCTTAATGGCTGATTGAACTTAGCAGGTGAATTGAAACAGGGTGACATGGGACCATTGCAGCTAAGTACAAGATGGCAAATTCATCACTGCACAAACTGTCTTAAATGCTAAACCTATAAAGCCACAAAATAGATGTGGTTTTATGTGTGTATGTTTGCATTGTCTAATTTTCGGTCTAAAATTAGATACTTAAACTAGGATGTTCATTTCCATAGTGTCTGTACAGTTTAGCTAGAAAAGAGAAAGACAGAAGAGAGCAAAAAACTTCATCAAAGGTGGATGTAGAGCCAGAATTTATCAGTGAAACTTAAGGATACAGCTAACCTCATCAAAACTGCCAAAAGGAGTGGTTCCCTGTCTTTCCCTGTGTCAGCACTGACATTTGTCTGACCTCATCAGTGGTCTTATTCAGGAGCTAAACCAGTGTAAAACTACTTTCTTGTTTGTTGAATGAGTCCTCTGCTCTGACCCAGCTCATTGAGCAGCAGACAAATGTCAATGCCAACAAGAAGGAAGCTGGGAGAGCAGGTAACTGAAGCAAAGCGTCTAGATGCTAGATCAGCATAGCGTTATGTGAAACCATGCTCTTCCAGTGGAGAAGTTAGAGTTTCTCTCTCATTCACACTGTAATATGAAGACAAGTTTTCTAATTCAGATCCAAAACTTAGTTCCAAAGTTAGTCACTCCTTTCTCTCCCATCTCAGATTTAAGTAGCTGCAAAAAGGCATAGTCCAATTTGCTTCAGCTTCCATTGCTGGTTTTGTTTCTCACACCTTTTTGATTTTTATATCCCATTCACACCCTGTTTTCCTCCTAAGTCTCTAACATCCTTCCTGGACCACCTCCAAGTTGTAGCCCCAACATTCACAAATATGATATGAAAGAAATGAAAATGTCTACCTTAATTATATGTCAAAAACATTTTGGGATAGATTTTTACTTCCTCATTCTGGTTCACTTATTTTATAAATATGTTTTTATTGGTTCTTATTCCTTAGTCCAAAAATACCCTTTAACTAACATGGCTAACAGGAATGACAGCAAAAGCTGTTAACAAGAGTGCAGTTATATGAGCCAAATAACCCTATTTTTTTCTTTCATTGGTGATTTCATTCAAGGGACTAAATATTTTTTGTCAGGATGATTTTTGTCTCAGAGTCATTTGCTGCTTTGCTTTAAGATATGGTTTAAATTGTTGTTCTTTTATTCAATGGGTTTTCCCTCTATGCTCCTTATTTCTAGCAATCATTAGAACAATGCATTTAACAATGCTAATAATATAAAGCCCTTATCTTTCTCTATTCCAAGAAGACAGTTCTGTCAAATGAGTTATCTAACAGATAGGTGAAGTGAAGATACCAGTGATAAATGCTCTACCGCCTACCTGGAAGACTTACTCTACCCTAATGAAATATTTCTGCAGTTAAGATGGAATCTGTCAATGAACAAAAAACTTTTCCTCTGTTCTTTTTAGCTACGAACTCTACTTCTTTCCTTAGTACATCACAACTTATGAATAACATATCGAGAAAAAGTTATTTCATGGTCTATATAGGAAGAAAAAAGAGTCTGGTTTTTATTTCATTGTAGTTACTCCTTTTCTTTGTGTTAAAGTCAAGCAAAACCAGTTTTCTGCATTATGTTTTAATGGCTACATTTTCAGTTTTTGACCATGAGGGTCCAAAGAGGGAGGGTATAGAGAAAAAAACCCTTGATTTTCCCCATTGTGATCATATAAACTATACAAGTTCACTAGTTCTTAAACTAGCATTTCTCTAGGGAAGGCAGGTCCCAGTAACGTTATATTTACCCATTAAACAGGTCATCAAAACTATTATGACGTCTTCCCTTTCTTCAATATTTTTTCAATATTGTGTTGTTGAGTTTCTTCTATTTTCTATAAAGGGAGGTTAAGCGTGAACATAACCAGGGCAAAAAGAAAAGCATCAACAACTTGAAGAGTTGTCAAGTGCTTTGAAATTTAAATCTTTGGTAAAGAAATGTTTGTCAATGGAAGAATATAGAAATAACTGTGTGCTTCCTTGCAGAAGAACCAGTCTACAGCATGGCTGAAATGAGAAGAAGATAACCCACAATATTCGCTATAATATATTCTTTTAATCTTTCAGCTACAGAGACAATCATTCATCAATTAAATCATGATATGTAAAAGTTTAGATGACAGACATTTAAGCAGGCATTAATTTAAATTTGTATAAGGAAGAACCAATTTTGAAAAATACTAAGAAAGCTTTCATTAAATTCAAAGAACAATCTATTTAAAATAACTCTGAAAAGATAAAATATATAGACAAATAAAAATATACTAAATAGTGAATATAGTATTTTTGAGGTTACAAGGCCAAGCTCTTGGAAGATAAGAAATGCCAGAATTAGTTTAAGCAATTAATCTAAGCAATTTTAATTTGCCACTGGTGAACAAAGTCGTGTAATTATGTCATTCTATACTAAATTTTTGTGAACCTTGCTTTCAACCAGTGAACAACATGGACAAAATGAAACATAAAAAAAAAATCTTCTACACAGAGCAAATGTATTTTCACATCATTTTGTGTGGAATGCACAACAGAAGCACCTTAGCAGTTCACATCTACTGATAATTTTCTTTTTGCAATTCCTGTCTGTGGCATGGAGATAGTATTATCTTTATTTTACAAATACAGATCAGTATTCAAAGAAACTAAAGTAAAACATTTCCACTGATACTGGGAAGCAGATAGACTATCAGAATCATTAGCATAGTTAAATCAAATATTTTTCTCCAATTTCATAAAGAAAAACACTGAAATCTCTGTTAAAACTATAGGTAATGAGAAGAAGTGTTTTAAATTAGGAAATTCAGGTGTTAAAAAACTGAACAGATGCTACTTTCAGCTCTGGCTGTGGTAAATGACTACAAGAAACAACATTTCATCACAATGGTAAGTGTTGGTTACTGCAGAATTATTAAATGATTTAACATTGTAATGTGGACGTGTTTGTCAAGTTTTCCATCAAGCTATCCTGTGCTGTTCTTTAAAGCTGATCTTTTATCAGACTTAGAACAAAAGCTCTACCTCTTTTTCTTGGGCACAGGTGATGTGGAGCATCTCCCTGTTCTAGTAATAAATTGATTTGAGAATCTAAAAGCTTTTGAGCATCCATCTAAAGAAAATAGAAATCTATTATGTCATAGTCCTTATGTCTTTCATTAAAAATAACTTTATATTAACGTGACAGAGGAGAAGTGTTGGAAACCAAATTCTAGTAATTCTTGTCAGTATAAATGAGGAGAAAGTTCTTATTTTAGCAAACCTTTCCAATTTTTTCTCCTTCATTGTTGTATTTTTAACTGTTATCTTCAGGGGTTCTGCAGCCATTGTGAAAATTGCTGTCATTAATTTTTAAAAAACCCACTTTCATTAAAAAAGTAACTTTTAGGGTCTCCCAAGGTGGGTTAGCTTATAGATATAGTATAAAATGACACATGATTTATGAGCTGGCCACAAACTTTTTCTCCTCCAGTCAGAAGTGCTAGCATTTTATCACTACTAACTATCTCCTTAGAACACCTCCTGGTTTAACAAGCTATCATCAGTTTCATAATCTAGGTCCCAAATGTCTACATTAATAACAGCATGTGAGTAATACTCAATGGTGAGTCACAGAGTAAGCTAGAAGTGTGCAAATGTTGTCATCATCTGCATCCATCCCTTTCATCTCTCACTTGCAAGAGTCTAGTTTATCTAACTAGAGTCTTGCAAGTGCTATTTTGTTCACTGAAGGGAAAAAATAGCATCATGGGTTTAACATCCAAAAGATAAGCTCTGGTTGTTGTCATTAAGGTACATGATTGTATGGTGGGGTTTATGCAAAAACACACAACATTTATTAAACAATTTTTTTCTTGCAGAGTTCTAACCATTTTCATTCCATTACCAACAGGTTTACTTACATGTTTGTGCAGGTAAATATAACAAGCTCACATTGCTTCATTTGTAATGCACAATTGAATTGAAAGATCATAGCTGGTCACTGCAAAATGATGTGTCATCATATCTATAAATGTTTATGTGTCGCATGTTACAAATGACACTTTTTTCTTTTTCTTCTTTTGCATAACACGTGCAATTCTTCATGATAACATTTCAGAATGTTTTACCTATAACTTTCTGTGAGTTTCATCAGTCAATCAACCCTTTTCCAAATTCTCACACCTCTCCAATCCTGCTGTTCCTTCTTAAGAGAGACTATAATATACATTTGGGGCTGGTGTTAATACACTGGTAGAAGAATTAAAGAGTAATGATGGGGAAGCAAAACCAAGGTGTGTTTTTTTGCCAAACATTTCTTCTCTTATCATCCTATACTGATAGCTAAACCATCAAAAACTCCTTTCTGAGAGATAAGATAGGGAACACAAATTATTAACTTCAATTATATTTTGCATCCTTATGATGCACAGTAACTTGATGAGTTTCTGTGACCACCAGAGTCACTGGCTTGTATGTGGCAGCTGTGGCCCTGATTCCCAGGAACTGATAGGCATGGGTACCTAATCAGGCAAGTTATCACCATTCAGCTTCCAGAAGAACTGGAGGTAGCTCTCTTGCTGAACCAAATAGTTTTGCTTCCTTGGAAGCAGTGGTTTTAATCCTGATTTGTGATGAATTGTTCTGTACAATTTCTGGCATTTGCTAGAAACCCATCAGTGGGATCTGACATCTGCACCAAGACAAGATACTACTTAGATGCTCAAAAAAGACAAAGAGCTTTGCACTAGCCCATGCTCAGATCAACCATAAAGATCCTACATTGGGATTTTGCTGGCAGCTTGCTTGGAAGAGGAAGCTCAGATTCACTAACAGAATTGCTTCAAAATGTAATTTATTATATATAGTGTCTGTGTCCAAAACAACAGTGAATTACAGTTACACTATCATAATAACAAATTAAATTGTTGGGCCATTGAATACCATCATGCTCTGTGCTTCACAAAGACTGGCTCAATGGATGTCTTTCTTATGACTGCAGCTTCCAGGCATCATGAAGTAGAAATTGAAGTAATAGTATGTGGCGAATAAGGACATGGACTCCGTCTGAGAGGGCAGGAAGACGAAAAAAACCCTTATTATACAGCACAAGCGCCTTTTTATACCTCACATTATGCCACGTATACACTTCAAAGAATTCCCTAGTACATCCCCTAAGCAAAGGTCATCTCAACACCCTTCTGCTAATTTCCTTATCTTTGTCATGCCCTCAGAACCGTTAACTGCCACCTCTTATCTCCCTTTTTCCCACGGCTTCTTTCACTTCCCATCTTCCCATGGCTTCTTGTTTACCAACGCTATGAAACTGCTTGTACTCTCAGACATTGATTCCTCCACAATAGTACATTGTAGCATTTTGCTAAATCTATGACAAACTTTATAAAAATATAACAAATACATGAAGATTGATAAAGCAACCTTCTGTTCTTCTGTCTCTCTTTTATTTATTTCTTTGTTTCCTGTATTAGATAAATCCAGTCTTTTTGTGCTCCATGTTAAGTTCTATTTTCTCACTCTTTTATATTTGTCACTTTATACTGGACCTTCTCCATTTCTTGTATTTTCATTTTAAAAAGGCAGTTACTGATGTTCTTGAATCTTTGTCTGTGATTGACCATAATGTTCCCAACTTTTTCTACTGTGCTACTGCCTCACATTTTCAGTATTTGTTCATTAGAATTGCAGTACTAAAATTTAACAAGTTTACTTTGCACCATTTCTCCAATGCATCAAAATAATTTTGAATGATAGGTCTGGTCTTTTAACCTCTCCCAGATCAGTGTAAGAAGCATACTATCTTCCATTACTCAGATGGTTCATTACAATATTGAATAGTACCAAAGTTGGGGCAATTCATTTTATTTGTTTTACCATTTTGGCATTGAAGTTTTTTAACTGCTTTCTGAGTGAGCTTTTGCAATAGGCTGTACATTTGCTTTATAGTAATTTCATCTGGGCAGTATTTCCATACCTTATGAGATGTCATTTGAGACAGTGTCAAAAGCTTTACTACAGTCTAGGTATATTACACCCACTGGGCCAATTACCCTGTCAATGATATAAATTGTATTGGTTTGATATGATTTGTTCTTGATAAATCCATGTCCTCTGTTTCTTGACACTTTATTATCCTTTAGGTACTAGTAAATGGGATATTTTATAATTTGTTCCATCTTTCCACTTATAAAATTAGATTGTTTGATCATTATCTTTGTACTTTTCAAGTAAAAGAATTATTATTTCCCTCTTCTAATTTTCTAAAATATCACTATGATTTTTAAAATAGATATTAAAGGTTCAAAGATTCCTTTCTTGCTTCCTTGAGGTGCCTTTAATTCTATATTTTTCTGAAAGTATCCCTTATTCTGTAACTCCCTCTCCTGACCTATTCTTACCATATTTTAATTGTGCTAATTATTTGTTTGTCAAAAATTTTCATGTGTGTGTGAAGAATTACACTGCATAAAGCATATTTTCTGTGCCTTTAGTTTTTCACTGAAACAATGGGGCTATAATATCTTTCAATTTTGTCTCTTCTTTGGAGTATCTATATTTCTTTTTGTCTTCACTGTCCATTGCTAAGTACAATATTGCTTACTAACCTTTTTGTTTGGTGTGCTGCAGGTTTTACCTTGATTGTTTTTTTTTTCTGTTTCTTCCTTTTTTAAAAGATCTTTTCATTTTTTCATAATCTAAAGAGCTTCTGTTGATGCCATGCTCGTCACTTATTTCCTTATGTTTATCTTTTCCCTTATTTCCTTTATATATTCCCTTATAATTTCCCTTATTTCCTTTATTCCCAAACCGGAGGATGGTTTGTCTCACAGTCTTGAGCAATTTCCAGATAATAAAAGATTCCCTAAATTAATTTCCCTCCTTTAAAAGTCACTATTATGGTACCAGTTTCCCAACTATGTTGAAGCTTGTCACGGCTAATCTGTTTTCTTGTCCTTTTCATAGTAGCGTGAACACTAACATCTTATGAATTATTTCATACTTTTTCTTTCATAACCAAATCTTGCACCCATTAACTAAATGATCCAGCCACCAGTAATTTCACAGAATCATAGAATCACAGAATGATTTGGGTTGTTAAAGATCATGTGGTTCAACTCCCCTGCCATGGGCAGCAACATCTTTCACTAGATCAGGTTGCTCAAAGCCCCATCCAACCTGACCTTGAACACTTCCAATGATGGGGCATCCACAATTTCTCTGAGAAACCTGGTCCTCATCATAAAAAACTTCTTCCTTATGTCCAATCTAAATCTATCCTCTTTCAGTTTAAAACCATTACCCTTTCTCCTATCACTACAGGCCCTGGTAAAAAGTGTCTCTCTGTCTTTCTTACAAGCTCCCTTTAAATACTGAAAGGCCATGATAAGGTTGGAGCCTTCTCTTCTCCAGGCTAAATAACCCCAACTCTCTCAGCTTTTCTTCATAGCAGAGGGGTTCCAGCCCCCTGCTCTTTCTTGTAGCTGTCCTCTGGACCTGCTCTGTGTCTCTCTAGTGCTGGGGGGTCCAGAGCTGGGCGGTGTACTCCAAGCAGGGTCTCACCAGGGTGGAATACAGGGGACATAATCACCTCCCTCAACCTGCTGGCCACACGTCTTCTTATGCAGCCCAGGGTATGATTGGCTTTCTGGGCTGCAAGCACACACTGAAGGCACATATCCAGTTTTTCATCCATCAATTTCCATTGACTCTAAAAAAACATATTCCATGACTGACCCATTCCAACTCAATACACTGTTTTCTCAAAAGATAATCAGAAGTTATATACTTCTACAGAAAGGATCATCACAGCATAACAGTTTCATCTGTTCTTGTCATCAGAAAACAGCTGAAATTTTAATCATTCTTTAGATTAAGCAACATCAACTACAAAGGCTTTCCTGTGTACTACTCAGTAGTTTCTAAAGAACTACCTGTTATCTGTTAACTGGTCCCTAAATAACAAACTATTATCCCAGTCTTCTTGCATGAGAAGCTTCCAAAAGGAAGATTTAATTGTGGATACAAGGAGATGACCTATTTTTCTAGACAAAATGTTATGTTGGAGTATTTTGCTTACTATTGTTTGCACCTGTAATAGGTGAACACCTTTACAAAATAATGTATAAAATAAATCCATTTGATCAAAAGTACAATGTCTAATGACATTCCAAAGGATAGAGTCACTATTATGTTATTATGATTGAAAAATATTAAAGTTTCTAGTCTTTACTCTGCAATAAGCTGAGTACCTTCCTGCCTTTTAAGTATATCAAATGTTAATACAGAAAGAAAAGCAAAATAAAACCAGGCCATTGGATACTGTATTAATTAAAAGCTTTGCTACTTGGTATATTTGGTCCAAGGGACTTGCTTATGGGTAGGTAATACCTATCTTGCTTCTGTCCCGGAAGAGGATATTTTGTCCTTTCATTTATTTACAGTAGATTAAAAAGATTAAGGGGATAAAACGGTTAGTGAAGAGTTATAACAGGAGAGTTTTGATACTAGATATTTTGATAAGACATTTGCAGCGTTAATTCATAGTACTAATATAATGACAGATATAATGCTAATGTAAATTAAAGTGGATAACCAATAGAGATGGACTCCCTGATTGTACTGTGGGAAAGGAATTAAATACTAATTTTTTTTAAGCATTAACAGGTAGGTGGGTGAATGATGACCTGTGTTCTGAAATTTAATGTTTTCTTTCCTAGACCTCATACAAAAAGCCATATGACTTTTCACTAATGATTTTTCTTAGATCGTTAAAAAATTCAACCCAGAAGAAATTGTGATTTTTAATTTTTTTTTTAGATATCCAGATGTAGTACTTTTTGTATAGTAAGCCTGAACAGGTTATTGTAAGTCTAAAAACTCTTCACCCTTTTGATTTCACTGAAGTCTGATACTTCCTGGCAGGCTGAGATTATCTATGTGCTGTAGCACACTAATGTTCCTGTGTAATTCAGGACAAAAAGTAATAATGCTTGTATATACCCATACTACCTTACATAAAGGATCAAGACCACAAATTTGTTTCTTTACCTCTCCCAAAATCCTGCTCCTCTTCTCTAAACTAAGACATCAATCCAATGCACTCTATGCAGCCTCCTCAGAACAGGACCATATTCATCTATCAGCTACTCACAAAACAAGACCATTACACTATGTATGTCATTTTTTCATTCTATATTTCTGCCTTTATAGAACTTTTTCTACCATTAATACAGAAAATTTGTTCTACAGCTTGATAATCTCTGCAGTAAGCCATGCCAAAGATTACTGGTTTAGATCAACTTTTCTCCAAGATGGTATCTTCAGAATTGAATTATCTTGTTCTGCCAAGCAGAGGTTAACAAGATTGTGAGTACCCAAACACAGAACAAAATCCTAGCAGGTTTTGCTTGATGAGTACAATCACTCTGATTTTTAGTAATAAGGCTGATTAACTCACATTTTGCTTTTGATGTGCAGTCATATAATGTTCCCTTGATGACCTCAGGGGTAGGGTGGATTTCCTGAAGGAAGGACTAGTGTGGTGCTCGTTTAGTTATTTCCATATCATGGTCCCAGATATGGAGTAACTACCTGTGAAATCAATCTTCAGATTTTTAGTCCCTGATGCCCCTCCAAATTCACAGAACTCATTTAGGCAAGAGCTGTATCTGTCCAGAGGGATGACTCTAACAGAAAAATTAGTCTCCATCTAGATAATTTTTTTTCCCCTGACATGTACATGAGAAAGTATGTTGAATATAATAGCTATAATCTATATAGAGAAAAGTTGGCTTCTCAAGAATTGCCTGAAAAAAGATTTGAATAACAGTCCGGACAATTATTGAGAATGATGGACCAGAGTCCTGAGATTCTCTTTAAACTGAGTGAAACTGTGCATGGAACAGCTTGCTTATACGAGCAAGATATTCATCTTTGACTCCTAATTACATTTTTTGCTTTTCTCAGACAGAGGGCGATAAACTGTAGCTAAAGTGTAATTAAATTATTACTCTGTTAGAACTTCAGCAGAAGACACAACTTTGAGAAGCTTTGGCAAAACTCTGTAAGTGAAATGAAATGCAGAGAACAAAACTCAACCTCAGGTTAGACTTAATATACTCTTCAACTGTATTTAAAATTGTTTTGTATTGAGAAATTCAACTTTTCTAAAAGCAGACAGGTGGATAAAGGTAGTAATCAAATTTATGTTAACATGTGGAATAAAATTATTGCAACTGGTGAACAGCAAAGCCATAATAAGATATATTCCAGATTTCTGCCCCCATTAAATCACACAGGATATTCACTGGAAGCAAAACAAAACTCCATTCTACAGCATACTGACAGATTCAGAGGCCACAAAGAAGCAAAGTCATATATTAAAATGCTAAGAGGATTATAATGATGATGATGATGATAAGCAGAAAAAGGATAATGTCTGCAATTTTGGAGCCTTTCCACCCACTCTTGCTGTATATGTAAAAAGAAACACAGGCAGCTGGCATACCAGATGGTTTATATTTGTGACACCCAAAGCAAAAAAAGTTTAGACTAAAAAGAAGTTCTGTTAGCACCAGCAGCAACTCAGAATCCAAATGATGATTCTTGCACTTTGTCTCTTGAGTAGATTAATACTACTATTCATCAAAAACAAACTGAAAAACTGGGATTCTTTCTTTGCATTTTAATTATCTCATTTTAATTCTGTTGTTTCCAGAAACACAATTTTCTGAAAGGGGGGGACAAAATGAACACACTGAATTTACGCTACTATGAACAGATTCTTCACAATGAAAAAGAAAAAAAAGCCATCTTCTGCAACTTCTGTCCCATTCAGTACCAGTGCTTGCAGTTTCTGGAAACCCAAAGGACAGTTCAAAATATCATTTCCAAAGGGCCACATTGTTTTTCTTCATTAGTGAAAGCTAGCTTCCCACTTTTAGGAATTTAGCAGTTGGTGATTTCTTGAACCAGAGAGTGTTGAAGAAGCTGTTTCTCTCATTTTCTCCAAAACCACCATCCAAGCCATCACCTAGAAAAATAGATAATTAATACAAGATTAAAGTTACAGCTTTCTGTAAGAAAAATATACTGAGTTCCCTGGCAGGCAGCTTTAGCTAACAGGATAACAACCTTCTGTGCGGTTTTGCTGTGTGTTAAGTTTTTGATGGATCATAATTGTCATATGATTTTTCAGGGTTCAAGAGTGGGATCCCGCTAAAGCTTCCTTTAGAAGTAATGGAGAAAAATAGGCTCTTTGAAAAGAGAGTTGTTCAGTTTCAGAAGTCTGCTGCAGGATGAGAAGACCTGCAACCTAGAAATGTTCCTTACTTTCACTCAAAGGGATCTTTCAGAGTGACTACCTCTGCGTTATAGATATCTACATTTTGTAAGATGAAATCCATCCAAGGGGACTACAAGCCACAGGCAGAAATAGTCTTCACAGCTGTTTGCTCATCGATATATTGTACTCTTTAATAATAGTTCAAAGGAGGATAGGAGAACCTGCCATGGGTACTCATTAGCTCACTGCTGATTATTATATACATTTTTTCACAGACCTATGATTCTAAAATGAAAGCCAAAGTACTAATAATATAAAAGAGGAAAACAGTTTAAAATTGTATTAAAATTAATACTTGCTAACTCCTTATGTTAGGGGTTATCATAGGCTACAATGAGAACATTACAAGACAAAGTTAAGGTGATTTATTATACTAATTTCTTGAATAACTTAGACAAAAAGAAAAAATGAGATCAAGATTCTTGGGGGGCAAAGATAGAACTAAATACAATTACTAAATGTTGCTAAAAGTGCATGCCATATTTATATGCACTTAAAGTTTCAGCATCCTGATGTCTGTCTTTGAAGAATTCTTCTTAGCTTGTGAGATTCAAAAAGAATGTAAAGAAAAGAATATAAAGGGTTTGCTATTTTATAGCAAAGGGAAGAGGTGAGAAGGAAAATTTTACTGAGATGCTCTATTAAGAATACAGTATGTATGCTATGTATGGTAAGACGAGTGTGAATAAGGAATGTGAATAAGGGATGTTAAATCATGTCCTCATATTGTGAAACTTTTGTAAAAAAGGCTAACTTCTCACAATTTCCTTGCCACTTATAATCTTCAGAAAACAGAGAAACTGTTTTTCAATATGTTTGAAAAGGATTCATGCAAACTGTTACATGTCATCTCTTCTCCTGAAGCTGGTAAGGCTCCTTCTCTCTGTTTCAAACTATTGAGTGTGTGTTTTATTTGACTGCGGTTTGATTTTTCATATACCTGCACAGTTTCTTTGAAAACTGCCTTCTGTAATGCCTCGCCTGCTATTTCAAAAATATTCTCACAAGTCTCTAGGATGATTATTAGGTCATGTAAGTGATCTGATTTTTTAAAAATCTTTTCACTGTGACATTTGTTGTTACTGTGTGATGCCAATGGACAGATGGAAAGTAAAATTAAGTGTCTGTACATATAATTTGACATGTAACAGTTCAAGTATTTATCTGTATAGGCTTTTGCATAATATCTACTGCCATATAGTTTTTCATCACTCCTCTCTGTCTAGAAAAAATTTGCTTGTAGCTATTACATATGGTTTAATGTAATATTTCAGAAGAAAAAACTGTAGGAATTCTGAACTGAAGAGTATTTTTAATTACTTCTGAAAATGAAAAGAACTACTAATTTTTTATCTGGTAGACAATAAACTTTATGTAACTTTTGAAATTTCTGTCTTAGAAGTTAGGGTAATTGGACAGACTGCTTTCTATTCTACAGGCATTTATTGAGATGCAAGTGCCTTCAGGAGTTTGATTTTGTGTTAGTATGTGCCTTTCATTAACTGAAAAAAAAGTCAAACAATTTTAGACAGTTTGAGGAATGGCTGGATGTATTTTGAACCGTGGATATATGCTGAAGTATGAAAACAATATGGTAACCTGAGATAAAATGTCTTTGCAGTGTTTGGCTTTTATTTTTGGTGGGGTTTTTTGCAGAACATGGTGCACTGGAAAATCCTTTCTCAAATGTTGACAAACCTAGAATGCTTACCACGTACTGTAGATATAAAATTTGACAGTCACTTTGAAAAATTCATAGATTTTAGCAAAATCTTTTACATGGAATGGAATTTTGACATATAACTAAAACAAGATGAGTGTAATGTAGGTAACAAGAAGGATATATAAAAATATAAAACCTATTGAACTCTGTGATTTACCCTTAGCCATCTATATGCAGCAGCTGAAGAAACATTGTGTGCATTAGCAGTAAGGTTTTGCCAAAGATACATCGGCTTTACGTGTAGAAAGGATAAGAAATGCTCTTATTTGATCTATGACTTTGACCAATTTTTGTGCTTGTTTTCTCTGCAAGATTTCTAGATTTACTCATTTTTGAGTGTCATCCACTCTGGGTTGTTATTCACTCTGGTATTTGCCTTTGCCATCTTCTTGTTAACTTCCACATTCAATCAGATCAACAGTTACCTGTCTAGGATGCTGCCAGGCTGATCCATGACAATGAAGTGAATTTCTTTCACCTATTCTGTGGGAAAAGCTTTACACAGGGACAACTAAATAAATTGTGAATGACATAAAATACAATTCTCTCATGACATTCCAAATTCTCTCTTGTTAAATAATTAGCTGACTAAGCAACACTTGTCACCATGTTTCAGTAAAGCTAAGATCCCTAATTAAATTCACTGAGCAATTTTTGTGGGTAAATATTATTAGTAGAGAATACAGCAGATTATGGTGAAGGGAAAAGGAAATGTTGTAATTTTATTTTCTTCTGTGTTTTTGGAACAGCATTAGATATTTATATTTGTTTATCTTCTTAGCCCTCTAGAATCAGAGGAGCTATTCTACCAAGCTGTCTGATTCAGGAAAGAGCTAAACAATCTATGCTATTTGGGGAATTATGCTTGGACATTTAAAGCTTGTATTGATTCCAGAATAGAAATTCAATTATCTGTATTGCCTATGAGGATATTTCATTTCTTTGGAAGTAAAAGAAAATACACAAATTAAACATATAGAGCCATGCAGGGAATAATCCAATAAATCCATTAAACTGGCAATGAGAGTAATGCATATGCATATTGTAACACATCACACTGAGTGTCCCATACTCATAAAAGTATAAACATACAGATTATTTGTATAAAGAAACCTGGCTTTTAGCTGTAATGATCAAATGTTGTTAGTCATGTTACACTTATTTGATAGCTTTGTGTAAAATAATTTGGTGGTGCCTGTGATTCTTAGGCAATTCATGTGATTCTTACCAACATTGTTTCCCTTGCTACTTAGCCCTTTCTGTCTTAGTGCCAAGCACTAACCTACTGCCATTACCCTAGAAATATCTCTAGTTGTCTTCCCTAATGTTATCTTATTTTTCTCCAGCTCTTCCTTCATACTACAACCATATTTCCTGACACTTTCTTACTCCCACCCTACCCACATATCACTACGCAGCCAAGTGTCCAGCTGAGGACACACATAACTCTTTATTCTTGTCTACTAATTTCTTTCTCCATGTCTTGCTTATTTCTGTTCACGCACTTGACAAAGTGATTAACATCTGCTTGTTACAGCAGCAGAATTCAGCTGGTTTTGAAAAAAAAGAGAAGCCACCACTCTTATGTAGAACAGTTAGGGAAATCTGTATTTCTACAGCCAATGAATTTTTATTAAGTCTACTAAGTTTCTCTCTTCTGTAAACCACCAGGTACATAGATTCAGCGGTATGTTGTAAAGACTGTGACTGGTGTGCTCCATATCAGGGATAAGCAGAGAACTTTTTGGCTTGGGTGACTAACATTTTAACAGAATGAATGAGATAACAAGGTAAAACTAACTTTCTCCATGTTTATGGCAAAAGACCTAACAGCAGAGAAAAAAAAGAAAAAAGAAATAACATTGAGACAAAGTACGAGTACTGTCCTTTAAAGTTTATGCAGAAGACTCCTTGGAAATCCTAAGATTTTTTAGCGGTAAAATGACTTGATTTCCCTGAAATTTCTTAATCTAAAGATTAGCTTCAGAAGACATAAATGAACTTTAAAAGGTGTGTGAGAGAAAAACAGAAAATCAAAATATTTTATACTGCTGTGGCTGTCACTACAGTTATATATTTATTGGTGATTATGTTTGGATCAGGTGCACACTTCTGAAGTGATCTTTCTAATTGTCCCTGTGTACTACAATTTGGTTCATGCTGCCAAGTCTTCTTGGAGACTGCATAGCAATTTCTTTCTGATTAAACTAAGACGGAAGATGCACTCCAGGAACACATGTAAAGTACTGTACCTGTTAATGAGCATTCAGTCCACTAAAAGATACGCCTTTTCTTTTTTATTTTTGTCTACATCTGTTTAGGTTTTTTTGTTTGGTTGGTTTTTTGAGGGTAGGTGGGTGTAACACTACCTTAATTAGAAAAGGATCAGCTTTTATAATTGTGACTAAGTCAGTGTGCATCTCTTTTTCACTATACTTTAGACTGAGGTGCAAATTTAAAACACAGGGCTACAGCTCTAGGAAAGAATGTCCTGCTTATCCAGACATAAAGAAAAACAGTACATGAGCCAGAGGGTGAAAGATACAGTATTATAAATACAGTTGGAAGACCAAAAAGGACTTAAAAGCACACCAAACATGCATGGACGGTAAAATGCAGAGAATCTTCAGAAGTGTTCCCTTGCGGGACATCTACCAGACCTAGTTAGTATTTTTTTACTTTACTAGAAGGGGAAATCCCATGGCAAAGAAAAAAGACTGTCGCAGGTCACAAAGTATATAAGTGACAGCGTAGCATCCAATTTTCCTGGTTTTTAGACAGTGTTATTTTTTCATGCCTATTTTTTTTATTTCTTCTGCATCTCTCTCAGATCATAAATACATTACTTAGATGTTGTTTTTTGGTCAATTACTAGCTCAAAAGCACAAATAGTTTTAAAATATCATCTTGAGATGTTATATCAACTACATATTTTTCACATATGGAAAACTGGCCAAAAATTCTTGCCAGCATACTATGGAGTGTGAGACTCAGAATAAGAATTAAAAAAAATATTGGAGAAATGTGATTTAGCTCACATATTGAACTGATCTGTCACTTGCATGTAAGAAAAAATCAGCAGAGTCTTGAATCATATCTTCAACATCAGTGATATTTTTATAATTGACCTTTTTACATTGCTTATGCCAAACATAGGAAACTTCCCAGCTGTGACAATGACTTTAACTTTTTTGACCTTTATTTGTTCCATAAAAAAAATGCAATCTGGAAAGCTTGGATGATTTAGATTTAAAATATTTGTTTTGTTTCAATACTGTATTTTTTAGAGGTTACTTAAAAGTTAACATGAAAATTTATTTATTAAGAACACCTTTCCATACCCACCCCTGCACAAATGTAATTAGAATTCAGATGTCTTTTTTCTATTGACTTTATTCTACTATAAATCTGTCCATCTTAAATCAAGATTGAAAGGATACAAATGTTACAAGCACAGTACTGAAACACAAGAACTGCTGTGTTCCAGTCTGATTTCTCACCTTAGTGTTCTTGAGAAGCCTCCTGAAGTCAGATCTTAAAATGTGTTCACCAAAAAATCCAGATGCTGTCAAAAGTGATTTTTAAAGCAGCTGTGGTGATTTAGGAATTTTAATGTCTTTTAAACTGCCTTGAGATATCTATCTTAGATGCTTTTGTAAATGCCGCCAAGAAAACATTCATTCCAGCTATGTTGGGCTATTATAGGAATCTGAACTAAGATCAGTTCTAGAGACTAACGTAACAGCTTTAGTCCTGCTGGGGCAGAGATGATACCATGAATTCAAATAACCAGTGCGCACCTCAGCTGCAGGTAATAGTAAACAGAGCAGAAGTTCTGTCTGGTAGGTAAATAAATTCCTTTAAATTGCGGATAACTGCAGAATACTATGCTAGACTGGGAAATGCACTGACAAAAACATATAGCCTGCATCGTCTCATCTCATCTTTATGTGCCTAAATATACTGGAAAATACAGTCTTTCATTGCAAATATCCTAATGCAATTGTTTACAAATAAACATGGTAAACTGTAAATCTTGGAACTACTTTGAGGTACATATATTTGAAAATTCTTTCTAATTTCCGTTCTGTGTGAGATGTGAGTGTGTCTATTACAGAGCAGCCATCTCTTACAGTGCTGTTAATGAGTGTTTGCTGAAGCTGCTGAAATTCACATACAACATAAAGATTTTGCAATAAAATTATCTTTCTTGAACATATGAAGAGTTTGTGTGTGCCTGTGCATATATGTGCATGTGAATATTTCCATATTCAACCATGACTATGATATATTTATATATATATATTCATATATATGAAAACACATGTATATGTATGTACACACACATGTGAACTCTAAATAGCAACATACATCTCTAAATACTAATTAAAAAAATCTAATGTAGGAAGACATTACTTTGCCCAAAGATTGAGGGGAAAATATTAAATTATTTTTTCTAGAGTTGTTTCTGATAGTCAATTTGTATTCATGTGAGTACATGAGGCTAAAGGGAAAAATATCCCACAACACTCACTAGCACTACATGCTTTCAAATACTTGATATACAGTTTAAAAAGGTCAGGATGTTATAATTGTGTAGGAGCAAGTTTGTTTTGATTAGCAGTAGTAAGAACATTACTTCCTTTGGGTTTAAAACAGAGCAGCTCAAGTTATTATACAAGCTTTGTAAGTTATGTCTGTCTGAACTCCCTCTGTCATACAGACATTGCAATAGAGTACAGTGGGGGTAAAATATGTAAGTATTCTGCCAGATGATGGCCTGTGTGTTGTTTCACAGAAAGCACTTCATTATTTTCATTAATGCCTCATTTGTTAACCTTAGTTATGGATAAATCTTCAGATGAATTTTGTGCATTATGCATGCAATGATTTCATGCTTGTGCTGCTACAGACTATCATAGTGTGTAATAAAATATGCATTTTACTTGCTGGGCAGAAAACCATATGTGTCAAAGGAACAGTCACACCTTTTATTCTGAGATATAGTAAGAAGTCAACTTGACAGTATTTCCAGTTGCAAAGAGGGAGACATCCATAGCTACTGTATAGAACTCACTGGGTTTCTCATTGTGCACTAATGAAAGCAATTTAATTTATCTACTGGCTTCAGGGGTAGAGGATATAGCTTTAAGGGATCCAGTTTACATTAAGTAGTATGTCGGCTTCACATCACAACCAAACTGGGGACCTGGTGGGACAACATCCCAGCTTATTTCTGGTCCATGTGCCCAGTGTGCAGGAGGTGGAAGGAGAGTAGAGTGGAGAAAAGATCCTGAGAGACATTTGATTTTGCTTGATACTGAACAAGGACAAGGCCAGAGCTGCCTAGCAGGGTTTAGATCCTGAGGAGCACTTCCAGATTCATCATCTCAGATATATCCAAATATGGTTTAGTTTTGTAATGAGCATGAAACTCTTAGGCTCCTTAATGCTCTACAGGTCCAAGTTAGGCACTCAGATTTCCTATACAGACCACAAGAGAAGCCTTAAGAAGGTATTACAGGAATAGTCATAGTGGGTGAGGAGCTAGCTAAAGCTATTTCTTCAGAATACTTTTCCTCTCTACTATTTTATCAGATTGAGTTGTGTTTCCAGATCTACCTTTAACCTTGCAATCTTGGATATCTTTAACAGTGCTGGTGCAGTTGCATGGACTAATTGACTACTGGCTAATTGAAAATGGTGTATTCCCAGCAGTAGAAATGGAAGTGACTACAGAATTTAATGACTTTATTTACTTTGGTGGTAGCTTGAGTGAGAAATTTGAAATGTTTGAAATATTATTTTATTTCTCTAAAACTTCTGAAAAATACCAAAAATCTTTTGTGTATCTATCTGTTCTCTGAAAAGACAAAAATTCAGATTTTCCTATGAACTCAATGGGAAAAAATCTATTAACTCCAGTAATCTGCTTTATTAATAATATTAAACATTCCAAAACATTCAAAAGCCACTGGGTGTGCTTTTTGATTAGGAAGGGGTAGGGGATAGTAATGGTTTAGTTCTACTTAACTGTGAAGTTAAAGCAGCATAGTCCCAGAATGAAGCTTCAGTCTCTGTGTCCTGAAGTTTCCATGATTTTAACTCTGAACACGGAAGGGAATATTTCAGCCTGAATGCTTAAAAAAAAATTTTAGAAATTTTATTTAAAAATTTATATTTTTAAAATGTAAATAAAAACCACTAAAAATAAAGAGCTTAAATTTAGATTTTTTGTTTCCAACAGCATGTCTGAAAGCAACTTTTGGAAATATTTAAATGAAATACTACTACAATAAATTGTTAAATTCCCTTGAGATGTGTTAATGGCTATCCCAATTTAAAACTAAGAAATTATTGCAGAAACAACTTCTGGTTTGATTTAATTAAAAAAATACCAAGTAATTCATGTGTAAGTACAGTTTTAGCATAATTTCTAGTCAATTTCAATTTTTGTGGTTACGGTTTCTATGTTATTTCTCAATTCAAGAATTCATAAATATATTTTTACAGTGTTTGTAATCTGCTGCATGCGTAATT
Source organism: Calonectris borealis (assembly GCF_964195595.1). NCBI lineage: Eukaryota > Metazoa > Chordata > Aves > Procellariiformes > Procellariidae > Calonectris > Calonectris borealis. The sequence continues at coordinate 48,924,294 of NC_134314.1, read as the reverse complement.
TTCACATTTTTCTGTTCTGTCACCAGAATATTAACAACGCTCAAGGATATAATTTTCCAATAGAACATATTTTGAAGCACTATCATGTGGCTTCCCAGGAAGATAATGCTGAAATAGATATACTTTGCATATGAATTCTCCCAGCCACTGTGACTCTGATTCAGGTCCTGTGAATTCTGTGAACACATATTTTGTTAGAAAGTCTATCTGAATCCCTGACTTACATAGCTTTATTGTTTAAGGCACTAGATCGGCACAGGCCTCCAAACAAAGCTGTGATGAGTAGCCTAGAATGTGAAATCATATTGCTTCTGGCATGTCTTCAGTTAAAAATCAGGTAAACTATTGCCCACATGAAAAATGATCATTTTGAAAAGTTTGGTTACTGCTGACGTGCATAATATTTATAGCAGCTCTATGTAGCAACACATTGGCAAGTATTCTTCAAGTATGAAATATTCTCAATTTCCTTCAATTTTCCTTCTAAATAGTTTTCTGATATACATAAAATAATTTTCTGGTTCCAAAGAAAGGCCATCCCTTTTCTTCCTACCTCAAAAAATTATTAATACTGTATTATAATACTGAATACTATTATTTTTAAATAGAAATGGTAAAATGAATTAAATATGTAGCACTTTTGAACACTGTGGCTCAAAGAACTTTATAAATATCTCCTCCGATTTCCCCATTTTACTCTGGAGCACAGTGACACTGAAAGTAATCAAGTAGCTTTTTGTGAAGACCTGACTCCGAATTCAAGGAATTAACAGTCCATTGTGTTTTTAATGAGATACTCTACAATAGCAGTTAAGAATAGATCTTAATTCTCATGACTCAGTCTCATCAACAGAAAGCAGCTGCTACATCACAGTACTGACAGCAAGTGCCGGAATTCACTAGCCCTTAAAAATGTGAATGCTATGGTCTGGCAACAGTGTGGAAACCATCATCAGTTTTTTTGTAGTGAACCCAGAGGGTTGTTTTTAAATGGACTTTTGCTCACATTTGTCACTAAAGCCACAGAATCAAAGTCAAAATCCCAGACAATACTTTGAAAGTACACCTTTACGGTTCTGACAGACTTACCTGTCTCACAAAGAGTAATCAATTGTGTGCATTTTAAATCTTCAAAAATATATCAGAGTATCTTTTCATTTCAGGCTTCTTTTTGGTACCTAAATGCTTCATTGTAATGCAGAGTGGTAGTAATAGATGAACTAAAAGGTCTCTCTGGTGGCCTGTTTTTCTGCTAGCTTGCCTTTGCAGCAAGAAAATACTTTCTGCTTGAGAACTTCTGGTCTAGAAGACTAGAGCCTACTCTAGGGAATTGGAGACACAACCATATGGTGCTAGTTTGATCCAGTTTCCTTCACTGCCACTTTTCGCAGACTATATCAGACAACAGTTGAATGAATACACCAAAATACTAACACGAGTTGTTATTATTACCTGACACCTAAACATCAAAGGAATGTGTTCCTGTGTGGTTTGCTCAAAGTAGGGAAAAGAAAAGTGATAGCAGATTTAGGAGCTTTTCCTGTGCTTTTCTATATTTATTTATGTTACAGCTTAGCAGCAGACATGAGAACCAGGCTGCTGTCCTTGCTTGTGCTGAGGATCAGAGAACTTCATGACAAATTCAAACAGAGTTTTAAAAGGTAATATTGCAAAACCTAATTTTAGGCAACACTTGTCTCCCAAAAGTGAAATTTAGAAACTGAGTGGGTGCCTAGGACCCTTTAGAGTCCATGGTGTGGACTCTTGAGTCCTATGAACAGTTGCCTACACAAAGAGTTGCAGGTTAAGACCTACCTTGTCATTATAATCTGAAGAGATGTCTGCAACTACACAAGAACAAGGGATCAGAATTCTTCCCTGTGGGTTATTCTTTCCTTTGTTCACTGCTACATTATTGCTCTCTGTACAGTGTATTAACTGTACAAAGACCACAACTTAATTCACTCCATAGTCTAGCGGCAAGACAGTTCTTAGAGGGTAAATGGGTTCCAGATTGTGTATTTAATAAAATATAATTTAATATAAGATGTTTTTTAGGAACTGAGATGAAAGATGCTAGACAGCAGTAGAAAAAGTGCATGTCTCTCTTCTCTTCCCAATCCAGGACTCCCTTTTCATCCAGGAGGAAGTACAGCAGAATGGTCTGATAACAATCTTAAAAAGGTTTCTAACCCAGCCTCACATATACCCGTGCATAGAAATAAAATACATTGGCAAGATCTCTAGCCTGTTGTTGTTTCATGCCTCATTCTCCTAATTAACATGATCAGTGATTGGAAACAGCCAAATGAATGGTCTCACTCTTTATAACGAAGCTAGCTTTACACTTGTGAGCTTTTTGCCATTAGTCTCTCAGTATGATTCTCCAATTCATAATGTCTGCCTGGACTTGGTCCACACACGATATAGAGCTGGATTCAAATGTCACTGCAAGTACTGGTTTGGGATTCTCATTTTATCAGACTTCAGAGCTGGTAGTGCAGCTTTCCAGACATGTTCTTTAAAACAAAAGATGAATAAGCTATAATGGCCTTGGATATGTGTGGAGTCACACATATTTGGTGCTATAGACAAGAAAGTATGATGATAGGTTAATTCTGGATGTTTGGGGAGAGACTTCTCTAGGCTGATGGGTAAGCTAAAAGCTGGAATCTGTCCCAGTTAACAGGGAAGAGATGGCTTTGTCAGCTCCAAACTATTTTCTTCATAGCCCTATTCAGACATAGATAAAATAATTCATTAGCATAATAGCAAAAAATGATTTCCCCAAAAGAGTAACAAAAATTATTTTATATGTTCTAAAAGTTTGGGTTTTTTTTTTATTTAGTTTCAATTAGCATATCCTTAATGGGTCTGTTAGCTTCAAAAGGTGAAATTGTATTTACATTTTACTGATTCTCACACTGCCAAAGAATTTTAAATTCTGGCTTTGTATACTTTGTCTATCCTCAAACTTGATAATCAATTCTCTTTTTATCATGTGATAACAGTAAATATCAAACATAAGGACTTTTTTCCTGCATAGCAGCAAAAGATAGTCTTCAGTCTCGGTGCTTGATTTACTCTGTGATCAAATAACCGTGGTGGGAGCCAGCAGTCAACAGCTGTAGAACTAGCTACAAATGTAAAGTAAAGCATGAATGTGCTTTCAATTGATCTTCTTTCAGATCTGAAACTTTCAAAATGCTTCTGTATTATGATTTCCTTATGCTCTCCTGTGAAATTAGCAAGTTTTGTCAAGAATTCATTAGCAATAAAAGTTCAAGAGGACAGCCATTTTTCTACCTGTTGTGGTAACATAACTCTGTCATGCACAGATTTTACATGAGTGAATACAAATTCTTCTGCAGAAAAAGTATTCGGTTGTAATGATTCCTCTCCTATTGTACTTTCCTTCCTTGAGTAAGATTCAGAAATGAAGTTATATTGAGTTAAATACCAACATCTTCTTTACAACATGGTTTCGAATCATGCACTGTTGAGTAATGTCACTGATAATTCGACATCTGCAGCACTGTAATACTTCAGGCAATATGCTAATGTGCATTTATTCAACATTGAACCTGTCTTTTTCAGATGTTATCTGAGAATGAAAGTATATATTATAAAATAGCTGAGTCATGTTAATTCCCCAATTTTAAAAATTTTTTTTTACTTATTCTCGTTTGAAAAGTGCATATGCATATTTCCCTTCTAGATTTTGGTTTTTTGGGGTATTTTTGTGGGGTTTTTTTTGAGGGGGTGGGTTTTTTTTAATGTGGTAAATATAATTTTACAGTTTTTATTTTCAATAGATTAAAATAAAAAAGAAATCTTTGTGGATGCCAGAAAAGACAGAGAAATTTCATACACATCTCAAATATGTCAGTGTTGACTTCATGCAAGATTATACAAAGTATCAGAGGTACTTCAACTTAAAAACTAATAGTAATCTGTGCAATTTGGAAAAGTTTTCAGCAGCTTCTTGTCTCCATACCTCTATTACTGAACTTTGTCTAAGGAAGATGGGCAATAAAACATCAAACAGAGTAGAAGTCAGATTTAAATTTGCCAAAAACTATGAACAGTGGACATACTGATAGTAAATTATATCTGTGTTTTTTAATATCATGGCTGCTGCTTCCTAAAGACCATTTAGGAACTACAATGGAAGGAAGGAAATAGAGGATATTAAAGGAAGGTGGATTATGCAGATTTCTATATATCATTACCTGAGAGATCGTGTTTTCTCCTGACAAGGCCAAAACTAGGATCTGGGAGTCAGTTATGCTTTGCTTGGCTATCGCAGTATGACTACTAGAATAAATTTTTATTATTCGTGATGTGTGAAACTTCAGTTATCTTAGGTTCTGAAAATGTTTGAGTCAAGTGGACTCTGTTTACCTGATCATTGGAAATGTCAGGTGTGAGGATCTGAGCTGAAGGGAAAGAAACAAAGAAATTGGATAGTTTTTCTAAAAAATTAAGATTTACCATATGAAAGATGGAACAGATTAGGACCAAGAATCACAACAAATTGACTATTTATTTTAATTCTCCTTGATTTATACAGTTTGAAATATCATCTTTATAAAGTAGAAGAAAGGAAATTAAATGTGTTCCAAAACTGTTCTTTAAAATGTACTATCATAGAAACACTCAGGTGAGTACTTAATCTGCAAAGTTTTCAAAATTCAATATTTTCTTATGTTGAGAATTCTTTGAGAAGCAGCAAAATTTCCTTAACAAACTTGAGAGTACAAAGGTGGTCAATCTTGCTGAACTGCATGCAAAGTGTTGAAGTTGTTCATCCTATACATATATAGGATGTATATTCCTACAATAGTATGTTGTTGACGTTGATCTTAAATAATATGAATAAACCCATTCAAAAAATAAATGTAATTTAATTCATGTAAGAATCAATAAAATGCACTAATCAAGCTTATATTTCTGCCTTCAGCGTGAAGCTTCAAAAATATCAATCTGCTCTCTAGTTTTTGTATGTATTGAAGTCCTTCAGTGTCATATTTTTATATGACAATTCTATCCCTAATGGATGCAAAAGAAGCTTTGCCCTTTTGAATGCTTTAATTTTTCCTTAAGGAGAAAAAAATATTTTTTTCCAAGAGAAAAAACATGATTGGCTTTGTTCTGTGCCTTTACTGCTTGATAAGAATTGTTAGCCCACAAAAATTTAGTCAGAGACCCACAAATGTAATAAAGCCATACAGTTTTTGACTTATATGTGTCCAAAACTGATCATGTGCTGCATGTGAAAGCATTGATGCTGATTTTCTGGTATAGTCATAATTTTCAATCTTATTCTCTTGTTCAGATTTTATACATTGAAAATGTTTTTGCTTGTTTGGTTACATAAGCAGATGTTTTCAATCAGCATAATGCTTATAATGATAACCCATCACTTCTGCAAGATATTGCAGCAAATTTAGAAGCTAACAATGTATCTGGATATGGTTACTCAGGAAAAAAAAAAATTATCTTCTGAAGGATGAAAAATAAAGTTGAGATTTCATTCTGCAAAGAACAAAACAGTGAACACTTAAAAAATCACAGAAGCAATGTTTTAACACCTAAAGATGCATCAGATTTAAAGACTCATTTTGTCCTATGCGAGCAGGGAACTGGCCGTGAATGAAGTCCTCATTTTGCTTTGTTTGCACACACAGCTTTTGCTTTACCTATTAAACTGTCTGTGTCTCAACCCATGAGTTTTCTCACTTTTATCCTTTCAATTCTCTTCCCCATCCCATAGTGGGGTGAGTGAGTGAGCAGCTATGTGGGGCTGAGCTGCCTACCAGGGCTACACCATGACAACATGTCAAACACTCTTCTTCTGACACTTTTTCTTATCCTTCTTCTTCAGTTTTAAGACCTATTTTTTCCAGTAACTATGGAATGTGTAATGAGAAAGTTAAAAAGCATTCTGGAAACATTAATCCTGAGATTTCCAGGAATGTTCTGAACATCTGAAGCCTGGAATTACACAAACACATAAGCTTCAGCATTGGAAGAGAGGGCTTGTCCTTACTTGCTTATCATTACATACTGCATATATTTGTATAGTTCTAAAAACGACAAAATTTTCCCCATTTAAATATAACAAGATAAAAAGATAAAAATAATTTCCTTTAGGAAACATTGTCTTCCCTTGCTAGTTACAGTTGTTGCTTTAGTAATTACAAGGTCAATTAAAAGTCAACATGAAATGAGAGCAATATGCAAGAGCAGCTAATATTGACTAAACTACTTAAAACACCTTGTGGAAAAGTTCTCAGACCTACAAACAAAAACTGTTTCAACTACACAAATAAAAGAAGAATGATGGAAGTGTGCTATTTGCATGTATCAGATAAAATATCTGTAGAAACAGATACTGGTTAAACAAAGTGATGACACAGAACCAGGTATAGTTTTAGCTTCTTAGAGGTGAACATGTGTTACTTGGAAAATATCTTTAAAAATCTAATAAACCACTAAAGCACCTAGCATAGATCCTCGAACCTATGGACGTAAACAGAAGTCCAGATGACTTCAGAGGAAACCTTTTTCCCCAATTTTACAAAGCTATGTAATCCTATTCTTGTACTGTGATTTGTCTCCAGCCCACAGTAGCTATTTCTGCTCTCCCAAGCCCTCTCCATGGTTTTGCGTATCTTATGACTTATCTGAGTCCTTTACAGCTATATTTATATAAAGCCTATATTTGGTGGGCTTAGGTTTACTGGGCCAACAGCAGTTCCACAGTCAGTCTTTGCTTGTGGTTTGCAATAGGTGCATTTGTGATGCTGTATGACAAAATAAAACTCAGAACTGCTAGATACCCTGGATGCCTTTGGGCCCATCACAGATAGATATTTAGCCAATTGTTCCTGTTTTTAGGATTCTAGAAGAGGACGAATTTCCTTGTGTGTACAAATGGAGTGTGAGGTATGAGCCTTGAGGAGTTCAACACCTGTTTTGGAGGACTTAAAGAAAACCAGGTTAGTTACCAGCTGATATGTTTCCAATCCCTGTTCAGAAGCGTTTCAGACCAATAGAGTCTCTACTCAGGCACGTTTGCCTTTTTTAAACTTCAGTCCTAGTGGCTATGTTTAATTGCAGCGATGTACACCTACATGATCTCCAGTATATATTTTGCTGCATGTCAGCTCATGTCAAAAAAAGACCGCGGTGTGCACCTAATTTCCACTGGCAGTAGGCTGCAGGGTATGTGGGCTGTAAAGCACTGCTGAATGCTCTTACCTGAAAAATAAAACAGTTAGAGTGACCAGAGTCAATGTGTCCCAGCAGAGTTTTACAGCCCTAGACTGATTCTGCTTTCTGTTTTCTGGGAACTTTTCCAGCTCTTCAGAACTACTTCCAAAATTATGAATTTTGGGCAAAGGTGAGCTCAGCCTAAGTTAAAGTTACACTGCAGACCATACCTTGCACCAATAATATTACTAGCTTACTGTTCACTTCTTTTCCACATTATGGTCATGATTGTCCCACAATTCCAGTGGTACCAAGAGGTATATACAAATTACTGTATATACATGCAATTACTGCCAATGTTTCAAGAAAATGTAGATGTTTTGTTTATGAATAAGGTAAAATGACAAAAAGGAGAATAGTTGTTATTACTTAATACAAGAACTAAGCATTGTAATTGACCTGAATCAGTAGCAATCTGGATAGATATTCTGTTTTGGTTAAATTATTATATCACATTAATTACTACAGTATCTCTATGCCATCCAGTAGTTAGCTGAGAAAATAACAAATATTTGTCACATTCACTTCTATTCTTTTCTATCTAGAAGACTAAACAAAGATTATTTTAATAATAATTTTAATAAATTTACAGCTAGCTTTGTGCTAGGACATGGCAAATGTAAGGACAAGAGATGTGAGAAGCTATGAACAGTGAAAGCTTAATAGAAGGAAAATCAGAGAGGCTAAAATACATCAAAATATCACTGTATCTATTTTTTCTCTAAAACTATAAGGAATTCATACACTATGCGTTGAGTGACCAACATCCTAAAATTTTGTATGATGGAAAACCTGGGTTATGTACAGTTATTTGCGTGGCAATCTATTAAATTAAATTTAAACTAATATTTTTGACCATTCTGTAAGACAGCCATCTAGACATGAAGTCAATTTGTTAGATCAGAATGTCAGAAATACACTGCTAAATTGGAGGGTTTATATGGTATATTTTACTTTTGTACCCTGAGAAAGAGAAATTGTCCTAAGGTTTTCTTCAGTAAAAAGATTAGCTTTCAACTGTGTCAGTAGCCTATTTCTTTCAGTCAGTCTTTTAAGTTTTTTACGCCACTATTAATCAGTTAATATTCTGGCAATATACTCGCTTGACACACTCTAATTCAGCCTTGTCAGTAGACATTCCATCTTTTGATATTTGTCATTCTTTTACAGTGCTTTTCTTATATTCTGTTTTTCTCCCACAGGCTAATTTTTAAAATTTTTTTGCATATTCTACAGAGTGCCTTTTTGACTTCCAGGCATATAGAGAAGAATTTAGGCGGAAGGTTTCATGATCTCCAAGAGTTTCAACTCTATTATTTGTGGAGTTTATGTTTTGTTGGTACGGCTTCATATTGAGATACTTATTTAATAATTGAATGGGTACCTATTTGTCGTGGTTTAACCTGCAGGCAGCCAAATACCACGCAGCCGCTCACTCACTCCCCCCGTGCCCCCAGTGGGACGGGGAGAGAATCGGAAGGGTAAGAGTGAGAAAAACTCATCGGTTGAGATAAAGACAGTTTAATAGAACAGAAAAAGGAAAATAATGATAATAAATAATGATAGAATATACAAAATGAGTGATGTACAATGCAATTGCTCACCACCCGCGCTGACCGATAACCAAATAGCGATCGGCACTTCCTGGATCACGCCTACTGTTCATATACTGAGCATGACGTCACATGGTATGGAATACCCAATTAGCCAGCTGGGCTGGCTGTCCTGATTATGTTCCCTCCCATCTTGTGTACCTAGCTCAGTCAGTAGGCATGGGAGCTGTCCTTGGACTAGGAGGGCACTTAGCAACAACTGAAAACATCAGTGTGTTATCAACATTCTTCTCATACTAAATCCAAAACACAGCACTAGGAAGAAATATAATCCTATCCCAGCCGAAACTGGGACACTATTATAATTGAAATAATCAAGTATGCAAACAGGCGATTAGTCTCAGTGGTACAATTATGTTCTAGTCATTCATATTTTACAGTCGGATTTCTAAGGCAAGTGAGTTTGGCAGTTTTATTCTAAGTTTCTGCTTTCATATTTCTGTAAACTTCAGCTTCTTTGGCCTCAAGGAAGTCCTTGACCTAATGCTAGAATCCATAGATTTGCTAGCCCAATAACACTGGCTGTTTGTAAATGGCTACACTGACCAGTGTGACCTGTGGATATTACAGATGACCTGTTAAAAAATGAACAGAAAATAAAGTATATTATAATATGTAATAAATTGGTTAGTCTGAAACCAAGACTCCAAGAATTTTAGGAAATATTATTTATATTCATAGTGCTACGCTCATATTTTCTGCTGTAGGAGTGGAGCTCTCTTGCTTTATTAGCTCCATCTAAAATTAGGTACCTATTTTAGAGAAGGCAGGCTTCCATGACTGTCAGCAGAGAGAGAAAGGCACTCCAACTGACAATTCATCCTTGCTATCTTGGACATGTATTGTTGGATAAGGTGAATCATCTCCTTTAAATGCCTAGAGGGATACTAGATGATGATGATATGGATTAGTCACCTGATTTTAGACAGTTAAAGCTAGATAAAGTGAAGTCTCATGCACGATGTCTAATGTAGTTACTGCAGCACTCTTCTCTATGGGGACGAAGGGCAAAAGATTTTGTCAGCTGAAGGTAATGCATGGTCTGAACTGTTTATCAGTTCCTTGACCTGGAATGCAATAACCAGCATGATTCCTGAATTAAGCAGGTGGATGGCATAGCTCCTGTAGTGACTGGAGTTTGGCAGCTCACTGTGATAAAAGCAAGAGGTAACCTGTTTTCTGGGGCTTGCCTTGTAAAAGAAGGCAAGCAGAGTTTACAACTTCTGTCCTCCAGTGCAGACAAACAGGAAGCCCGGTACTTAGAGCTTGTGAGTTATTGGCATCAACATGCCTTTCTGTAGGTGTCAATCACATGCACTCAAGGAATTAGCACCTCTTAAAAGGTTCCTTCTTGTGTAGGTACATTTTCAACACATTCCAGTATTGGAATTTATTTGCAGTTTTAGATTCTGAATACAGTGTAAAGCCCTAGAATATTAGATTGAAGGGTAAACAGTTTTCCTTTTGGAACAAGGATGAACTCACAAGAAAGCTCATTTCTGAAAAATCAAGGCTGGGAATATATATATTTTTTCCTCTCCCTAGACTGTGGTGAATGATTTCCTGAGTGTAGATTTCATGTTAATCTTAAAACATTTGGGAGGAAAAATCAAAATATTTCCAGGATCATTAAAATTTATTCTGGTCTTTTTTTTTACACTAGGAAGAAGACAGTTTTCTAAGGCTAAAGAGCTTCAAAAGTTTGTCCCAGAAGCAGTTCAAACATTGAGTATCCTTTCCTTTATTTTTTTTTTTTTAATTACATTCCCTTCTAATTTACTGATTGCCCTATTAGGTGCATATCAGAACAAACCTAGATTTTAATTACAAACTACCTTTTCATTCTTTCACAGTAGGTTGCAAAGTAACCTTATAAAGCCTTGAGAGAAACCGTATGCAGGTTCTGTTTCCAGCACTGTGGATTTTTGGTGTCTAGAAAATGTGCTATGAGAGTTATTGCATTACATTGAAAAATACATGAAATAAGAGTGAATTTAGAAGATTTTGATCAGTGTGTGTTTATTACAAGTTTATGAAGTCTCTTCTTTAACCGTCCCCTTCCCTTTTGTTAATTCCATGTTGCTTGGTTCAAACAGATTTAATAAATAGGTTAGATCATGGAATAGGCATAGGAACATGTTTTCTGAAGTCATTATGCACATTATGAAAATACCTCTTTACTTTCCATAAATGTTATCGTTGGTTTCTTGGGTCATATGTTGGTATATAGAGAAAATGGAATAAGTTTAGAATTTCTTGTTGTTTTGTTAAAAAATATATTTGTTTCAATTGAAAAAAAAAAACATAAAAAATTCTTACTATTTCTTTAAGAAGAATAAATAAAAGAATCCATGCTCCTAGAAATGAGAAATTAAGGGAAAATACCACTATAAAAAATAATAAATTAGAAAAAGAGAGCAATGTAAAGAAAAAATAATTATTAAATATAAAAAGAGTAAACAGTGGGGGGGAAAAGGTGAAAAAATGTGGGAAGAAACAAAAAAAGTATTTTCTTCATACTAACATTGCATAGTATAACAAAGTAAAAGGAAAACATTCAGTGGGACAAAAAAGACATTTTGTAAAAAAAAAAAACCAAACACACAACAAAATCACAAGAGAGTTTAGTAGTCTTCAGTATGCTTTATTGTTTCCTTGTGAAAGCATTCTGTATTATCATTGACAATGTTTATCTGATTGAACTGAATCTAGTTAAAAAACAAATTTTCTTCAAGGAAGAACTTCATATAATCTTGAAGCTATGTTTTAATTTAGACAGAGTTTAAGTAGTGTTGTGTCTGTGGGGAAAAATTCAGTTCCTTTTACGTATGGCTCTCCACTGGCTCGTTGCTAGAAGTTTTAAGAGGATGTCTCCAGTCAGTAGCAGCTTCTAGAATTATCTTCACAAGTTCTTTAAATATTGCTTAGGTTTTGAATACTTTAAACATAGGAGTTGGTCCTATAAGTGTGATGGAAGAAGGAGTAGGATGAGGCTTGCACGCACACACACATGTACATGCACACACTCTGGTTCTGTGAAATAAGTGGGTTCAGGTTAGTAGCAAGCGACTGAGATCAAGAGAGTAAGGCTATTTCTTCCTTTTTTTTTTTTTTTTTAGCATAAATTGCTCCAGGCACCTGCGTATTCATTATAGTAGATCAACTGATCAAGTTTGTGCTCACCTTTTAAATTAGCGAAATTACTTGTAATGAATCCCACACCTTGGAAAGAACCAATACAGAAGGTCTTTTCTGTTTGAAGAGGTAAGGTATATGTTTGGAAATGGAAGCTGAGCTTTGCAGACAAATGACTTACTCTGGCTATATAGTTCTATTAATAACACAGCATCATGAAAAACTGCTGAATGTTCCTTAAATCAAAGGGAAAGTAAAGTCTAAGCAGATGGTTAACTCTGATTTAAGGCTACACTAACAAGACAATGGTGTGAAAAATACCTTGTAGATAACAAAAATAGAATAGTGACTTTGTGGATCGATGACTGAAAAGGGATTACCATGGTAATCCTAACATACATACCAGAAAAGGGGTATCATGGCAACACACTGGGGCCAATGGGTTAGGAATAGCTAGGAGCAGATTTTTTATTTGGGAGGGGCAAAGAGTCATAACTGGAGAAGAACCTGGGAGGGAAAAGCAGGAGAAAAGGAGGCATGAAGTGAAGCAAATGATGTAATCAGTGTGGTTCAGGGGTACTTGTAAAGTAGTTCTGTGCTTGACCACCATAATTTGGACATTTTTTTTTGCTTTTGTCTGACTTGTTCCTGTCATAAGGAAAGAGCTGGCATGACCGCCATGGCACTGGTGAGGGAATACTTGCAGCTCTTTTTCTACCATGGACAGGGGAACCTGGAGGGTGCAACCTAACATCCCTTCCTAATCTGCTTAACAGTCCACATATTCAGGACTGTATTCATTAGTGATTTGTTTGGTAACTAGAAGAGCCAAAATTAAAAAGAAATACTGATTGGGTTTTATTTATTAATTTGTTTACTTTTTTTTTTTGCTTCTCCTCAAATTTATGATTTTTTTAGTACAATGATTGATTGAAGACTGATTGAAACTCTAGTCAGTCACCTGAGGTTTTTAACAGCTTTAGAAAAGGATGAATGTTGAAATAAATTACAATATCTTTACAGGATTAACAGTAAAATATTTAAGTCTGTTTCCTTTTCTTCTTCTCCCCGCCCCCCCCCCAAACTATTAATTTAAGCTATTTAGCACATAGTGCATCAATATGAATATGTATCATTCTTTCCACAACTCTTAATCTAGATTAACTAGTCCTGTTACAACACCACCACCCCTAAACCCCCCATAGAAATATTATACAGAGCCACATGGTTTTGTGATACAACAGAGTGAAAAAAATTTATTCAAAGAATTCTTTATTTGTTTTCACCAGGGAAACCTATCATAGGTTCTTCAGCTACAATAAATGAATACTAATTTCATTGTCAGCAGGAATTCAGCCTTTCATTATTTAGATAAATGCACCTTTGTGTTATATGTATAACTCCATGATGTCATGAACCAAAAATGATGAAAAGCTGAATCCTTTTCAGACATGTAAAAGCGATATCATATACCAGGCACAAAGCACTTCTACCTGTGGAGTCTACTAATGGCTTCTAGATGAAATGTGAGCAAATTGGCTATGAACAATCTGGGTTAAAAGTCTAGGAATTCATAAACTTGCAAATCAGGACAGCTCTGGTGTGTGAGTTAATAGAAAAATGAACAGCCTGTTCTAATTATCACCTCTATTCTAATCCTCTCTGGTTTCCTTATTTTAATCCCTCCCTGTATAAAAATACATCTTTTGATCATCTAAGCCATATTTTTGTCCTCTGATTTCACTTCTACCCTCTCTCTTACATATAACTTGACCATTAGCTTGGCTAATTCTGTATAGGTTCTATTCATATATTAGAACTTTCTGTTTCCTGCTCAACACACATACTCACAGCTTCCTTTTATTTTATTCTCCTCACTGACTCTTCAATTTCTCTTCTGTGACAGCCATTTTTTCTTCTACTTCCCTGGTGAAATTTTCACATTAAAAAAAGTTGATTCTAACCCATGTAGAGGGATCTCTAGGCATTATTTGGTTAGTCATCTTGCTTTTATTCTATGGTCTGTACCCTTTTTTGGCATATCTTGGTTTTAGCTTAAGCCTTATCATCCACAAATAAAACACTGCTGAAATACAGCTGGTGCAATGAAGAGTTGTCAAATGCAATGAAAGTTTGTCTTACCTTCCTGTATAAGTCAAGATTTTCGTGAACACACTTTCTCATACACTGTGGATATTTAATAGCAGAGACTTGCTAGCAGTCAGCTTAAGATGTGGGAATGGTTCATGGAAATTACTTGACTAAACTTTAACTCTAAGGCTTGAAGATATGTTTTGGGGTTTGGGGGGGTGGGAGTGGGTGTGAGTTTTTCTGCTTGATTTCGTTTGGATTGATTTGGTTTTTAAGTAAAGGTAAAGAATGACCTTAACCATAAAACCTCAAATTATTGTGCAAGGGTTACCGACTCACACCAAAAAATTATGATCTCTGCTTTCAGCAGCAGGACACAATCAGGATGAAGAATGAAAAGGAACACAGAGTATCTGGGTGTAATCTCTCTTAGTTGACAGTAAAACCTCTAACAGAGAAAACTTACTACTTTAGAGATTCTACTTAATGTCATCCTCAAGGCATGCCTTTAAAAAAATTCTGTTGTAATAAGTTAGCCTGAACAGTGAGTATATGATCAGTGGGTTTAAATAGCTATTTTACTGTCTATTAACACAGGAAAAAAACTCCAAGAAAAATACATCTTTAAAGATGAGAAAAAGGTTTGGCAAAAAAAATGAGGTCCAAGGCTGATAATAGCAACTGCTTTATGCAAAGCATGTCCATCTACTCCACACCTGCTATACCACCAAGACTCAATACTGATGAATGCCAATCTTTTGTACATAACATGAATGACAGGATAGAGAGCTTATTCCTGACTATAGGGTGGAAAAATCCAAAGTATCTGCTGCCACTTTCCCTAATTATTATTGTTGTAATTTTACATAGCAGGTTTATCTGGAGGCTACAGTCAAGTGTCAGAATCCTGTTGTGCAAGCACTGTAGAAAAATACAATCAAAAAGATTTTTTTCCCTAAATCCTTCATAAAAATGTGCATATCCCACCCTTTCTAAGCACGTAAAATTAATGGCAGGATTTAGCATTTCAAATACCAAAGAACCTTATCATGGCCATGATACCAATAAACTAGGAACAAGGCATGTAAAGTCAAAAGGTATGATCTCTTCTTCCTCAGAATAGCATTTTGCCTTTCAGAGACTAGGTACCATCTTTCCTTCGTATTCAAATTGATACTATAGATAGGTAGATAGCTTACATGAGTACACTTATAAGTCAATTTGTGTTCTTGCATTTCATTTAGGTTAGTAGTTGTTCGGAAGGACAGAATCTAGTTATTTGTTCAGTAATGAATGAATGTTATTTTAAGGCCCTCAAAAACATTATATTAGGTAAGATTTGCATCTTTCTGGAAAAAAAAAGAATTCTAAGTGTTCGTGATAAGCGATAGTTTATAATGCAATGTGAATGTAAGCATGTATCTTAAATGTAATTGTCTTAAATATTTTAAGATCTCATGACATCACTTAATAACTGAATTATTCAAAAATTAATCTCTTGCTCTTGATCTGAAAATGTCTTTTTTTTTGTTTACCTCACAGAGAGCACAGATTTACAAGAATAAGACCTGTACTTCTAATCAATGAGTCTCAACTTTGTTTCCCAGGATGACAGATTAGTTGTTGCTGTTTATTTTCACTTGACTCCTGTATCCAGAGCCACCACCTTTTGGCAAAGAAGTGCTTGATATCATATGCTGGATGAGGTTACTGGAATAGTCCAATTATGTGAAGGCTGCTCTAGTTATTACTAGGGATGTGAAAAAGGGAGAAAATTTTCCTTGCTGCTAGAGAATAAAAGCAGCTAGATTGTTAGGGTTCTGCTTGGGTAAACTAGGCAGATTTTAAAGATATTTGAGCTGTTTTCCCTCCCCCCATTATTGACAGTAATTTCAGCTTGGGTTTGTGCTATAGGATATTCTTACACTAGTTACACATTACCAAGCAAGAATTTAATCTTAACATTAATTACACATACAATGAAATAAGAGACAACACAAAATATCCATGTATAAAGTAACTGAAACTGAGAAGCTGACAATACACTGTTTTAAAGAGCTGCCTTATAATTTTGTTAATTTTAAAGTGTCTTTATGAACGAGGGGGGAAAAAACCCCAAGAACTACTACTTCTAAATTCTAACAGAGAATTCTATTGAAAATGTGGTGAAAGAGTGTAAGAAAATTAGTTTCAGACATTTCCTCCAAGTTCTTATGTCTGGTTTAGCCAGTTTTTTTTGGGATGCAACGAACTAAGTATTAATAGTCACATACTATACATACATGGGCAAAGAAAACAAGAAAAGAAAAAAAAAAGAAAAAAACTAGTCATTTTCTCACTTTCCTACAGTTAAGTTGTTAGAAAAAACACTGAACATAGTACTGCTTTTAGTGTGCCAAATTGTTCCCAGCTATGTTCCACGAGCTGCTTTGCTAAGTCAGGCTCTTAATAGATGGAAAGTAAAATGAAAAAGATTGAAGACAGGTGAGAGGAAAAAGGCAGCAATAGAAATCAACACAGCAGGGAGGAAAGAGCAGAAAACTTACGTTCACATTTCAGGAAGACCTTCAGAGGCAGCCATAGAGATGATGATGGCTAGTCCCTTCCCTTATTTAGTCTGCTGAAGACACCTCAGAAAATCAAGGAAAAGGCCCAGTCATTAAAAAAAAAAAGCTGTGGATTTCAACATTCTGAGGGATCTGTTAAAGCCTGTGACTAAGCAGTACAGTAATATATATACCCTCACCAGAAATGCATTCTGGTTAATGAATTTTAGTAGCATTCTAACTGATACAGGTTTGGGATCATCTGTCAGATTCCTTGCAGCCTATGTATGAAACAGAAAATGGTTTAATAGCTATCAATTTGCAACAGCAAGGTAGGAGTTACTTGCTGTAAAAGCAAAATAATAAACCTGAAGGCTCTTTGGAAGTTTTTATCAAAGTGCCTTCACCTGAAAATTCTAACCTGAGAGATTAAATGTTCCACTGCATAGGATTCATTTGGGAAGCACGTGAATATGGAAGTGCTAGTAAATAGTTTATTATCTAAAAATGGGGGAAAAATATCTGGGCACCTATAAGGCAACAAAGAGAGTCAGGCACCATGTCTTTCCAAAGTATAAACTTCTTTAGCTCTGGAACAGCTCTGAATCAGAGGACAACAAAAGATTTTTAAACTATTTAAAGGCATATGGGACAAGACTTAACTCTTGGGGTTTTTTTGTCTGATTGTTTGTTTGTTGAAGTGTGGGGTATTTTGTGCTCTGACTCTGATATGATTGTGATTAAACAATACTTAAATAATTAGTAATACAAAATTAATAAAGAAACCAAAACCAAACTTCTACGTGGATAGTTTTAGAATCAAACTATGTATCTGAGACTTCTTCATTGTCTCATTAAACACAAAAAAAATCTCACTTCCCATGACAAATGAACATAGAATACTATTTTTTACTTGATATCTACCAGGAAAAAAAAAAAAAAAAGAAAGAAATTTTAGTTCTTTAAGAAAAAAGCAAATGTGTAACATTCAGGTGTGGTGTAGGGAAAAAATTCCTTTTTTTATTTTCTTAGCTTTAATGGCCTACTATAACAAAATTAATGAAAATATAATAATTCAGATGAAATGTTCTTCATGGTACTTCCATGCTTCTTTTTGTTTCTGCTGCACAAGGAAAAAATTATATTTCAATTCCAGAGAAATAATCCATATGCAATTCATTCTTGCACTCAACATCTGTGATTTTGCCATTATTTTTACTCACGCATAGAGATAATTAGAGTTGGACCAAATTGTTAAAAATAATTTGAATGAACATCAACAAGGAAGGTGCTGACAAATCCAAATCTTTTTATTATTATTTTTAGTTCGACACATCATGTCACAACATGAAGTGATAAAATGTACTACACCTTTTTTTATTTTTCAGACTGAGCAGTCAAAGTTAATTCGGGATAGACTGAGGGAATTTGAATCATATATTTCACAAAACAACATCAGACCTAATGATTTGTAATGCAGGGAGGCAAAGAGTTTGGGAAAGGATAATATTTTCCCTGGAATTAATAATCTGAATCCTTTCATTTTAAACATATTTGAGACATAAAAATTCCACTTAGCATTGAATAAATTCTTTCCTGATATATATATAAAAAAATTATTTTAGCTCAATGAACAAATTTTACCCCATGGTGGAATTTTATTCCTTGACTTCACGATTTTTACTACTATTATTTCAGAGAATCCTAAAGCAATTTGCAGACCAAACACATGGAAATTTAATCCCTTCCAACAATGTGTAAACACTTGGAATGTGCTGATTTATGGTAATGCAGCAGAAGTTATCAAGACTGCAACTGTCTAACCGGAATTGGAGAGTAAACTGATTTACCTAAAATATAATTCCCTCTTGCTGGGACTCAGGAAAAAAAGAAGAGTTTACCAATTGTGGAAGAAGGGGCAGGCAACTCAAGAAGAGTACAGAGATCTTGTTAGGTCATGCAGAGAGGAAATTAGACAGAAAAAGCCCAGCTAGAAAAAAATCTGACCACTGTCGTAAGAGTCAACAAAAAATGTTTTTACAAATATATTAATGACAAAAAGAAAGCCAAGGAGAATCTCCATCCTTTATTGGATGAGGGGGGAAACATCGCCACTGAGGATGAGGAAAAGGCTGAGGTACTTAATGCCTTCTTTTCCTCAGTCTTTAATAGTCAGACCAGTTGTCCCCAGGGTATTCAGCCCCCTGAGCTGGAAGACAGGGACGGTGAGCAGGATAAACCCCCCATAATCCAAGCGGTTCATCTTGAGGGCGTTCACAAGCCATGTCCGGGACAACCAGGGGATCAGGCCCAGCCAGCAGGGGTTCATGGAAGGCAGGTCCTGCTTGACCAACCTGATCTCCTTCTATGACCAGGTGACCTGCCTAGTGGATGAGGGAAAGGCTGTGGATGTGGTCTACCTGGACTTCAGTAAGGCCTTTGACACTGTCTCCCACAAGATTCTCTTAGAGAAGTTGGCGGCTCATGGCTTAGACAGGTACACTCTTTGCTGGGTAAAAAACTGGCTGGACAGCCAAGCCCAGAGAGTTGTGGTCAACAGAGTTAAATCCAGTTGGCGGCCGGTCACGAGTGGTGTTCCCCAGGGCTCAGTACTGGGGCCGGTCTTGTTCAATATCTTTATCAATGATCTGGATGAGGGGATTGAGGGCTCCCTCAGTCAGTTTGCAGATGACACCAAGTTGGGCATGAGTGTTGATCTGCTGGAGGGTAGGAAGGCTCTGCAGAGGGACCTGGACGGGCTGGATCGATGGGCGAGGCCAACTGTATGAGGTTCAACAAGGCCAAGTGCCGGGTCCTGCACTTCGGTCACAACAACCCCAGGCAACGCTACAGGCTTGGGGAAGAGTGGCTGGAAAGCTGCCCGGAGGAAAAGGACCTGGGGGTGCTGGTTGACAGCCGACTGAACATGAGCCGGCAGTGTGCTCAGGTGGCCAAGAAGGCCAATGGCATCCTGGCCTGTATCAGAAATAGTGTGGCCAGCAGGAGCAGGGAGGTGATCGTGTCCCTGTACTCAGCACTGGTGAGGCCGCACCTTGAATTCTGTGTTCAGTTTTGGGCCCCTCACTACAAGGACATGGAGGTGCTGGAGCGTGTCCAGAGAAGGGCAACAAAGCTGGTGAAGGGTCTAGAGCACAAGTCTTATGAGGAGCGGCTGAGGGAACTGAGGTTGTTTAGTGTGGAGAAGAGGAGGCTGAGGGGAGACCTCATCGCACTCTACAACTACCTGAAAGGAGGTTGTAGTGAGGTGGGTGTTGGTTTTTTCTCCCAAGTAACTAGCGATAGGACGAGAGGAAACGGCCTCAAGTTGTGCCAAGGGAGTTTTATATTGGACATTAGGAAAAACTTCTTTACTGAAAGAGTGGTTAAACATTGGAACAAGCTGCCCAGGGAAGTGATTGAGTCACCATCCCTGGAAGTATTTAAAAGACGTGTAGACGCGGCATTTAGGGACATGGTTTAATGGTCATGGTGGTGTTGAGTTGATGATTGGACTTGATGATCTTAGAGGTCTTTTCCAACCGTAATGATTGTCTGATTCTAATTTAACCAAGACACTGGAATTAACAACTCTATACCTTTTAGAAATGCCACAAGAACCTTGATTACTATAGCTGGTGAGAACATTAATTTTGCACTTCATATGAAAGATGGAAGCTCTAGGTGCACTGATTCCTATTTTTCTCTGAGAAGATTATTTTCCTAAAGCATAACTGTGCATGAAATTAATTAATTAAAGTTATCATTAATTCCACTCTTTTAAAGATGTTGCAGAGAAATAAAGTAAAAAAGCCAGCAACAACAAAATTGAAACCAAAAAACTTTAACACGTTCTTAAAATAATTTTCACCCATTCCAGACCTACAAACACTTTTATGCACTAAGTATATTTGTATGGTTGTTATAACACAGAAATATTAAAAGAAAATCTGAAGTTCTAGATGTCCCTATTGTATACTTATCTGTGTTAATGTGTTGTGTTTTCTGCTGCGCTTAACCTGAACTCTGGATTTTCTGGTTTTGTAACACTTGTTTTCTTGGATACTTGCAATATTTTTATATGAGTTTTAAACTAAAAGTTACTGATACCAATGCAATAAGATGATGCCTAAGCTGAAAGATTGCCCAGCCAAGTAAATACTACTGCCATGAGACACAAGTTGTTCTGCTGAACAGGGCAGATTTGACAAGGGCATGGTGTTTCCAGAACCATTAAATTCACATCCATTTGGACCATTTGTTTTTGTCTGTGAACAATTAGAGATAATATTTTTCTTGCAATAGTTTCAATAAATAGATTTGTTTAGAATAGAAGGATGAGTGGGTCTGACACTGAAAACTAGAGCAGGGCCAGCTTTGTAGATATTGCCTTGCATTCATGCAGACAGTTGCAACATTGCAGCTTACAATACTGCCAATGTCAGCTTGTCAGATGCCTGGAGGAGTGTCAGCTTGGGTTATCCTTTGTGTAATCGGCATTAGAACAAACCCAAGGGCTTGAAATATAGTTTACACTATGGTGAAATGTAAATGTATGGCATAAAATAGTTAGAATTATTTTACAGTATTGTGCATGGTTTTTTTTTTTTTTCTTTTTTTATTGGGCTTCATGAGATTCTTCTTAAAATTTCAAATAATAGAAATAGCATTATAGTATCCGAGATCTGAATTTCTGGTTTGAAATGAACTCAGAAGTCTACATTTATACAGAGTATTTACACTGCTGGCCTTTCTGTTTTTTGGTGTCAGCCTTTTAAACCTTAATTTTACTTAGATTAGATGCTTGATATAATTGGCCAGTAGCAAGTGTGAGTCGCACACACATTATTATTACACTTTTCTTCGTGCATGAATTTGGCTATGCTGAAAAGGGAAATGGTGAGGAAAATGCTAATTTCACAATGAGACTGGGCTGAAAATAGATTGCTGTGTAGTAGTATGTCTTTAAAATACATGAATTAGGATGAAACTTTTTAATAGAAGAAATGTTTTAAAACATAGACACAATCACATAGTGAGGGAGTGCTACAGAAGCAGTAAATTTCCCAGATGAGCTTTCTGGGATCTGGAAATGCTCTTTGGAACTGATGCCTGGGAATTTCACAGATTATATGACTAAGCAGAGGGGTCTCAAGATCTGCACTTGCCACTGCCTTACATCCTCAGAGCTCCCAGTTTCTCAGTGCTGGCAATGAGTTTCACAGATAGACTGCTTTTTAACTCTAAATTTACTTCAAATTCTGCTGTTTTTCATGCTAGGTTACATTCAAACATGAGGTTTGGGAACAAAAGACTACACACACCCATATTTGCAGAGGTGGGCAAGAATTGAATGCAGTGGGTTTGGTCTTAGCCTCTTACCATCCATATCTTCTGAAATTGGCCTCAACATTGCCTACAGGTAAAGATATAACTTTCTTGAGGTTTCACTGACCTGCTGAAACCACGATTCCCTACAGCCAGGGGTATGAATCTGTGATGCTTAGGTGACAAAGAGTCTCACATACTAGCTTGAACGATGCCTTGTTGCCCCAGCCATGTGGATGAGTCTTCAGAAGTAATTTCTCAGGACTGGAAGGTTTCCTGTTAGATCCCTGCAGTGCAAGCCCTGCTGAACTAACCATAAAGCCTGTCATGCTTTCAGGCTTTGACCATCAAGGTTAAAAATCTCTCAAGTGGCTGTTTCCTCCAGAGAAGCAAAACTTAAGAAAGCTAGTCTTATCAGCAGTCTAGCAGCCTACTTTCTGATCCATCCTAGGCCAGGGCAATGTTCATAGCTACAAAGTAGACTGATTTTGGAAGCTCTTAGTCCCTACTTCTAGAATAAACCCATCAGACTTATCT
Organism: Calonectris borealis; assembly: GCF_964195595.1. NCBI lineage: Eukaryota > Metazoa > Chordata > Aves > Procellariiformes > Procellariidae > Calonectris > Calonectris borealis. The sequence goes on along the minus strand of NC_134314.1, from coordinate 48,901,769 downwards.
AAGGTGGTAAACTGATGTTTCAGCAGTTCTCAGCTCAGCTTTGCTACTCAGCACATGGATCCTAGGGTGCTACTGTGGAGGTTTCCGTAAGACATTTCCAGGAAAGATTTGCCAGGAACAGGCTCAAAGTTATAGATCGCATAACTCCACATCTAAATAACCCTTAAGGTGGGTCTAGCAACATCTTATGTAACTCAGAATAACAATTTAGTGAGGACAGAGTGCAGATTCTTCTTCATCCACACTTATGGAACTTCAATTTAACCTAACACATCTGTTATTCAGGTGGTATTTGTTGACATAAGTGCCCTGAAATTATTTTATGTTGTTCAGGGAGTAGATCATTTAAACTGTTTTTTTTTTTTCTTAAATTTGTTGATATATTTACTCTTCACAAGGACTTAATAGAAAAAGAAAATAATTTTTGCATCCTTTTTTATAAATATAATATATATATTTCTTGTAAAAATAATTAATCCATACACTTCCTTGTGGTCTCCTTGTACTCCATCTAGTGAGAAATAAAAAATCTTCTGCTATACATTGTGTTACCATGCTTAGTATTCTGAGCAAGCTTCCTCTATAACTTCTGGAGTACAACATTCTTGTTCTGCTGTGTCATTTTTGTTGTGTTTAGTGTTTTCTCTAGATTTATTTCAGCTCAAATAGCACGACTGTTGTTTTTCCCTATATCGATTTTGGCAGCTTCAATTAAACATGCTTTCTTCATGTAAGAATCCCCTCAAGGAAATTCTGTCAAGTAGTAAATTGTTCCTTTCCAACTGTCACTAATGAGAATATTAGCTCCTCTTTCCCATGTGTTATATATTTTAAAGGTTTTTAAATTCTGAATATGATTAAGTTACCAAGATTTACTATCTTTATCTCTGAGATATCCTTACTCTCAAGTATATTACATTTGTGTTTTATTCTTTTTAAAATTAGATGGGATTCTCAACTATCCTAATTACTGTTTTGCAAGAATGGATAGAAAAAGACACATTGTCTATGCATTCCTCATAATTATTCCAATGATAAAACAGATAATAATTAATTTGTCTGCAAAGAAGATGTGTTGTGAATATGGCTTTAGTTTGTAGCACATGAAATTATAAGAACACCTACTGCATGAACAACGTGCTGAAATCAGCAAAGAAATACTGACATTTATGAGCTGACTGAAGGCAGTTCTAAGTCCACAAAATAATGTGGATTTCAATGTTCTTGAAATTCGCAGTAGGTGTTTAGGTGTTACTTCAGCTGCACTTACACTTACTTTAAGTGATCTACCTGCCAGATCCACTGCCTACATGGAGGCCTTACAATTAGCCTACATAAATATCAGACTGATGAAAAAAAAGTGTCTGCAGGTGGACTCAGAGGGTGTCAAGTCACTGGGTGCCACAGCAGTAAGGTGTTAAGCAAGGTTTACTTTGGCAGCTGAGGTCCTTCGTGCTCTGGAAGGATATTTTTTACTGACCACCACGGGCCTGCCCTTCCACGTTTTCTGGTCAAATAGATGCTATGGGTGACCTTGTGAATTTACCCAAGGGACAATGTTGTTGATGTCTTCTGAGAGGCTGTCCTCTTTCACCTCTTTTATCTCATCTGCCTGTATGACAGAGTAGAAACAGTCTTATGCAGCATGTTTTGAAAACTGACTGAGATTTTTCTGTTCTTTTTTTGAACTCTTAAACCCAAATGCCTACCTTTGCGTTACCTCACTTCCTAAGTACCAATACCTGATGTGTCTTTGCAATACTTGCAGTGCTAAGAGATTTTTAGTCTTAATACAATGATAGCTTAGCATAGGTGAAGTTTCTGGCTTCATTAGGATAACTCAATGATAGAAAATCAGAACCACATAGATGCTCTTTTTGTTTCAGATACCCTCGTCACATAATTTTTTCTTCCTTTGACTTTTTTCCCATCACTTACTTTAGTACAACTGGTGTTTAAATATGTTTTTGAGATATCAACTTCTACTTTTTAATAATTCTATGAAGTGTTTATGAATACTTTTTTAATGTAGTTGCTGACAGCACAGCTGAACCATTGTAGCTGCAAATGAAAGGGTTCTTATACAAGTAAAAATGGAGTGAGATGCAAACCTATGTTTAAGTCTAAAACAACACAGCTTTTTATTTGATTAGGTGTAAGCCAGATACCTTGAAATATTTAGGTGAGGAGAATATATTATTACTTGACTGACAAGTTAAACCCCACTAGATTATTTATTAATGTGAGAAAAGCAATTAGAGTTTCGACTTAAATGTTTAATGTTTCAGGTTTCCTCAAAACTGCACTTGCTTGTGAGTTAGGGGTTATACTTTCAAAGCAAGTTTAATTTCCACAAACTTTATAAGTGTCAGAAAAAGCGGGGAGTGGAGGTCATATACTTACCCACTCTTCATACGAGGCAGATTTCAGAATGCAATGAAGTAGATGAGGACTTTTCTCACACTCATCTCTCTCTTTCTGTCTGTCAGTGTGCCATATGGAGTAATGCTTTAATCCGTCATGCCATCACCTTCACTAAAACTGTAAGTCAATGCTGAGCTGTCCACCCACTGTTTTCCTGCAGTGCTATCCTCAGGTGTGCAGAGAAACAGCAATTAAACAGACTGGATAGGCTCAGGATCCCTGTGACGAAAAGCTGAGAACAAGGGAGGAAGTTCCCCAGGAATAGAAGCAGTTCATTGATAACTGTCAATAGCTGGATTTAATCGGAATTTATAAAAGCTTCTCAGCAGGACTGTGGTATGCAGAATTAAAAAAAAAAAAAAAAAAAAAAAGAAGGATCTGTTTGAGGTATCACATTTACTTTTATATTTCAGAAACACTGATAGCTCCTCTCTTCCAACCAAGGAAGAGCCAATTGGAAAAAGACACTGGAAAAAGTTTTAAGATGTTCTTGAACTACTCAGATAGCAACAATAAAGGGGGAGGAAGAGCTGAAGTATGTTTGATTTTTTAAATTTATTTATTTTCTTAATCACCTGGAATGGAACCATGAAGTGATGAAATGGTCTGTGAGTGGTGGTTGGCGAGAACTTTAGAGAAGGGATAGGTGTAGCTAACAGATGTAGTGAAGAGGGGAATGGTTTTTTATTCAACATTACACCATTTTCTGAGTTCAGAGATTTCTGTTGATGAACTACACCTCTTAGAAAAGACTGAAGACTGACATACAGTTTTCTGTGGGATGAGTTTATGTCTGGGATGTTTGAAAATATGATATAACCTGAAAGTAAGGAGGGATTCCATGAAGTCCATGTGGAAGAACAGATATCTATTTGAACTGTAAGCTTATATATGTTCATAGTGTGTATATATATATATGTTAATAAAAAATACATATTTATATAGCAGGAGTTTCTACATCTATATATTGATATTTTTATTTTATTTTATATCTGCAGCATTCCTAAGGAAGATGTTTTTTTTAGTCTGTGAGAGAGAACTGTGGGATGCTTACAGGGAAATCTTTCATGCAAATGGCAGCACTAGGCAAAGCATAAAACATTTGAGAACAAGTGCCTATCAAAAGTTGACCAGCTGTCCATTTTTAAAACCTATATTATTTAAATAAATTAAATGGGGGCAGAGAATAACCTAGAGCACTGGTTTGCAAGTATTGGCATAGTGTAAGATTATTATCACACTTTCAGGCATGATTTGTGCTTGTGCCAAACAGTTGATGACTAGACACTTGCCAGATATTGTGCCCAATACACTGTCTAAATAAATGGAACAAAGTTCAGGTGTATGAATATATGGACTGACATGTTATTTGTTGATCTCAAAGCATGGTCTCTTTCCTTTATTAGAATTAAAAATTTTCTTCTAAAATTACAAAAGCAAAACAAACACAAAACCAAACAGAACTCTGCAAAACAAGATAAAACAACCCCCACCACCACCACCCCCCAATACTTCTACTGAAAATGAGCCTCCAAATTTGAGAATTCATCCCAAAATTGAAGAAAAGGTATCTTCCACATATACAAAGTTCAGCATTATAGAAACAAGGTTCTTCCTATTACCTTAGCTAATGAAGTCCTTCTGCCATGTAAGTGGGCAAACCATCAATATGATATCTATCAAAGGCCACAATAAGACCAGATAAGGCTTGTTTGGTTCTGGAGAAGATGGGTCACACATTAAATGCCTTGTAAATGGTTGTCTTTGGGGTAACTTCTAAATTTTGTTTTCTGAAGAATATGAATAGTAAAGAGCAGAAGGGACACCAAATATCAGTCTCAGTATTGACACAAAATTCTGTTAGCAAAAAAGATACTGCCAAAGATTTTCTCATAATGACAACTAATAAACCTTAAAAGCAATTAAAAAAAAAATTCCTATTTTCAGGAAAACTGAAGGTAAAACCGCATGCCTTTTTTCCATCCATCTGCTAATTTCATGCACTTGTACATTAGTTCCATGCACTTGCAAACTCTTGAACTTGCAAACCTAAAAAATGCATTCATGATTTTAACTTCAGAAATTGCTTGGATAGGTATGGATGTTGTCTGACAAAAAGAGGAGAAATTAATCATACATTGCCAAGAGTAACTTGACCTTAATCAATCTGCTGAATAAGTTGTCTCTCTTATCGTTTCGGAATTTCAAAGGAAAATTTAAAGAGGAACTTTAATTTAAACAAATAAAAGGATATATATATTTCAGCATTTCTATGTGTATGAATGTAATTTATGGTCCTAATTAGATTATGGAAACATAAATGTGTTTTTTACACATGTGCTCATACACACACACATGTAAAAAAGCAGAAAGAAATTGAGCAGACAAGATTTCTGATGTAAAACTTTTTATATCCCTACATCAGGAAGCAACTTAATCTGGGTACATAAACATAGCCAGAAACACTGAGGAAGTCTGAGTAGGATTTCAGATTTTCTAGAAGTCTGCTTCTATGTTTCTCCCTAGTTTTTATTCTTATATCTACATTAAAATGTGGAATATAATTTCTAATACATGTTTCTTTGTCATTTCTTCAGGTATTTGCATATATGTTATGTTCATCCACTTAGAGAAGAGGAAATTTATCAAGTGATTTAGGAAAACAGTAGCCCAGTTTGAAGCCTTTCTTTTCCATGGGGTAATAGGCATTAATAATTCAACAAATCTTCTAGGCTAGCACCCCTGCACTCAAATTAAATCCTCCATCAGAAATGTATGAATAGCTCAAATATGCATAAACCCCCACAGATAATTAGCAAAGAGAAGTGAGGTCATACACGGTCAAAAAGTTTACCTCTCACTGATTCCGAGTAGCCACAAGCCTCCATTGCAATTTTTGAATGCCTCAGATGCAGTAAAAAGGCTCTACTGTTCTGCACATCTTCAATTCTGGTCACATACTTTACATATCTCAGCAGCAAAAAGTGACTACTTATTTTTGTTTTAAATTTAAATTTAATGAGCGATGGTATCTATCAGCTTTGTCACTCCTCTCTGAAAGATCAAGAGCTATAACAAGAAGCAATACTAAGGGAAGATTAAAAGAGACTCAAGCAATAGAGAGAATTTAAAAGACTAAAAGCTAAACAAAGTCAGATAGTCAGATAAAAAGATAACCAGTAGAAAGACATCAGAACTATGACAACAAAGATATAGGTGGCGGCATAGGCAGGGATTAAATGAAAATGAAGGTGAATGAGCAAAGCACAGGGATGGGGGAAGCAAAAGAACAAAGAAAATATCAGCAAAGAGGAAGAAAGAAGGATCAAAGGAAATAAAATTAGATATACATGACATAAAAGAGAGAAGCTACAGATCAAACCTAATATTGCACTACACAGGCAAGTCATCAAACAAACACCTTCTCAGATTTTGAAATGATACTGGAGAAAAAAAATCTAAAAAGTCTATCTTCCCAGAAGCTTTAGCAGAAATCAGTGTTAACACAATAGAAATTCTTTAAGGTGGAAACACTATGTGCTTCCACAGTGAGCTCTCCACAATTTTATAATATAAAAAATATATACATTTAAGGCATAATAAACTAAAGTATCGAGAGGCAATTCCACCCCGTACAGTATCAGTAAGATCTACTACAGAAACAGAAGGTTTAGAAAGGACAGAAGGAAGGACATGATCACAAAAGCTTTTTATACTTGTGCATAGCAGATGTGAGGAGTTCTGCACAGTGCACGTGCTCTCCAAACAGCAGTCACTTTAAAGGCAAAATGATAACAATGTCAGTGTATGTAAAGAAGCAAATTGTTGTTAATGTATAACAACAGGGAAAAATTCCATTCTCTTCCTGCTCCATTGAAAACAAATTGAGAACATCCAAAAGGAAAATAACCTCTTAACTAAATTCCATTAGATTTCCCATAGGAGGGGAAAGAATGTTTTGCAAAAGAGAAATGAGAACAATTCCTCATATAAACCAAATACAACAAAGAAAATAAAAACTGTTTCTCTATACATACTAATGACAGGACGTTTATGGATTTTTTGTTGTTTGCCTTTTTTTTTCTTTTTAAAGCTTGGCAGCTTTACATATGGAAGTGCTTAAATAATGAAAACATTTTTCCTGAGCATTTAGATATATTTTGTAATTAATATTTCTAGTACATGATCAAAAAAACACAACAGGAGAAAATTCTCAGGGGTTTCACCCCGTATTTTTCTGTTTTATTAGGTATTTATTGTTAGTGTTAGTCTACTGACCCTATTGTGAGAATTATAAGATCATGTTGCTTATGCAGTTTGGTAGAGAAACACCCTGCTACTTTTCAGGTGACCATGAAAATTATTTTGGATTACCGGTTACTCCTAAGATTGCCTAGAATTAAACAGAATATACATTGTCAGAAGAATAGCACAGTTTATTTTTCAGCTGCCACTCTGAACTACTTACTCTTAATACCAGAGAAAATCTGAGTTAAAGAATGCATTTATGAGAATCCAGTCATAGCTAATACAATTAAAGTAGCTATAGATACACTGTACAGAAATAGAGAAAAAAAAAATCTTTTTTTTTTTCTACCTATGCTTTAAATAAGATACATGAGAGTATCTTTCACAGAATCTATCCTAAGGCTGGAAGGGGTTTTAGAAAGTCTTCAAGTCCATCTTCCACTAGAAGGTCATACCCTGTACCCTTTCAGACTCCTGTTTGTCAAGCTTGTGAGTAAGGATCTCCAAAGAGGGTGTGACAAACACCCCAGCTATGCATGCAGTTCTGGTGGGCTCCTCACTACCTTGCATTCAGCCAAAGATGACACTGGAAAATTCCTATTCACTGGATGACATTTCTTTCTCTCCTGCTGCCTGATTTTACTGGTTATCAAATCTGTCTATACAATACTATCTGTAGGATGACATTTTGCTGAATGTTCTAGGGAATGCATTGAAGAGCTGAAGAACCTTTAAAAAGGTCCTAGTTCTCCACTTCATGGATTTACTACAACCTTGAGGGAAGAAAACACATTCATTTTGAAAATATCCTTAGCCTAAATCAAGTTATGATAAATTCAAATACACATTTCTATTTGCATCGATTACAGCAGACAACAAAGAAAGTGTTAGAAAAGACACAGATGAGGAAAGAACAATAACAAAAAAAAATCCATATCTGCTTAATCCAAGATGGCATTTGCCAAGTGTTTTTTTGTATCTTTTTGTTTCCGATTTGGTCGTTGTTTACTTGTTGTTTTGCACCAGGAAGTGCTGGTGCATTCTGTTGCCAGCAAGACAGACACTCTGTGAAGTATCTTTCAAAATGCTATTTATTACAGCTAACACTATAAAGAGAAAATACTATAGATAATCTTACAACCCTTTAGATGTTGGGAACCTTGGGAGCTGTAGCATCGAGTGGGCCTCTTATCCATGTACAGCATGTTTGGGTAGACCCCATCCATAGAAGAGATTCTTCAATTTCAGTCATTCAAGGATTTTTCTTACAAGGAAACAACTCTATCCATCATTTCTACAGTCAAACAGAAATGATATTTGCATAAGAATTTCTTGCTGTACTTTCAGTTAAAGGCGAGGTCATGCAGGTGGCATAATCACTGGTACCAAGTGGGAGCTGTCTGCAGGCTCCTCTGCTACAGTAGGTTACTGAGCTTATTCTGCTGCCAAGAGATTTGTGGAGCACGACACAGCCTGAAGGCCACTCTTGACATACAAGACAGCACAGACCTGGGCGTACTTCGGTCAACTGTTATGTGGATCACCAACTCCTTGATGTACAATGCTTTCCCAGTCAGGATCACTCCGCTTGCCTTACAAACCTTTCTGATACACTTCTCATGCAGGATTTCTACTTTCCTTCCTAACCTACATATCAAGCTGCTTCTAAAAGAAAGGATCCTCTGTTGATGAAACCTGCTAACTTTTATAACTATTCTTATTTTTTGAGTCCCAGGATCAGAACAGATCTAATCCTTTTTCTGAAACTTACAGTTTCAAGTTTTCTCAATTTCTAGATAAGCAACGCCTGTTTTATTTGTTTTTGATAGATCATGTTTTTATGCTACTCATCATTCTCATGGTTTTTTTCTGGACACTCTTCACATGGTTCACAACTTTCATGAAGTTCAGGGTCTAAAAGACATTCAGATGCAGCCTTGCTGGTAGTGAGCAGGGGAAGTTTTATAAAAGTATTTCAAGGATTTTTCCCCTAGATTCTTTTCCTGCTAATCTTCTACCTGCTCAGTTATTACTGCCTATGCCATATGTATGCAAATGATTTGTCCACTTTAAGTATAGATTTGGATACTGTTGGATTTCATCCTATGTTTAGTTCATTTCTCCAGTTTCAGCTGTTTAGTTCTTCTATAGAAGGGCATTAAATGTATTGATGTCAAATCCATGTTACTGGTCTATTCCTACCTCTGTGTCTTTTTTCCACCTCATTGAAGTATAAACATTAAATTTATTCTGCTCAAATCATCCAAAATCTTGATGTACCTGCCACACGTGAGCTCTCAAACATAGCCAATAGTAGTTCTAAGATTTCACTGAGCACTGTTTAACTAGTTTTGCACGAAACTCATTGGATCTTGGTAATTTGAATATTTTATGAATGTCTCTTCCCTTTTCTGTTCTTTGTTGTAGACTGAGACTTTGCTCCTTCTATATAATAAAACATTTTCAAATAATTTTGCATTTGTTCACCTCTCAGACTTTGTTACCCTGTACTCCTGCTCCTTGCTTAAAACTCTTCACTCAAAGTTATCATGTCAATATATATGAATGTTTTCTCCCTCTTTAATGGATAGCCTACCATCATTCAATAATAATTTATAGTTGAGAAAGCAAAATTTTGGTAGTATCAATATCTGTAGATCCATCCCCTTCTTTGGAGGATGCATGTATTTCTACCCGAGCTTTTAAAGTATTAACAAGAACTTTACCTTTCGCTCCTTTCCACTGGTTGTTTGATCTTCTTAGTGAGACTCCTGGCACTATCACAGATATTGATACTGGATATGTTCCAGTATCAGTACTTACAAGAAAACTTGTTATTCCACTGTGAAGAAAACAGTACTTTTCTTCTAGTAGGATAGATTCAAATTTCGATGATGTCTATACATACTAGAACTTGTATTTTATACGAACATGTTTCTACAGATAGCTATAGTTGATGAAAGCCCATAAAATAAAAAGAATAGCACTGTGTTTTATTAAGAGCCGTTGCTTAAAATCAGATACGAAGATATACTCTCAAATGGTAGTAAATTATTGTGATCTTTTTCTGATCAGATGTAAAAGTTTATTCTCATTTGTTATAAATTTTATATAGTTTATAAAACCTCAGGCTTGGTTAGCACTGTATATCTAATAAAAGTTAACATTTAAATAATGTATTTAATTTCCAAATAATTTTATAAGATCTTATGTAAAATGTAAAATAATATAAAATAATAAAGAACATAGTTAATTATATTTTACTTTTTACAGTACTTGTGTATTTTCTAGCTTATTTCTAGAAAATGTTGAACTAAGCAATATCAGTTTTAACCTTTAGTTCCATAGCATAAACCTCAGCTGTTGTTTGAGGTAGTTGCAGAAAGCGCACAACTATACTAGAGTTAGTTGAATTCTCTGATCTGAATTGCCCAGTGATAAATAAACAGTGCTGAGCTGTTCTCAGTACTCAAAGTTTAAATTTCATGGAAATACAGGAAAGAAACCTGTCATGGTTTGGTTCAGCTTTTTTGGTTTGGTTTGGATTGGTGGTTTGTTTTAAATGCCTTTGAAAGAATCACATTTCCTCCATTCCAACAAAAAATCCGAAAGGGACTGTAAAATTATAATGAAAAGAGTCTCAGAACCATAATGCTGCCTTGAAACTACAGATTAAATCAATATTACCCAAACACTTAAGAGGATATCCAATTCGAAGTCTTAAGTCAATACCTATAATGAATAACAAAAGGATAGCAGGTGTGGAACATTAATAAGTATGTTATTACTTGAGCTGTCTGTCTGAAACTTGACATTTACACATGATCACAGATTATTCATTATAAATAATTCTCCCTGTTGACTACTTATTTATTCAGAACTGCATGTTGGTTTTCTAAAGATACTATAATGGAGAGCATACCTGAGAGCTTATGGAGAGAGATTTTTCTTAAAATTGTTGGAAGACAGTGTTGTGTAAATGAAGGATAGTTTATAAGAACTTTAGCTGATGAAGCAGGCAAGTGAACACAGCAATGCTAGGGAAATGGATCTTGCCATCCCATAGGAAAAGAAAGACAACTGTAGATAATCTTGTAAACTCTACCAGTAGATGAATAAAAATAAAAGCTTTATGAAAGACGTTTAAACTAAGAAAAAGAATCTGAGATTTTATGCAGATATTAGGAGTTTCAGGGAAAGTGTCACAGAAAAAGGAATGGGAATATTGCCACCATTACTGTTTGGTTTTTCTTGGTGGATGATTACATGACATGGGTGAAATAATGTCACAGGAGAAAAAACAGCACTTTGCACTTTTGGTAAGGAACACAGAATTTTAATTATGTGGAGATAAACTGCTGTGAATGAGCACCATCAAGACTTGGATGTGTAGATTAAGGAACTGAGAAGAGTACTGTCAAAAACTTCATTCATGTATTATGATAAATGTGCCTGGATCGAGAAGATCAGTTTTCAAGTTGAGTAGTTTGATGTGACACCAGACTGGTCAGGATTGCAAGATAGCTACGTGCTGCAAATTATGAACAGTAGAATTACAGAATCATAGAATCATTAAGGTTGGAAGAGACCTCTAAGATCATCGAGTCCAACCGTCAACCCAACACCACCATATCCACTACATCATGTCCCTAAGGGCCTCATCTACACGTCTTTTAAATACTTCCAGGGATGGTGATTCAACCACTTCCCTGGGCAGCCTGTTCCAAGGTCTGACCACTCTTACAGTAAAGAAAGTTCTCCTAATGTCCAGTCTAAACCTCCCTTGGAGCAACTTGAGGCCATTTCCTCTCATCCTATCGCTAGTTACTTGGCAGAAGAGACCAACACCCACCTCACTACAACCTCCTTTCAGGTAGTTGTAGAGCGCGATGAGGTCTCCCCTCAGCCTCCTCTTCTCCAGGCTAAACAACCTCAGTTCCTTCAGCCGCTCCTCATAAGGCTTGTGCTCCAGGCCCTTCACCAGCTTCGTTGTCCTTCTCTGGACACGCTCCAACACCTCCATGTCCTTCTTGTAGTGAGGGGCCCAGAACTGAACATAGTATTTGAGGTGTGGCCTCACCAGTGCCGAGTACAGGGGCATGATCACCTCCCTGCTCCTGCTGGCCACACTATTTCTGATACAGGCCAGGATGCCGTTGGCCTTCTTGGCCACCTGAGCACACTGCCGGCTCATGTTCAGCTGGCTGTCAACCAGCACCCCCAGGTTCTTTTCCTCTGGGCAGCTTTCCAGCCACTCTTCCCCAAGCCTGTAGCGTTGCCTGGGGTTGTTGTGGCCGAAGTGCAGGACCCGGCACTTGGCCTTGTTGAACCTCATACAGTTGGCCTCGCCCATCGATCCAGCCTGTCCAGGTCCCTCTGCAGAGCCTTCCTACCCTCCAGCAGATCAACACTGCCACCCAACTTGGTGTCATCTGCAAACTTACTGAGGGTGCGCTCGATCCCTTCATCAATAAAGATATTGAACAGGACCGACCCCAGTACTGAGCCCTGGGGAACACCACTCGTGACCGGCCGCCAACTGGATTTAACTCTGTTGACCACAACTCTCTGGGCTCGGCCGTCCAGCCAGTTTTTTACCCAGCAAAGAGTGTACCTGTCTAAGCCATGAGCCGCCAGCTTCTCTAGGAGAATGCTGTGGGAGACAGTGTCGAAGGCTTTACTGAAGTCCAGGTAGACCACATCCACAGCCTTTCTCTCATCCACTAGGCAGATCACCTGGTCATAGAAGGAGATCAGATTGGTCAAACAGGACCTGCCTTCCATGAACCCGTGCTGGCTGGGCCTGATCCCCCGGTTGTCCCGGACATGGCTCGTGAGCGCCCTTACAGTATTTGACCTATATTTCCTAAAACAGCAGGTATTTGCTGTTCTTGTTTCTGATTGAAGGCACGCAAAGGAAATGATGGATTCAAAACCTATGTTCCTAAAGTAAACAAGAAAGGAGTTTGTGGATCAGAATAAAAAGGGAGGGGACAGAGAAGAATTGAAAATAAATAAATGTCTTTGTGTTAGCTTAGTTAGTCTATGTTAAAATTTACTAGATGTCAAGGAAAACAAAGACATTAGGAAGTTAGAAGAAGACAAGTAAAGGAGTAGAGATCAGGAAGGAGTAGACAAATTTTATTGTTACAAAGAACAGTATTTCCTAAGGAAAGAAAACAGAAGGAGAGAAGAATGAATGTAAGCTACACAGTTGTTGTAAAAAAGGTTGAATGGGAGAAGTATGCCCAGAACAGATGTTAAAGGAATTACCTTGATGAGGGCTAAATCAGAAAGCCAAATGATTACATTGTCAGTATAATGACAAGATGAGAACATCTGAGTTCTGAGAAGATAAGGCTGAATTAGAAACCAGCAGATATGTACAGGAAACAATTACTTGAGCTGACAATATGGCAGAGTAGCACAGAAAGAGTGAATGACTGAAAAAAATCTGGAGGAGATATTTAAATAATATCTATAAATAACATAATCATAAAATAAATAGATTTTGCTGTTAGATTTACTTATTTGCATTTATTCAAGAAGAAACTTCATTTGTCCTCATCTATGTGTATCTTGAAAGGAATTTGTATTAGCACTTCCAACAAGATTTTCATACACTGTTCTCCAAATGACTAAGATAATTTCTTGCTTGCTACTAGAGTGCTAAATAACTCTAGAACAACATTTCTGTAGGAAGTACTTTCCAAACCTCATCAAATATTCTGTTTGTAAGGAATGGCAAGAGTAACTTCTTTTCCATACCATTTGTTTTGGTAGGTAGTATTTAGTAGAGGTACTAGGTGTACTGTAATGTATCTTAAAGGGGGGAAACAGGAAACCAATCTCTTCTTGTGATACATTTGTTTACAGTGACCTCTTTTTTAAATGCCTAAATCATATGACAAAAGCTACGTTATAATAAGATGTCATTGTTTAAGACATAAAAGTAGCTGTAAGTTATTTTTAATAATGATACATAGTTTTTGCAAAATTATCCATTTTCTGACAAATAGATTTTTTGTTGTTTTTTCTTCATTCTCCTGTTGAGTAAAATGTTTAAGTTTGAACAATGGGCTACATTCTGAGCTGACGTTAATAAAATTCAGTGAAATAAATAGGTTTTTAATGCCTACACAGTCTATCGTGATCACTTAAAGAAAGCAAGGTGGAGAAAGTCTGCCATAACTAAAACAAAATTCTGGTGCTGGCAATCTTTCAAGTTTTTACTGACAGTAGAATTTACTATTAGAGGAAGTCTACCCTTACTATAGAAAAACTGTTACAGTTCAGCTAAATTATTCTAAAAGCATAAAACTCTCCAGTGTTATAATTTGAACAACATAATCTGTTCTGGGCTCAGGAAACATGAAAATAACATGGTCTTAAAATCATATTCCCATCTTGGGATAGCAAAAGGATTCTCAGTCAATACTAAAAACCCTCTAAAAAGCCATCTTCCTTTGGATTAGAAGGAATTCTGCATCCTGGTCATAGAAACTGCATGATTGTGATAAGGATGGGTGAAAGTTATCGTTGTTCATATGAATACTCTGAAACTTGGGCTACACTAAATGAATCTTAAGTTCTTTGTTAAGCCTTATGAAGGCTACTGTGATAAAAAAATAAGATATATGAGTAACACTACATAGTAGATGTTAGGATTATTTTTTATGTGTTCCTGGCTGCCCTTGTCAATATCAGTAGCTTTGCCTTTTCTAATAGATAGTCTTAACAGCTCTAATTAAACATTAAACAATATGTCCTTGGTTTCCACAGAAGGCACAATCCCATCAGTGGATTAGATATACTTTACCATAAAACCTTTAATTCCTAGCGACTGAGCTTTTCGTACACTGTGATTGAGGGTCTGTCACAGTTTACTACTTTTGATGTGCTTTAATTGTACAGACATTTGTTTTCTAGGAAGTTATATGAGATTATTATAGGCTCATTTTCTATGATGAGGGCCAGATGTAAATTTTGAGATGCACATTTGTGTAAATTATAGCAATGACTTGTGGGTCAAAATACCTCACTCTGTTCAGAAACTGCCAGAAATAGACAGTTTCTGAGCTGTGTGCACTGCCTTTGCAATCTTTTCCTATTTTTAGCTCTTCCATGATAGAAAAGTCATCAGGCCAGAAGAAATTCTCTCAGACCACATTAGGCAGTTAAACTTAATTCAAAGTGGGATTTGTATGTGTGCCAAAAGGTCTTTTGTTACCTCCTTGGCATCTGAGCTAATGTAATGCTAAATCCAGAAGCTACATCAAGATTACTTAAAACATAAGCACTTGCATTTTTAAGAACCCAATCCATGAATGAAGTATGTGCTGTGTAGTGTTACTTTTCATCAGAGTTACAGAGAGAAACTTAACAATGTCTCCTGTAGCATAACAGGAAATCAATGTATTTGTTAACACCAGTTTCCCAGAAGTCAGTGTGTACTTAAATGTCATAAAAGTTGAAAATGTGCAATCAAGTGAGGAAACAAAGAATAAGAGAAAGGAGTTAACTTCTGAACAGACTAATGAACAAGAAACACAGAAAGATAAATTCTTAATACGTGTGTATGTAGAGTTGTTTCTAGAATAAAGCATATAAAGAGGAATGATTGAGCCCAATGGGTATCAACTACATTCAATTGTTCATTAATCTGAGTATGTAGCATCTGAAGATCACAGTTTTGAATAGAATAAAAAATAAGAATATTATATACATTGGAGCATAACCAGTATTTTCAAGGTGCTCAGAAAAAACCCAGTGCTCTCAACATACTGATACCCTGATCTGAGAAGATTACAATCTAGAGAAAGAAAAGAAAAATACTCTATTATCTAAAGCAGCAAGTATTTTTGTGACAATCACTTTTTTTTTTTTTTTTTTTTTAAATTCTTGGCAACTTCATTGAAATCCAGTTAGAAATATCTATAAATTTCCTGATAGCTTCATGGAACACATTTTCTTGTCTTCATCAATATACCCTTACTTCCAATAAACTTCCACTGAAGTACCTGAGAACAGAATATCTCATTGTCTTTGAGGTAATAAACTAGCAAAAAAGGTGTATTTGTGACTTTTTCTGCAAAATAATGCAAAAAGAAAGCTCTCAGATAGTCTTCTGTGACTCAAGCTTTTCTTTTTAAAAGGATCTTTTTACTTGAATTTTTAACGGTGTGCAAGTTTTCATAGGACGTTCAAGATAGATATTAGTACCAAATGGAGAAAAAATAATTCCATTTCCTACACACTTTTATGCTGGTCCAGTGATTGGAAATAAATGAATAATTTGCATAGAAAAAGGATGCAGAAACCATTCACCCATTCAGAAATGTTATTGGAAATATATGAAACTATAACCATTCAATTTAAGTCTACATGGTATGCTGCCCAGCCATTTCATATCTCCCTCTTTTTCTAAAGACACTTTATCTTTTCTTCACATTGCAGATGAAGTATATAAACATGTATTTTGTAGTTTAAAATACATAGGTACTTAGAAATATCTCAGAAATATCTTCAGCTGAAATGCATTTTCTTTCATGTTATATTTTACCTGAGCATTTTGAAATAAATGAAGAAAAAACAAACACAGTGTCTTGAAGAATAAGATATTAATCTATTTTCTATGGAGTATGTAAACTGCTTGTAGGCAGTACGGGGATACCATTAAAAATAAATTATTAGCACAGACCTCTGTATATTATTTAAAGTTGTGCAAAGCTAAAGGATTACTTTGAATACCAGTTCATTTTCTCATTTTGTAAGAAAAAGATTTTAATAGAACAGAATCAGGCTGGAATAAATTTAGAGCATCTGAATTTGGCGCAAGTGGAAGTAAGACAGTAATGAGAGGAGGAAGGGGTGACATTTTAAGGAAGATTTCAGAATGTGCATACCTCCATGTATGTGGACTGTCAGGACCTGTAGGAAGGCTGAAGCTGCCAAAGGCAGGAAACTATGACTATATAATGGAATAAGAGTAAAATCCATTAATAGATTACATGTGTCAAGTGAAATGATACATATACAGGATTTAGGACAGGGAAAAGAAGAAAAATTGAGATTGGGAGCTAGAAAGATTTGAAAGAGTACATTAAGCTTGGATAAAGAGGAATGACCCAGCAGGGGAGGAAAAGGAGAGGAACCAAACCAGCAGGTAGGATGTGGGTAAGTGAAAAGGGTCAAAGTGGAAGATGGATATGAAGATTGTCAAAAGGTATAAAAATAACAAGAGCTGACTAGAAAAAAAAAAAGGTCTGAGATGGAAAAATAAAAATAGTCTAGGTAAGTATGAGATACAGTACTAGAAAATGAGGCAGATATGAAGGAGAAGCATGGCTAAACTAGCTTTAAAGGAATGAATCAAACATTCATTCATCAAACATGAATATGCAGGAAAAAGGTGATCTGGCTGAAGCATTTTATTTCACAGAGACCCAGATATAATCCAGACTTTACAGTGTGAATAGATTCCACAATTGTTATTCTTTCAGCAACTATTTCTTGCTGAACCCTTTAGTACACCTCTGGGTCATTACTTCATGTGGTAGTGTTGTGTCATGGGTTTAAACAACCTAGCTTTGCTGTAAGTCACCGTAAAGTTACAAATAGAATACAGTGTAAAATCTGTCAGTTTCCACAAACATGACTACAAATACGTTTTAAGACAAATTTCTTTTATTTATGAAAGACATAGCTTGTATATACAAGTTGTAGAAATTTATTAAAATTCTTTGAAAAAAAATATTTTTAAAGGCCTAGGAAGTTAGAAGCTTGAATGTTTGATATAGAAAAGAATGGCATATAAATAATTTTATCTTTGATACAGAAAGCATTTGGCATTTGGTTTTGCTTATTTTCTGTGTCAATTTCTTGACTGGTTAAGAAAGTGCTCTTGAAACCTAGCAGCTGATAATCTTTTTTATCAGGTCCAGTTTAAATGCTTAATATATACTAATACAGTTCACTAATCATAAAATTTGCAGGGTTTAGTAATATTGGGGTACACATGCTGACAAAATATGTTGAGCCAATAGAAATGAAATTGATTGTGAGGTTATACACACCAAATATTTTTAACGTTTAAATTGGATCTTGGGACTTAGAGAGAGGTGTTAGTGAATGCTCTTTTTAGAAAAGTTTTTCCATAGATGGAATGCCCACCATTCATTTTGGTTTTGTGTGCTTAGATTGTCGTTATGAGAAAAATTTTTGTATGTTTCTTCGCTAACAGTGACCTTGATTTTACTGGTTAACATGGTTAACTTTCACTGGTTTTTCACTAGTCAGGCAAAAGTGCCAGGAGGCCTGCCTGGATGAACAAGGACATCCTGGCAAAGCTCAAGAACAAAAAGGAAGCATACAGAGGGTGAAAGAAAGAATGGGTAAGCCAGGAGGAATACAGAGGCACTGTCTGAGCATCCAGAGATGAGGTTACGAAAGGCAAAGTCCAAATGGAATTGAATCTGGCCAGGGATACCAAAGACTACAAGAAGGGTTTCTATAAGTACATAAGTGATAAAAGGAAGACTAGGGAAAACATAGGCCTGCTGCTGAATGAGGTGGGGGACCTGGTTACCCAGGTTGAGGTACTGAATGCCTTCTTTGCCTAAGTCTTTACTAGAAAGACCATCCCTCAGGAAACCCACACCCTGGAGACCAGGGGGAAAGGCTGGAGCAAGGAAGATCTACCCTTGATAAAAGACGATCAGGTCAGGGAATACTTAAGGAAACGGGACAGACGTAAGTCCATGGACCCCGATGGGATGCACCCAGGCGTACTGAGGGAGCTGGATGATGTCATTGTAAGATCACTCTCAATAGTCTTTGATCGATCATGGCAACTGGGAGAAGTGCCCGAAGACTGGAGGAAAACACATGCCACTCCTATCCTCAAGAAGGGCAAGAAGGAGGACCCAGGGAACTCCAGGCTGGTCAGCCTCTCTTTGATCACTGGGAATGAGATAATCCTGGAAGCCATTTCCAGGCACATGAAAGACAAGAAAGTCACCAGGAGGACTCAGCATGGATTGACCAAGGGGGAGTCATACTTGACCAACCTGATAACCTTCTACAATGAAATGACTGACTTGGTCGATGAGAGGAGAGAAGTGAATATTGTCTACCTGGACTTCAGTAAGGCTTTTGACAGTGTCTTCCATAAGATCCAGCAGAGAAGCTGCTGAAGTACAGGCTGGCTGAACAGACAGTGAGATGGACTGAAAACTGGCTGAATGGCCAGGGCCAGAGGGTGGTGATCAGCAGTGCAAAGTCTAGCTGGAGGCCAGTAACTAGTGGTGTGCCCAGAGGCCAATAGTAGGTCTAGTCCTGTTTAACATTTTCATTAATGATTGGGATGATGGGGTAGAGTGTACTCTCAGCAAGTTTGCTGATGTTACCAAACTGGGAGGAGTGGCTGATACACCAGAGCATTGTGCTGCCATCCAGAGGGACCTCGACAGGCTGGAGAAATGGGCTGATAGGAATCTCATGAAGCTCAACAAGGAGAAGTGCAAAATTCTGCCCCTGGGGAGGAACAAACCCAATATAAGGTATGTATATATATATAAACCAATATATGCTGGGGGCTGACCAGCTGGAAAGTAGCTTGGCAGAAATGGACCTGGGGGTCCTGGTGGACACCAGGTTGAACATGAGCCAGCAATGTGCCCTTGCTGCATTAGATAAAGTATTGCCAACTTGTCGAGGGAGGTGTTCCTTACCTTCTACTCAGCACTGTTGCGGCCACACCTGGAGTACTGTGTCCAGTTCTGGGCTCCCCAGTACAAGAGAGACATGGACATACCAGAAAGATTCCAGTAAAGGACCACAAAGATGATTAAAGGACTGGAATATCTCTCATATGGGGAAGGGTTGAGAGAGCCTGGACTGTTTAATCTGGAGAGGGGAATGCTCAGGGGGACCTTATAAGTGTATATAAATACCCGAAGGGAGGATACAAAGAGGACAGAGAGAAGCTATTTTCAGTGGTGCCCAGTGACAGGACAAGAGGCAATGAGCACAAACTGAAACACAAGAGGGTCCCTCTGAACATCAGGAAATACGTTTATTACTGTGAGGGTGACTGAGCACTGGCACAGGTTGCCCAGAGAGATTGTGGAGTTTTTCACCTTGGAGATATTCAAAAGCTATGGTCTTGGGCAACTGGCTCTAGGTGGCCCTGCTTGATCAGGGAGGTTGGACCAGATGACCTCCAGAAAACTTTTCCAACCTCAACCATTCTGTGATTCTGTGATTTTGTGATTCTGTCATATAGTGACATGCTACATCATTTGAAGTGTAACTTTATTGCCAACAGCTACAGGATAGGTCAAATTATTTCTGTGACTACAACATATAACAAAGCTACAGTCAAGAAAGAATTAATGAGATTTCACATGTAGCTTTCATAGAATCATAGAATCATACAGGTTGGAAAAGACCTCTAAGATCATCGTGTCCAACCATCAACCCAACACACCATGTCCACTAAACCATGTCCCTAAGGGCCTCATCTACACGTCTTTTAAATACCTCCAGGGATGGTGACTCCACCACTTCCCTGGGCAGCCTGTTCCAAGGCCTGACCACTCTTTCAGTAAAGAAATTTCTCCTAATGTCCAATCTAAACCTCCCTTGGCGCAACTTGAGGCCATTTCCTCTTGTCCTATCGCTAGTTACTTGGCAGAAGAGACCAACACCCACCTCACTACAACCTCCTTTCAGGTAGTTGTAGAGCGCGATGAGGTCTCCCCTCAGCCTCCTCTTCTCCAGGCTAAACAGTCCCAGTTCCCTCAGCCGCTCCTCATAAGGCTTGTGCTCCAGGCCCTTCACCAGCTTCGTTGCCCTCCTCTAGACACGCTCAAGCACCTCCATGTCCTTCTTGTAGTGAGGGGCCCAGAACTGAACATAGTATTCGAGGTGTGGCCTCACCAGTGCCGAGTACAGGGGCATGACCACCTCCCTGCTCCTGCTGGCCACACTATTTCTGATACAGGCCAGGATGCCATTGGCCTTCTTGGCCACCTGAGCACACTGCCGGCTCATGTTCAGCTGGCTGTCAACCAGCACCCCCAGGTCCTTTTCCTCTGGGCAGCTTTCCAGCCACTCTTCCCCAAGCCTGTAGCGTTGTCTGGGGTTGTTGTGACCGAAGTGCAGGACCCGGCACTTGGCCTTGTTGAACCTCATGCAGTTGGCCTCGCCCATCGATCCAGCCTGTCCAGGTCCCTCTGCAGAGCCTTCCTACCCTCCAGCAGATCAACACTGCCACCCAACTTGGTGTCATCTGCAAACTGACTGAGGGTGCGCTCGATCCCCTCGTCCAGATCATTGATAAAGATATTGAACAAGACCGGCCCCAGTACTGAGCCCTGGGGAACACCGCTCGTGACCGGCCGCCAACTGGATTTAACTCTGTTGACCACAACTCTCTGGGCTCGGCCGTCCAGCCAGTTTTTTACCCAGCGAAGAGTAGGGGAATCTGTTTTCTCATGCTGTTTCTCAGGTCCCATTGCTATTCCTTGGTGATGTTAAACTATGACCTTTTCCATTATTTTTTCCTTTATGCCCTCCTGTCCCATCAGGCACTCTTCATGAGTTTTCCTATGCAAAACTAATTTCTATCTGGTCAGAAGATTTATCACACTGACCCTTAACAATAGAACCCCAATTTGCATTTCCTTCTAAGTGTGATAGTCTTCAGAACTTTCTTCTTGTAGCTTGTCTTATCATTAAATTATGTTCAAGACGAGTAACACACTTCTTATAAAAGGATTATTTCTTCATCAATTCTTCCTTTGTAGTCTTATCTGAGCAAGTTTTTTTCTGGGAGCCTTCAACACTATCTGAATGACAATGCATCCCTGCAGAAATGGTAAAGGCCATTTTAAGGTATGAAGTACCATTTGATATTTACATAGCAAGAATTTAGCCGCCTTAATGTTTGTCTAAACCATTACTGAAATTTACCCAGTTTGCAGGTAGACTCAGGACTGGAAATGGGCATAAACAAACTATCTCTGTGCAGATCTCTGCAAGTCTAGTTATGCTTATGACCTCAGTCACAGAGTCATGCAAAGGAGGTTATTTAACTCACAGAATCGATTCAAATCAAACCCAGCTTACTAGCTCATGCTCAATATCACTTATAGCAGATACAGCGTACATCCACCTGGAACAACTTTAGATTTCTCTGTGCAGTGTTCTTAAGTGTCTTAGTATCAAGAGAGGTCTCCAGTTAATGCGCAGAGATAATGAGTGGAACTAGACACACTGGAATATTTTCTACAAAAAAGACTAATAAGACATTCATTCTAGAATATAATCTGTAAAGAGATCTGTAAATTCAGATTCTTACATCATATCAGGCAGAGGAGAAGAGGGACAAAAGACATGCGGTATTACATCTGGACTATTCCTCATGTATGACAATGACAGTAGCATGGACACTATGCTTCCTGATTGCATTTAAGGGCATGCCTAACATTTGAGACTTGAGAAAATATTTGATATTGGACTATTTCAGACAATCACATTGTCTGAAAATATTTCAAGTTTGACAATTCTGTCACAGTTTACCCTGAGTTAGGCCTTTGAATGCAATGAGCAGTGTCAGAATTTGGATGAAGATAGGCAAACCAAGAGCAGAATTAAAGTGTCTTAAAGAAGAGCCACGGGTATGGCAGATATATATATTCGAGACAAATGCACCAGCAGAGGTAATTTGGATGCACAAGATTTTTTTCTGTGACTTCAGTTTACAAAACATACTTTTGATATATGATCACTAACTGTAGGCTTTCAATTTTTCTATATGATTAGCTCAAAACAGAACTTAGATTCTGGTTCATGCTAATTCTGAAATTTTCCAACCACAAGTGAAATTACTGGAAGCTGCTTGAAACACAGGAACTCCCAGCTGGTATTTAGTAAATTTAAACCCAGTAAATGTCAATTCAGATTAAAAATAAAGTACAAAGAGACAAGATGTCTCTTTTTATTATTATTTCTGTATAAATACATCACAATTATCACAGTGCATAGGTACATGGAGGGAATTGAGGTACATTAAATTTTTGAAAAACTTCTGTCCTAAGGATTTAATTTCAGTCACATAAAACGTATGTTGGAAATCATGATTACAATAGTCATCACTTTAACTTAATTTGATGTTACTTAATATGACAATCAAAACTATACTGAAAAAATAGGGGACATAGGTCAAATAAAACTAATTATAAACTAATTATAATGTCTCTTTCTCCATACATTTTATAATAATATTATGCATACGTGAGTCTCTAATAACAAAAACTAGTTTAATAAATTGTCTTTGATTTGGATGATTTGCAACATTTTTTCTACTTTTTCCTTTTATTCTTTTGAAATCTCCAAAACAATTCTAAATTGTAACATTCAAAATATAAAAACTTAAAGACACATTGTCTCTGACTTTATCCTGTTTTCTGTCCTCTCTTTTAGATTATGTAATCTACAGATTTAGAGGGATAAATCCTTTCCTGTTATTGGTGGAGGGTTTTTTTTGTTTCTTTGTTTGTTTTTAATTTCCTCTATTTAATATAATATGTGACCTCTTACATACATTACATGCCCTTTTATAATTTGTTTCATTAATTTAGTCAGACTTCCTTAGTTTATGATAATTGTGAAACATACAATGGAATTGCTGTTATTGACACTTGGAAAATAAAAATGTTTTTCTTTTTTTTTCTCCGTCTCTCACATGCACATAAAGCAAGATATATTAATCAAACTGAAAGGAATAGAATCTTTTAGTTTTTTAAATTAAACCTGAATAACTTGTTATACTAGATTCTGATGCCAAGAAGAAAGGACGAATATGAAACAACCATGCTATGTTCAAAATAACTTTAGTACAGATGGATACTACCAAATTAATCACATTATAAAGGCAAAGTAATATTAAACATAACAAGCCACCCTACATAACTTTCCACTGAAAAAAACCCACCTAAATATTTGTGCAGCTAAGAAATTTACTTGACAATATTCTGTCACTTTGTACCATAACTAATTTTAGGAAGCTTGTGCCATTTAAAAAAAAAAAAAGACAAAACCAAACCAGAAACAGTAATAGTCATGATCTCTTCAAAGCTAGGGTACATCATCTAGGGAGAGAAAACAAAATATAGCTTTACAAAATTTTCAGTATGTTCACTATTCTAAGTCAATAGTGTTATTGGGAAAGAAAAGTAAAACAAAAAAAAAAAAGCTTAAACTAGCAAGTTAAATATGAAAAAACACAGTAAAAAAAAGCCAAAATAATTTTGAGGAGAGCAATTAACGGAAAGTATCAAAGCTTTTAACAAAAACTTTCAAGAACATGAGAATCAGGAAGCCTGCCAGAAATAGATGGTCGAGGTCATAAGAGTGTAAAAGGAGTACAAAAGATAATACCATGAGGAAAATCAAACCACATTTCTACATTGATTTTCAGAGCAGAGAAGGTCTAAGAACCAGTCCTTACTGGAAAAAGCTGTCTAATTCAAATTTCAAATAGAAATGTTTCAGAACCAAACAATACAAATAGCCAAGACTAGACAGCAGTCACTGAAGAGTTTTAAAGAAATTCAAACATGAGAAAGTTGAATTTACTCAGTGAGGCAGGGGTAACCCGGACTGTCTTCCCCAGCCTATGTTTTATGTGCACTACATGGACTTTATCCCCTTATACAGTACGTAAATGTTTTGATTGGGCAGGGCAGGCTCGATTGACAGATCCCCTAGAGTTGACTAATCACGTGGCCTTTGCTAAATGTGTATCCCAATGCTTGAATGTCCCGCCACCCATTGCTCTCAGTGTAGTCTTTAACAGTCCATTTTATCGTTTGATTTTCCTGGAGGCTGGTGCATGATAGGGCATGTGGTATACCCACTCAATGCCATGTTTTTTGGCCCAGGTGTCTATAAGTGAGTCCCGTTGTCTGACTCAATTCTTTCTGGGGTGCCATGTCTCCATAAGACTTGCTTTTCAAGGTCCAGGATCTTGTTCCAGGCGGTGGCATGGGGCACAAGATATGATTCCAGCCATCCGGTGGTTGCTTCCACTATTGTAAGCACGTAGCACTTGCCGTGGAGGGTTTGTGGGAGTGTGATATAATCAATCTGCCAGGCCTCCCCATATTTATATTTCAACCACCATCCCCCATACGATGGCTTTACTTGTTTGGCTTGCTTGATTGCAGCGCACGTTTCACATTCATGGATAACCTGTGCAATAATGTCCATGGTCAAGTCCACCCCTCGATCACGAGCCCATCTGTATGTTGCGTCTCTTCCTTGATGGCCTGAGGTGTCATGGGCCCATCGAGCTATAAATAATTCACCCGTATGTTGCCAGTCCAAATCCACCTGAGCCACTTCAACCTTAGCAGCCTGGTCCACTTGCTGGTTGATGTTCTTCAGTGGCCCAACTCTTGCGTACGTGAGCATCTACGTGACGTACTTTTACAACGAGGTACTCTACCCGGGCAGCAATATCTTGCCACAATGCAGCAGCCCAGATGGGCTTACCGCTGTGCTGCCAGTTGTTCTGCTTCTGTTGCTGCAACCACCCCCACAGGGCATTTGCCAACATCCACGAGTCAGTATAGAGACAAAGTACTGGCCATTTTTCTCATTCAGCAATATCTAAAGCCAGCTGGATGGCTTTCACCCCTGCAAACTGACTCAATTCACCTTCTCCTTCAGCAGTTTCTGCAACATGGCGTATAGGACTCCACGCAGCAGCCTTCCTCCTCCGATACTTTTCCACAAGATGACAGGACCCATCAGTGAACAGGGCATATTGCTTCTCGTTTTCTGGTAGTTTATTATACAGTGGGGCCTCTTCAGCATGTGTCACCTCCTCATCTGGCGATATTTCAAAATCTTTGCCTTCTGGCCAGTCCGTGATCACTTCCAAGATTCCTGGGTGACTGGGATTTCCTGTTTGGGCCCGTTGTGTGATCAGTGCGACTCACTTACTCCACGTAGCATCGGTTGCATGATGTGTAGAGGGGACCTTCCCTTTGAACATCCAGCCCAGCACCGGCAGTCGGGGTGCCAGGAGGAGCTGTGCTTCAGTACCAACCACTTCCGAAGCAGCTCGAACCCGTTCATATGCTGCCAATATCTCCTTCTCAGTTGGAGTGTAGTGGGCCCCGGATCCTCTGTATCCCCGACGCTAAAACCCTAAGGGTCGACCTCGAGTCTCCCCTGGTGCTTTCTGCCAGAGGTTCCAGATGGAGCCATCCTCTCTGGCTGCGGTGTAGAACACATTTTTTACATCTTGTCCTGCCCGGACTAGCCCAAGAGCTACTGCATGAACTATCTCCTGTTTAATTTGTTCAAAGGCTTGTCGCTGCTCAGGGCCCCATTTGAAATCGTTCTTCTTCCGAGTCACTTGATAGAGGGGGCTTACGATCTGACTGTAATTTGGAATATGCATTCTCCAAAAGCCCACAACGCCTAAGAAAGCTTGTGTTTCCCTTTTGCTAGTTGGTGGAGAAATGGCTGTTATTTTGTTGATCACATCCATTGGGATCTGACGACGTCCATCTTGCCATTTTATTCCTAAAAACTGGATCTCCTGTGCAAGTCCCTTGACTTTACTTTGTGTTATGGCAAAACCATCCTTCAGAAGGATTTGAATTATTCTCTCCCCTTTCTCAAAAACTTCTTCTGCTATGTTGCCCCATACAATGATGTCATCAATGCATCGCAGGTGTTCTGGAGCCTCACCTTGTTCCAGTGCAGTCTGGATCAGTCCATGACAAAGGGTAGGGCTATGTTTCCACCCCGGAACAGTTGATTACAGATGTACTGGACACCCCTCCAAGTGAAAACAAACTATGTCCTGCACTCTGACACCAAAGGGATTGAGAAAAATGCATTAGCGATATCAGTTGTGGTATACCACTTGGCTGCCTTTGACCCAGCTCCAAGCGGTGATAAACAGCACAACAGGGAACATATACTGCAAGTAAGGTATTACGTAACACAATATTAAGAGCCAGCATGATAAATCTGAGAGCAAATAAATCAACATTGTAACTAGCAACTCTTAAGCCAATATAATGAATGCTTATAACAAATTTGCCTTAGCATGGTCTGGTCAGATCTGTGGTTATATCAACCCTTTGTGCCCCATGTTGGGCACCAAACCAGACTGTCGTGGTTTAACCTGGCAGGCAGCCAAACACCACACAGCCGTTCGCTCACTCCCCCTCTCCTCAGTGGGATGGGGGAGAGAATCAGAAAAAAAAAAACAAACTAAAATTCGTGGATTAAGATGAAGACAGTTTAATAGAACAGAAAAGGAAGGGAAAAAAAAATAATAAGAATGATGAAAGAATACACAAAATAAGTGATGCACAATGTAATCACTCACCACCCACCGACCGATGCCCAGTCAGTTCCCTAGCAGTGGTCACCACTCCCTGGCCAACTCCTCTCCACTTATATACTGACCATGACGGCATAGAGTATGGAATAGCCCTTTGGCCAGTTTGGGTCACCTATCCTGGCTATGCTCCCTCCCAGCTTCTTGTGCACCTGGCAGAGCATGGGAAGCTGAAAAGTCCTTGACTATCAACACTATTTAGCAACAACTAAAACATCAGTGTGTTATCAACATTACTCTCATACTAAATCCAAAACACCGCACTATACCAGCTACTAAGAAGAAAATTAACCCTATCCCAGCCGAAACCAGGACACTCATTATTGGTGCAGCCTTACATCGAGTACAGTGTGCAGTTTTGGGCTCCACAATATAAGAAGGATATAAAAATATTAGAATGTGTCCAAAAGAGGGCAACAAAGATGGTGAAGAGACTAGAGAGCATGACATATGAGGAGCAACTGAGGATACTAGGTTTGTTCAGCTTAGAGAAGAGGAGACTGAAGGGTGACTTCATTGTCTACAACTTCCTCATGAGGGAAAGCAGAGAGGGAGGTGCTGATCTCTTCTCATTGGTGTCTGGTGATAGGACTCGAGGGGATGGCTTAAAGCTGCATCAGAAATTCAGACTGGATATTAGGAAAATGTTCTTCACTGAGAGGTTGGTCAAGCACTGGAACAAGCTCCTCAGAGAAGTGGTCATGGCCCCAAGCCTGACAGTGTTCAAGAAAGCATTTGGACAACAGTCTTAGATACATGGTTCAACTTTTAGGTTGCCCTGTGTGAAGTCAGGAGTTAGACTCAATGATCCTCATGGGTCCCGTCCAACTATGATTCTATGATTTTATGATGGTAATGGTGGATGAAAAGAATGAAGTAAAAGTGATGAAATCCAATGCATAAAAGTACAGGGTAATGCACATAGTCCAGCTGGTGTCCAGTAGAGTCTTAATTTGGTATTACTACTTCTGAATGAGTGTCTGGATATCATTCCCTAAAGATGCCAGTGGTGAAAAAACAAACAAACAAATAGAAACCTAATAAAACATAGAATATAAACATTTTTATGAAAGAAGCAACCAATAATATAGAAAACATTTAACTAGAAGATATTAAGACTATATACTATAATTATAAAACCATAATGGATAGACTTCAAGTAAATCCATCTGAAAAAATAAACTTGGAAAAATGCAAGGAAAAGCAACAAAATGACCAAGTATACAGAATGATATCCACAGAATATGATACCATATGGTCCATTATACATGAGAAAAAGACAGTAGATTGATATATATAAAATAAAGGAAAGGAGAAGTGTAATTGAAAACACTTCTTCATTGTATCTCATAATAAATATTTAAGGAACTAGAGAACACATAATTAAGCATCAGGAAGCAGCTTTAAAATGAAGAAACTAAAAAAAAAATACTGTATCTTCATGTTGAAATTTATTATCTCGAGATCTGATAGAAGCCAAACATAAATATGATCAAAAAGTATTTGATGAGTACAGAGAAGATAGATTCACAAATGACTACTATAAATTTTGGTCCAGGGTAATTTCCCTCAAGAATTCATGGATTTCTGGAAAGGAAGGGAAAGCTGGAAAAATTTATGAAAGAAGGATATTATTATTTCCTTTGCTTCCCCCCGCCTTCCAAACATCTGCTAAAAATGTCCATGCTGTTGTATGGAAGCTCTGA
Source organism: Calonectris borealis (assembly GCF_964195595.1). Classification (NCBI taxonomy): domain Eukaryota; kingdom Metazoa; phylum Chordata; class Aves; order Procellariiformes; family Procellariidae; genus Calonectris; species Calonectris borealis. Next base: position 48,872,960 of record NC_134314.1, on the reverse strand, counting down.
TGGTCTTCTGCTAGAGAAAATCTGCAGTGTCATTTCACATTCTTTTAATTCTCATTTCTTCCTTGTTATGATCTTATCTCTACCATATCTAGAGAGTTATGAATTCAGATTATGGGTCCAGTTTACAAGAACTTTTTAATTATAATGTTAAATGATTTCCTTTGATGCCATCGCCCTCATTTATGATTACAATTACAGAAAATTTCAGGTATTGAATTGGTAGTTTCTTGTGTCAATGATTCTGCTGCAGTTTCTAATGGCTGAGAATTTTAAAAGGATGTGAAAGCACACAGGTTGCATTTACTAATGCAAATGCAGTAGCATCTGTATCCCGGTAGCTGGGATGGAGAAACATCCTGGAAAAAAGTAACTCAGTCAATAACATCTATCTTGTAGAAATCAACAGAGATAATGTGTTCTCAGCACATTCTCTACCTGCCACCAATACTGGTGCTGGGAAGTAACCATTGCTGATCAACTTCTTGTTAGAACAGGTCTGTCAGCAGAGACAAGGTGTGCTTGCATGGAGATAGGCACAATCCCTGATGCAGGGATATCTTGCTAAAGTCAGGGAAACAATGAACAATCCTTGTTTTATAAAGCTGATTTTGATATTTTCCATCTTTTTCCTCTTTGCCTTTTTTTTTTTTCCTCCTGTTGAGGGCACAGAGAATTTGTCTTGTAAAGCAAGTATCTGTAGCTATATTTTCCAATTCCAGAAGCCTAATTTCTGTAACTGTTAACCAGCTCAGATATGGGTAAGTGAAGAGTTAACCATAAAACCTTTCTGGTACTTTGATATGAGGCATAAGCGGCATGGCCAGATCTTTCTTTTATCAGTAGTGTGGGATATAGGAAATTTTAAGATGGCAGTGTTTAACAGTTCTTAAAAAGAGAGGTATTGTGTAATCTCTGGCACAATTATGCATTAGTTTTATTTCTGGGAGAACACAAGTGTATAGCTCTGAGCAAGCATGGGTTTTGCATGACAGTTATAGTGGGAAAACAAGGAGTGTATATAAAGCTGTCTCTGTACACACTCAGAGCCAGCTGAAAACAGTTTATCACTTAGTCCAAACTAACAAACTCTGGCTTCTGCCTGGCTTTTAGTTGATGCAGAGTGAGCTTCCATCTGCCCACAATATTGCAGACAGACAAGAAAGTGCCTATTGTTTTTCTCAACAAAGCACCGTTTGCCTTTTCAGCAGTGCACAGTTTCCTCAGGGCTAAATCAATTAAAAGACTTCAGTAGCATTTAAACTTCTCAGCTCAAAATTGCAATCTGAAGAGCTTCACGCTACCTTTTTCCCAGGAAAGTGCTCTATTCACCAGCCTGTGGGCTGTTTCAGAAAGGGAATTTTGACTCTTTAGAGTGCTGGTGAAAACATTCATCTGAGAGACAACAGTCCTGCTGTTCTGCTTTTTTTCTGTGCCCTAACTGATCATTCATTATTGAATTACTAATTGGAAAAACAATATAGAGAATCCTGCTTGATCTTTCCAATCTGGTTCTTTTCGCAATACCACAAAAGAACACATTAGTGGTGTTTTCAACTTTTTCCTGAAATATTGAGATGACTGCAAGGAGCTCACCTAATTTAGCTTGTTGACATCTGTATCAGCCATGTAAAAATTTACATCTGAGCTAATTATCTAAACTCTTTCAATAGTGCAATATAACAGGTATCCATGGAAACTTTTTTGTTGTGATGCATTTGACTTATTTTAGACAACTAAATTAGGTTGAGAAGATTCATGTTCTAGATATATCTATTTCCATTGTCTATGAAAGTTGTTTGTGTGATTTTCTGATATTGAGACATCTACATGGTAAGAGTCTAGACAAGAAGAATTACATTCCTGTTATCTTATTTTGTCTGGTTTGGAAGTGTAATCCAATTTTTTTTTTTCCCTATAAAATCAATTATATTGGAGAAAGTCATATGAGAATTGGGGCTAGTGAATAGTTTCAGTAAGTATGGAATTTTTACTTTATATGCTATCAGTAGACACCTTAGGCATTAATATCTGTATAGGTCAGCAAGCATCATGTGGTATTGTTACCTTGACTGTATTCTGTAACTCCGACTCAGAATGTTTGTGTTTGGCTACTGTCGTAAAAAATATTTTTTGTAGTTGAATTAAACCTTCTTGAAAATTTCAAATTAGCACATCAGAAAAAAAAGCTGTCTGCTGTTGTTCTTAGAAAACTGACATCATGATACCATGAGAACATTCTTGGGCAGGAAGGGCGATGTTGGAGCAAAAATAATTACACAACTTTACCTAAGGAACATGATTCTATACAGTTAAGAACAGCAGAGGCAAAACACTAGATATGGCTCCAGATTCCTAAAATATTATTTCCTGTGTTCAATAAAAATTGCATTGTTTAACGGTTCAAACACACATTTTTAAACATTCTTTTTTAACTTTGATCTTTTGTTAGCCCATTAGATAAATTTTATGGCTGAAGATAAAGACTGAGCTTAAGTATAGGAACCTTGTAAAAGATTTAGTTGTTGCAGTTCTTTATATGTCTCCTTTTGCAGATGACCAACTTTGGTGGTCTGCAATGGGCAAGCAAAAAATGTATGAAAAGTATAGCAGGTGAGTAAACATATCATTTAACTTAAAAATATTCTTTCTCCCACACAATTCTTCCCTTGAGGTAAGGACTGTTAACATAGAAAAAAGATGCAAACCAGAAACTAGTGTAAGTTATTATCTAAGAATAAACATAAATGATAAGCAAATAGAGATTTAATTACTTCAGTGTCTTTAAGACACAAATAATTTATTTCAGTCCTGAAACCAAATTATTCTAATCTTGAGTAAGCACAACTTGCATCCTCAAGGCATTCTTGCTCTACTTCACTCTTTCTGAAGGCATTTAAATACACAATTTTAATCTAACAAACAGAAATGTTACATTTATTTGAAATGCAGTTAATGATGGCAATACTGTTGAAAATTAGAGATCTAAATTCAAATGCATGTCTAGATATACCTTCCAGGGGTCAGGAGAAATATCATCAAGAAAAAGGCATTAATTTTTCTTCATCCTTCTTCCTTGGTCCCTTCATTCTTTTATACCCTACCATATGTCTCTTATAATTGCTTTAACTGATCCAAACTATACTTCCAAGTTGCTGCATCAGTGAAAACCCATGCTATGGGTATGCCTAGCACATGAGCAGTCTCCAGGAAACCTGAATACATTTCATAGAGTAAACTGCTATTTGAAAAACATCTTCTAATGTTAAATTATATATTTCTTTGCCCTTGTGCAAGTAAGCATCATTCATACATCATTTTAGACTTGAACCTTAAAAGTTCCCTCTTGAGCAAATATCTACTTACTTCCTACATTTTTTTTCATTTTTAATTATCCTTCATCACTTGGTATTATCAGTAAAGGATGCCATTGAAACCTTTTCTCAAAATTATTTATGTTCACTGCAATCATATATAGTTGAAGTGGTGGGATTTTTGTATGCTAACATAGCTCCCTAAGCACACATAATCCAAGAAATACAGATTTTTCATCAGCAACTTGAAAACTGAAAAGGAATAATAGTATACAACAATAATAAAGGTTTCTTTGCTCCTCTTTACTTCATACTTGTCCTAGTTTCGACTGGGATAGGGTTAAATTTCTTCCTAGTGCTGTGTTTTGGATTTAGTATGAGGAGAATGTTGATAACACACTGATGTTTTCAGTTGTTGCTAAGTGCCCTCCTAGTCCAAGGACAGCTCCCGTGCCTACTGACTGAGCTAGGTACACAAGATGGGAGGGAACATAATCAGGATAGCCAGCCCAGCTGGCTAATGGGGTATTCCATACCACGTGACGTCATGCTCAGTATATGAAGGGTAGGCGTGATCCAGGAAGTACCGATCGCTACTTGGTTATCGGTCAGCGCGGGTGGTGAGCAATTGCATTGTGCATCACTCATTTTGTATATTCTATCATTATTTATTATCATTATTCTCCCTTTTCTGTTCTATTAAACTGTCTTTATCTCAACTGACGAGTTTTTCTCACTCTTACCCTTCCGATTCTCTCCCCGTCCCACTGGGGGGCGGGGGGAGTGAGTGAGCGGCTGCGTGGTATTTGGCTGCCTGCCAGGTTAAACCACGACAATACTACATTGACAGAATGAGGTAAAGTAGACAACCAAGATATCACTTATATTCAAACTAGAAAATGAATTTGATTGTTGGTTTTCTTCTTCCAGTTCTCCACTGCATCTCCTGTGTGATATTTTTCTGTCGGTCTTCTGAAGTAAAGGAACAGTTCTAACTTATGTCTCGCTCTTGAGGAATATTTCAATAGCAGGTCTGCAACATCTGAAAGAATAAACTAACCAATATCCTCTATCAGGGTTGTTTTGGCATACTTAACTGCTGCTGTAGCTTAAATGAACTGCAACTTCTATTCCTGTACACTTACTTTCCATTAATTATGGTGAATACACATCCAGATTATACTCTACTTTTTTGAAACCGTTGGATGTTCTGCTTTTTCCCTCAAAAGAAGAGTACTGAAAGAGAGGATAAAATGTATTGCCTTCTACCTCTCTTTCTTCACAAACATTGTGCCTCTTGTGTTGAAAAAAACGTTCCCATTCTATGTAAAATTTATTTGAAAGGTATATTCTGACCTATAACATGTCATGGGATAGATAGAGAACAATCCTAGATTGTGAACTGCTAACTACAAAATAAGAGTTAGGAAGTAGAGTTCTGGCCATAATTTCTTGTCAACATAATCCCTTCTACAGCTGAAAATATTCTAATCCTTTCAAAAAATGGTCTTCCTATAGATAAAATCAATATCTTCTGAAGAGTAAAATGAAATAAAAAGCCCCAGTAACTAACAAAGCCTCTATTCTAGATCCATACGCATATTTAAACACCTGACACCAAGTGTTTAGTTTCAGGTTAGCTGAAAAGTGTTCTAACTATTGTCTTTGTAGTGTATTGGTACCGTTCTGCTGGACCTCATACAAAGAAGCACTGGTTGGGGATGCGAAGGTTGGGGGCAGCCTTGGATGCAGTGAGATGATGGAGTTCAGGATCCTGAAGGGAGGGAACAAGGTAAAAAACAGGACCACAGGAGACTGCTTCTAAGAATTCTATTGAAGATTGTCCTGGAGATAAGAGGGGTCCAGGAAAGATGGTTGATTTTCAAGGATCACCTCCTCCAAGCTCAAGAACAGTCCCTCTCAATGTGCAGGCAGTCAAACAAAGATGACAAGAGGCCTGTGTAGATAAGCAAATAACTCCTGACTAAAATAAAACATAAAAAGGAAGAATAACACAGGTGGAAGCAAGGACAGAAGACCCAGTAAGAATACAGAGACACTGTTCGAGCTTGCAGGGACAGAGTTAGGAAAGCCAAAGCCAACCTGGAGTTGAGTCTGGCAAGGGACATGAAGAGCAATAAGAAATGCTTCTACAGGTACATCAGGAAAAGGAAGACTAGGGACCCACTGCTGAATGGGGCAGAGGACCTGGTGACAAAGGATATGGAAAAGGTTGAGGTACTCAATGTCTTCTTCACTTTGGTCTTTACTGATAAGATTGGACTTCAGGAATCCCAGGTCCCTGAGATCAGAAGGAAAGTCTGGAGGAAGGAAGATTCCACTGAGAGGTGGAAGATAATCAGGTTAGGGAGCTTTTAAACAAACTGGGCATCACAAGTCCATGGGCCCTGATGAGATGCACCCATGAACACTAAACATGCTGCCTGATGTTATTGAGAAATCACTCTGAACAGCCTTTGAAAGGTCATGGCAATCAGGGTAGGTTCCTGAGGACTGGAAGAAAGCAAATGTCACTCCTATTCCCAAGAAAAGCAGGAAGGATTTGCCAGGGCGTAGTCAGCCTCATCTGAATCCCTGGGAAGGTGCTGGAGCACATACTCCTGGAAACCATTTTCAAACATATTAAGGACAAAGAAGGTGATTGGAAATAGTCAGCATGGATTAAAAAAGGGGAAATCATGCCTGATTGACCTGATAGCCTTCTACAATGAAATGACTAGCTCAGTTGACTAGGGGAGAGTAGTGGATGTTGCTTTGCTTGACTTTTTGCAAAGTTTTTGACACTATCTCCCATAACATCCCCATTGACAAACTGATGAATCATGAACTGAAGTGGACAGTGAGGTTAACTGAAAACTGGCTGAACTGTCATGGTCAAAAGGTTGTGATCAGACATAAAAACTCCAGCTGGTAGCCAGTCACTGGGAGTGTACACCAAATATTTAACATTTTTGTTAATGACCTGGATGATGAGACAGCATGCATGCTCAGCAAGTTTGCAGACAATACAAAATTGGGAGGAATGGTTGATACATCAGATGGTTGCACTGCCATTCAGAAGGACCTTGACAAGCTGCAAAAACAGGTTCACAGGAATTTCACAAAGATCAGCAAAGGAAAGTGCAAAGTGTTGTAGTTGGGGAGGAATAAACTCATCCAGCAGCACATGCTGGAAATGACTGGCTGGAAAGCAGATTTGCAGAAAAAGACCTTGGAGTCCTGGTGAACATGTTGAACGTGAGCCAGCAATGGGCCCTTGCATGAAAGAGTGTTAATGGTTTCCTGGGCTGCATTCAGAGGAATGTTGCCAGCAGGTCAAAGGAGGCGATCCTTCCCCCTTTGCTCTCAGCCCTGGTGAGACACATCTGGAGTCCCGGGCCTAGTCTTGTGCTCTGCAGTACAAGAGGGATAGGGACATACCGGAGTAAGTCCAATGAAGGGCCACAAAGATGGTTAAGGGATTGGAACATCTGTGATGCAAGGAGAGGCTGAGAGAGCTGGGGTTGCTCAGTCTGGAGAAGAGAAGGCTCAGGGGGAACTGATCAATATGCGTAAATACCTGATGGGGGCAGGAAGGGAGGGAAGAGAGTATAGCCTTTCTCAGTGGTGCCCAGTGAAAGGAGAAGGGACAATGAGTATAAATTGTAATAGAGGAAATAAATTTTAAACAAACAAAAAAAAGCTTATTTATTTTGAGGTTGGTTAAACACTGGAACAGGTTGCCTAGAAGGGCTGTAGAGTCTCTGTCCTTGGAGGTATTCAAAACCTGACTGGACACAGCCCTGAACAACCTGCTGTAGCTGACCATGCTCTGAGAAGGGTGTTGGACTAGATGGTCTCCACAAGTTCTTCCAACCTTGAGTATTCTCTGATTCCATAATTCTGTAACTCCTTCTCCACTGGCTACATTGAGGACCTATACCTAATATATCCATAGACACTTACCTGCCTAAATCTAAAGATAGCCAAATCTATGTGTCTTAATTTCTAGCTGAATGCTACCTATGGACTCTGGTGTGGAACTCCATCCAAATTGCTCTTGTAAAGGTTCCAGCCACTTACACACACAGTTACCATTTTGTTTGTTTGAAACTGTATTGATTGATCACATCTAATACTTACATTACTCTTCATTTCTTTTATGTCTTTCAGTTTTATCAACCTTTAACTAACCAGTTTATTTTTATCTTGTTTTAATTTTTTCTTTTAAAATATTAAAAATTAATATTTCAACATTAATATGAAATATCTTTGACTTGATGTACTATGTGCTTATTATCTGTGCAATATCCAACAATGAATTTTTGGAAAGGAAGTAATTCATGATTATTTTTTTGTCAATGTAAATGCTAAACTTAGCACTCTCTTAAGAACAGATGGAAGGACAGTTTTCAGCCAACTGGCATTCATTTTCTGACAATGTTTGTACCAGTGGCTTAGTACAGCAAACTTTATTTACCACTGTTTTTACTTTGAATCTGCCTATACATAAATAACAACAGTACACATTCTATTCACATCTCATATATATCAGTGCTGCGTAGACAAATGTCTTGGTTTTATCTTATTTTCATCCTGCTGCTCTCTGATGCACTGAACACTAAATTTCTATGTAGATCATTGAACATTTCTGTGTCTTGAGACTTTCTAATCAGAGCTGCAACACAGAAAATAATTTGTGACTAGAACATAATTTGACATAAATTGTTACCATATAACTAACAATCTGTTGGTAACCTATCTTCTTTTTGTTTTCTTTGGTTCTGGGATTCATAATTTTTGCTGGTCCTGTTTTCTGGGTTTTGTGTTTGTCTTATTTTGGGTTTTTTTTGGAGGGGGGGTATTTTAAATAAACTCACTAGCAAAAGCCCATGCTGATTATTTCACTTCTTAGTCTCATAAAGAATAATTGTTTCCTTTGTCCTCCGAAATTTCAAGCTATCCCAAGAAGCAGGCTAGCATTTGATTTAGAGATAAATTTTTCCTAGTCCACTGTATTTTCTTCTGGTGTTGTACATGGTAAAGCCATATTGTAATACAGTTTCTTTGATATTGACAGGACCCTGAATGTACCAGCGGACTCTGCAGCCTGTCCCCTTCCCCTTCCCAAGGGATTGGGCTGCAGTGGCCCTTGCCTGAGCTGTGGTGTGCACTGATTCAGCCTCAGAAGGTCTCTCCTCTCTCACTTGAATATAAAGAGAGATTAAGCTAGCCCTGTTCATGGGCTGGAGCCTAGAGTCCGTGGCAGACTCAAAAAAAATCTGGAATTATTTTTGTTCATTATTTATACCTCCTAGATAAAGTGGGAGAAAAACAGTTGTGAATTCCTTGACATCTTCAATATCTAAAACAAGATTTCAGTACACTTTAAAATACACACAGTTTCAAATATGAAAGGAACATCCAATCTAAAATCTGCTGTGTTGATAGGAGAAAATAATAAAAGATGTATAGGAACAATTTGTACTTTGTGCCATCAGATGCTCCAATCACAAAACCATGCACCACAGACAGCCTGAAGTGCCCTTCAGCATAACACAAAAGACAAGAAGAATAGAAAATGCAGTTGGTCCGTTATTGAGCTTAACAGAAAGTCTTAATCCTCTGTGCTTAGGGGAAAAATTAAGCTGAAAGTATCGGACAAAGAAAAATAAGTTTCTGAGTAGAGTAGTAACAGAGAAAGGTCCTGAGTTCTAGTGTAAAAAAAGTTTTTTAAAACCCCCACAAAAAACCCTAAAAAAACCTGAAAAACACCTCAATTCCAATATCTCTAAAGGATATTGTCCTGAGTAAGTAGACATGAAGGATGATTTCCTCAAAGCATAAAGACGCTAACACTTTTATCCCCAAAGCACCTGTTTCCTCATGAGTAAGAATTTCCTGCCTGTGTCACTGAACCTTTTTCAGACAAAGTTTCAGTTTTTCAAGAGCTGTGTGCATAGCTCTGCTTGAAAGTGTCTTACATGTGTCATCTGCATTTCTGCAGACTGCATGGCTTGGAGAAGACAGATTAAAGGTCAATATTTGTTATAACAGATCAGTCTGGCAGGAAATGAATGACCATGCTATAAGTCTTTAAGCAAAATTCACTGTAACTACAAATAAGAGCCAGATGCAGTCCTGATACAGAGCTGTCACTGAGTCAGCTGGTGCAGGAGAGAGTACAACAGCCAGTGCAAACAACTGAGATTCCTCCCCTCCTTTCCTCTGTTAAATCTACATCTACTACAGCATTAAATGTTTATATTATCTAGTTTAACTAAACCAAAGCAGGGAAAGATTAATTGGACAGTATACTAAATGCTGAAACAAAGCTGTAATGTCTGCAAAAAAAAAAAAAAAAACAATCAGGAAAACAACATTTTAATTAACAACTATAAATGACTACATGGAAAACAGTAACAGAGATATGTGTAGTGCAGTGGTTTACCAGAAAACACTAATTTTACCGAAGTATTAAAGTAAAAGTGTATTATATCTAGTCCAGCAAAAAAGGACTAATTATCATCTACTTGTTTTTAAATAATTTTCAAAGCATTGTGCCATTCATATAGTTCTAAATCAAGGAGGAGACCTCACTGCAACTAATGTGCTTATGCAAAAACCGAAACCAAGCAAACCCAGCTATATGGCACTAGTACTGAATTGATAGCCATATATCAGAAAACTAGAACACCAGCAACAAAACTTTTCATTTTCATACAGAAGATAGTATTCACCCTTCTTGATTTTCCTTAGATTTTCCCCCCTCTTGTTGGAATATCACAAACAGGCATACGAACACTTAAACACTCATCTTCACTTACATATCTTTTACAGCTGTTTGGAGATTGTGATAAACTAAACTTATTCATTACTAGATCTAGCAACATCTTATATTCAGTTTTGCATGTAAACATAGGTACAGAGTAGGAACCTGGGCATGCCACAAACATGCATTTCTGCATTCTTGAACATACAAATAGAAAGAAAAGTTGGAAAGATAAACACTTTTATATGCCTAACTGAACATTAAAACACTTACAAAGCACTTCTATATTAGAACGGTTTTCTGTTCAATACAGTGACAACAAATGGAAGATGAGTGATTCACCAACACTTATTTACTGTACCTTTGGCACATTTAGTCATTTATTTATATTAAAAAAAATATTCCCAGGTTAGTATTTAGGCTGACATCTTCAAAGTATTCAGAGTTTTTTAAATTGACTTTAAAATTAAACCAGATGAACATACAAAAACCTTAAACAGCTTTGAAAAGCCTGCCTCTTTTTGTTTTTACTACTGTTTAGCACTTAGAAATAAGGAGTGACTCAACACTAGGTGACTTGTAGCTTTTTCCAAATAACTGATGAGTATTCCCCAAAGAACACTATGACATCCCCAAATGACCAGTGAACAATGTTCTTAAAATTAGGCCTACTTGGAAAAAGTAACATTTAAAAATTCTAGAGAACACTTTTTTCCCACTCATAAGGTTGTGTTTATTTTTATGTAATATTGTAGTTTAACACTTTTCAAAGGAAAAGCTTTTACGCTAAAAAGAATTGAACACAGATCCAGACAGAACACAGATGCTAAAAGTCAGCAGGTGAAAGTGGGTGTATTTTAATGAGTTTTTAAGTTCCAGCATGCAATTTAGATGTCTCGTGTTGGAGAAAAATGCAGTTTTGTTTGTAACTCGTTTCTTCAAAGGCAAATGTGGCTTGAGAGTTCTATATTAAATTATACAATTTCCATGTACTGGGAACATATATTTCTCCATTCATGACTCCTCTCTGCTGTGTTTTGCTCCAGCTTTGAATCCTGTGATGTATTTGCTGTGAATTTTATAGGAATATTTCAAATATTTTTAATTCAGGTTGGTAATATCTGATGGTAGTTACAGTGATTCTTATGATTAGTTTACACTCAGAAACACACAGCAGTGTAAACTTAAAATTGCAAAGTGCAATAGTGAGCAAACATATAATTATCCAAAGTAATAAAATCCAAAGTTTTTGTTAAAAATCAACACAACCTTCCCTGAACTTTACAGTTCTCTTAACACAGCCATGCACTTGACTTCTGTTGAAAAGTATGTGATCAAACTGGATTAAATACTTACATTTGTTTAATTTGGAGATTACTTTGCATTGTTTTTTTTTCCATTGTTCTTCAAGTGTAAAAGAAATTTTGAAAATATCTGTTTTCCTGGGACTTCCTTATACTATGGAAGAACACTGGTTCTTCCAGGTTCTTTGAGCACTCAGGAGATAGAATTACATTATAATATAAATGTGGGGTTTTTTTATGTAAAAACTGGATGGAATGCCAAGAATATAAGTATATATATATTTAGAGAGCCATTTCTCTTTAATGTTTGGACAGTACATAAGCAAGTCTGAGACAAATGATAATTTACACTGATAGACTTGTTTCAAAATGGAATACTCCAGCAGGACTTTTTTTCCAAAGTATGTTTTTAGAGGGGTGGGATTTTAGGAAGAATGAAAATTGTTTGAATGAAAATCCTGGGCCTTAGCAACTCAGAACTAACATACTTTTAAATGATAAAAATCCTGTTTGATTTCTTTTTTAGTTAACGTGTTTTTATGAGGAATTTAGAAACATTGCCTGGGAATGTAGGGATGGTGTTAAGGAATTGAAAGCTCAACTGAAGCTATTGAGGGGTAACAAGAAGACCTTTATTGCTACATCAAGCAGTAAAAGGCTGAACAAGGAAAATGTTGGCTTATCGTTACACGGAGTAGTGACAACTGACACGGCTGAGGTACTCAATGCCTTCTTTGCCTGAGGCTCCATCAGAAGGTCTCCCCATCTTCTGTGCTTAGACGCAGGGTTCAGGAAGATCTACCTGCGGCACATGAGGATTGAGTCAGGGATTCTTTGCAAGAACTGAAGCCATACATATTTGTGAGACCAGATAGACTGTATCCAAGGGTGGTGAGACAGCCAGTCAGTGCCCCTACAAGGCTACTCTCCATCATCTTTGAAAATTTCTGGAGACTGGGGGAGATCCCTGAAAACTGTAGAAAAGTGGGGGTAGGGCCAAACGGATAATTGGGGAACTGCAACTTCACTTCACTGCCTGGGAAAATCATGGAGCAAGTCCTCTTGCAATACAGATCTGGGCATGTGAAGGAGAAGGTGGTGATTGGGAGCAGTCAGCATGGATTTGTCAAGGGTAGATCATGCCTGCCCAACCTAATTGCCATATATGATAAACTTCTATGATCAGGGCAGAGCAGAGGAGGATGTTATTTACCTTGACTGTAGCAAGGCTTCCAACACTAGGTACCACAATATTCTTGCATCCAAGTTAGGATGTTATAGTTTGTATGTGTGGTCCAGGTAAGTAAAAAACAGTTTATATGGTTGGGGATCAGACTGTTGTGGTTAATGGATTATACTCTACCTGGAGACTGGCAAGAATTGCAGTACTGCAGGGGCCTATCTTGAGACCAGTCCTACTTAAGTTTTTTATCAATAACCTAGAAGTGGCAACAAAGGGCACTCTCATCAAGCTTGCAGATGACATCAAAGTGGAGGGAATAGTTGATATGCTCAAAGGCAGATTGTCAAGTGAAGGGACCCAGGCAGGCTGAAGGAATGGGTCAAAAGGAACCTTATGAAAATCAACAAGGACAAATGCCAAGTCTTGCACCTGGGAGGATATGGGCTGGGGACTGCCTGCCTGGCTGGAGTGTGGCTCTGCAAAAAAAGGCCCTGGGGTTTGTGTCAGACAGTGAGCTGGGCATGAGCCAGCAGTGAGCCTCATAGTTGATCCTGGTTTGAGCAGGTGGTTGAGCAGGTGATGTCCTGAGGTCCCCTCCAGTGTGAACTATCCTTTTATCCTCCAACAGTGAAATGAATCTTATCTGCAAAATGAACTCCTAAGGAATACGTGACCTGTTTGTTCTCCTGTCATACAGAAGTGAGAACTGTGGTCACTGATATCTCCCCTGCGCTGAGCTTGTGAAATCATTACATTTTCCCAACATCTTGATCACGGTTTTAGAGCAGTTACTAGTATATTTTCATATGGGTTCATGAGAGCCATGAATATCCCAGACACAGAAATGATCTTGGGGTCGTATTTGGCATCTTCAAATAACAGCAAATTTAAAGAGGAAGTCTATTGCCTATCACCATCACAGCAAGGGAGAAAAGACCAATAACTGAAAGCATTCAGTCAGAATGTCCAGCACTTTGGGCAACCTGAGTTACATTATTTTAGATAAAGCATATTAATTTATGATTATATGTAGATTTGGTGTATTTTTCCACTCTGTAGTATTTTTGAGATGTAAAAAATGTGCTAATTTTTCAAATCATCTTAAGGTGATGTTTTTTTCTAGAAAAGCAAGTAAGAGTAACACAGAAATAACTCATAGACTAGTTAAGAGGGTAGTTAAGTGGAAAATGCACATTCAACTTTCTGCTCAAGTTTTCACTAGGGAGGATCATTACCTGAAAATTATTTAGACATCCAGGAATGCGTAAAGGTCAGAAAAAAGGAAAAGACTAACTTTTAATCTTTTGCCATGATCATTTGATTCTGTTCTAGAGTGAAGTTTTTTCCCCATGGAAAATTTAATCAAAATCAGTATGTTCCTCCACAAAAAAAAAATACAGGTCGTCCGAAAATGAAATTATTTTTATTTTCAATATTTTCTAAAATATCCTGCTGCTAAAAGTCTCTTTAAAGAAAAAATGAATCTATTGAGCACTATGTATCTAAGAGTTTGATTTTACTTAGTTCATTACATCTAAGAAAATGTGATTTACATGGCTTGTCATTTCAGTGTTTTATTTGTACCATTCAGTAAGCATATATGAGCTCTTTTTCCTGTTGATAATAAAATTCAGAGTAGCTTATTTGGCATAAAAAATAATTTCCAGTTATTTTCTCATTGAACAGAAGTTTCAACACTATTAACAGAAACTCATTTGAGGACACCACTCCACGGCCTTCAGTTCAGTAGCTACAAAGCAGCATCCATTCTGACTAATTTTCTGGGAATCGGTTTAGGTTTAATGGTGTCAAGGCTTGGGATTTTTTTTTTTGTCCTTGTCAGTAACTCTTCACTACCACTCCTTCTGCTTTCTTAACGTATAGTCACACTTACTTTAAGTGTTTTAGCATTCTGGATTTAACTTTCCTATTGTTTGTACCTGTTTACACTAGGTTTATGCTTTGATCATCTTTTCTGAATTCCAAGCGGTTCCAGTGATAAAAATGGTGTAAGTGAGATAGCTGTCAAGTTTTCCACCTCCATCCTCAGCTATATTTGGACTTGGCATGCATATTTTTCTGTCCCTTTTTTTCTGCCCCCAGCTTCTTGCCTGGCATTCTGAGACTTTTCAATATCAGTAGGTTCATATTCAATACTTAGTCTGGGCATTTCGGGGATAGTGGCATACATATAATACTAAATAATCCTGTTATTTCAGATTGATCAGAGCCTTTTGAGACAGCCAGCTCTTGAGTTTTATATCTGTATTGATTTTGTACATTTTCAGTACAACAGGCTCATTAACTTTTACAAACAAATACTATTCAGCAGCACATTTATTCACAGTTGTGGTACTTCTTAGGGCTTGTTTGTTCTAAATTATGCTACAGTTGGTTTAATTATGAGGAATCCTTCACTGTCATTTTTTATTGAAAAGAGCAGCTCTGGAATGTAATCTGATTTTCCTGTCAGTGATACAAACATTTACTTTTTTTTAATTGTTTGTTGGTTGATAAGCAAACTGGCACTGCTGATGGGCATGCTGTGACATAGCTTTGTAAGAGCAGGCCCATGACCTGAAGAAATTTAGTTTCTTTAATCAAGAATTGTATCTGTTCAGATCTTAAGTCCCATCTGTTTCTATCTACACACTATTATCACGCAACTCCTGAACACCTTACTTACACTAGCAGCCTGATATACTGGAAAAGATACCAGGTTGCAGATATATGTGTAACAGCAGCTCTTGAAAGGAGCTCCAATGGCAGCACCCAAAGGTTATCCACTGCCACTTGGCACTGCAGAGTTTGTTAAAGGGTAGAACTTACTTGCTTAAGATGCAAGTAGGTTCACCTACATATAAATCATGCATGCCTTTTGAGGTGGGTTGTTTGTTTTTTTGAGAAGACTTGTCCACCCCCAGTCTGTTGAAAAATATGAACGTTAGTTGTAAAACTTCTGATAGATCTACGGAAGAATTTACTGCAGTCTTTAGTGTTCACCACAATTAATTAGTTTTGAAATTGAATATGACATAGGACTAATCTATAAACACTGTCGGGGTATCTGAAAAATATGAAGAATAAGGGTCTATTAATACTTCCTTCAGAGAACAACTGACATACCTTCAGCATAAATAATGAGAGCCTGTAAGTAATATGACGTTTTTTTCTCAGTTCAGTTTAAATTAGGCTGTGCAAAACCAGTGATGAGCAAACATTCTTAAAGATGAGACCAGAGTTAATAGAACTGTTTTGGTTAGTAGGCAAATGCAAGTTCTAAAGAATATGCACCCGTGTTCCATAAAAAAAGGAACTGCAAAGCAACAGTAAGGCACAGAAGGAAGGTCAGTTGTTAGAATTATGAGAAATGTTCTTAGTTGGCTCATGACAGACTGATTTCCAGCCTCCTGCTGAAAATGCCCCAGTAGAACATGAAGGTCAGTATTTGTGATTGTAGGGAAATGTAAGTAATATGGGAAACGTATTGAAAATGTTGTCTAATATCCTCCACAAGCCCGCAAAACATCCTTTAGCATTCTATACTTCCAGAGAGCATTTCCTGCTAGTGATACTTTCTAACTTTTGATTTATAAAGCAGGACATATTTATGGTTTATTTTTGATAGATACTGTAATTAAGCCAGATTTAATATAAAAGTTACCAATATGGTCTTTAAAGTGTATTGCTTTTTGTGACGCCAGAGAGCTTTTAGAGATTACTTTTATGTTTTCTTTTTTTTTGGTGTGGTTTGTTGTTGTTGTTTTGTTGTTTGTTTTTTTTTTTTTTTCAGTGTCTTTCCACCATAAAGTAGGTTTCTCTGCACTAAATGTCTTCCAGAAACTAACTTTCCAAACTCAGAGAAATAAGAACTAAAATGAAACGATAGCCACTGGGAAACAAGATTTTGCAAAAGAGGAAGGCAGTGTAAACTAATATGAGATAATAAACAGCTAAAGACTGATTTGCTGTCAAAAATTAGGTATTTCATTTCTCAAATGAATAAATGTAATGAAAACTAAGAACTAAGAAAGATGGTCAGATTACTTGCTGGCCAGGATTACTATTATTCCATAGATTTGTTGTGACATGTTTGTTAGTAGAGTTCCTACAACAATTCTATCATTAGTTGCTAAGAATTGTTTGCTGAGAGATTAGGCCATCTGGAGTTATAATCTTAGTTTAAGTGCTTATTCCCCTATTCTATCCTTTTCCCTTCCAGTTCCACTTTGTCCTGTTTTCTGAATATTTTTTAAAATTCATTATTTTGTTTGTATTACTGTTGTAATTTAAGGTAATTATATAAATTTATTAAATAATTATCATGTATAATATATTACTAAAATGCATATAATAATTATATATTGTTATTATATACAATATGATATATTATATTATTATAATAATATAATATTATATATAACTTCATTCTGCATGAATTTCATTCAGGACAGCTTCCATGATCATACAATCCAACTAAACTGCTAAAGAACTGACAGAAGACACAGAAGCTCAGGTGTTTCCACTGCTTCAAAACAGGACAATATTCAGGTTTTAGACAGTACAGGTTTTAGACTGCTCTATCCCTTCTTTCATCCTTCTAGTTTTCTTATCTTCCACCATCTACCATCTCTTCTGCCATAACTTCTTCCACACTATTTCTTCTTTCTGTCTTCATCTTTCACTGTTCTTAAAAAACAAACCAAAACAAACCACATCAAAACCTAAAAAATAACCGTAGACAGGTAAATCCATTTTCTTTGTGACACAGCTGTGATATAACTAAAATGTCTTAACAAGTCTGATGCCACACATTAGCTAGGTCTTAGAGTGAATGTGCAGGACAGGTCTGTGTCTGTCATTCCAGCAGAGAGGTCACAAATGAGAGGCAGCACTAGAAACAGCACAAGTTAGAAACAGCACATTCTATTTATACTTGTGCTGTTCTCTTCTTTCTTTCTATTTGTATTGTTCTTTTGTTTTCAGGAAAGTATATTTTCAGGAAGGAGAACAGCAACAATAGCAATAACAACAGAAGCTTCTTCCTGGAAGAATCACAGGACAGACTGTCACATGTCTCTTCCTTCAAAGAAAAAAGAAATAATAGCTATTGTTAAAATGACGATCTTCCTTTACTGCTGTATACTCCAAAATTGTTAGCTATTCCCACCCACCATTCTAAGAAAAGCAGACAACATTTTTTAATAACAAAGATTTCCCATTCCACAACAAAAAATGAGCTCTTGAGTTTTGTTTTACTGTTTAATATAGAAAAAGTAACATGCTTTTATTTTTGCTCTGTGTCATTTGTTCCATGATACTGAAAATACTGTTGGTGATTCCATGAAAATATATTTTTAAGGCTATGTTCAAGATATCTATAATAGGAGAGAAGCAGAAATTTCCTTGTACTACAAAATTCAAAATCAGGCAGAAAATACCAGTCGACCGTTGAGAGTAATGGACTTGTGGATTAAGATACCAAAGACGATAAAATCTCAAGCTAAACAAATGAAATCACTGGTTGTTTATTTCTCATAATAAACACTTAGTAACTTAGGTGAATCTGTAACTTTGATTAATAGCCCTTAAAGAGTCAGACAGTTAAAGTGGGAAATGTGATAGATGTGTCAGGAGCAAAGCTTTCTGTCAACAAATAATGGCATTCCCAAGAAACCAGGAACTGTGTAACACCAGAATTATTGAAGCCTGAAGTCCTGGGTGATGGGAGTTGAGCATTTTGAGTAATTGAACCATTCATAATATGAATCAAGTGAGATTTAATACACTGGACCACTCAAAAAGTTGCTGACCATGCACAGTACGAATCAAGCACAGTGCACACATGGTACCTACAGGAACCGACTACTATGACTACTAGTTGTTCTCAAAATGAGTTGACCACTTTGCGATTGCATAAATAATTAGTATAGACCAATAGAAGTGTATCTGTGGAGTGAAACAGCTAGTGCTGAAGGCCTGAAATTCACACCTGAAACATGTAATGATATTTTTTAACTTCAGATTAATCTGACTTCACAGAGAGCCTGTCCATTTGTGGGTAGAATAGATTAGATGCACTCCAGAAGCACACTATCAGTTTAGTTTTGTACATAAAAGTAATCGAATTCTAAGACAATTTCAGCAATTCCGTTGAATTTAGCTAGCTCCTACTACTGATTGAAGTAACTGGTATAATCCAGATTATACAGTCTTTTTCCTTGCGTTATCATGAGCAATGCAGAGACATAATACCTCCTGCTTTGTGAAAACAGACACAGCCAGTTGCCATGTATGAGATTACTGATGTTTAGATTGCTTTTTTTATCCAGACTTTCTTACGATCATGAGATTACATTATAGTGTGTTTTGAGATCTTGTTTAACGAAGTGTTCTGATCTAGGTTTTATTTAAGGATTTTATGTCAGTTCCAGTAGGCTGACAAACACCATTCATTCAGTTGTAGTACAGATAACTGTCTTTAGAAATACTTTTTTAAATAATTGTCCTATTGACAGTGTCAAGGTGGAAAGAGCCATCTTGTACTGATTTGAATAATTGAATAGTCCAGGGAACTTCTGTTATTACAGGAGTGTTAGCTTTTATTTGTTCCACTACTTTTATTAGTCATGGTGTTATGTGTTTTGAAGCACATGAAATGTTGAAACACCTTTAAATGTTCTGCTATGTGTAGAAATTATGTGGAAAATACAGTTCGACATATGATACAATTTTGATAATAACCTGCTCTCATCAGAGAAGTGGCAACTTGTTGCTTTGTACAGAGAAATAAAACAATGTGCTCATCTTACATTTTAGCAAAAAAATCTGAGGCAAAACAATTTTCCAGAAGTAATATTATACTTTTAGAATGTGTAGAATGCATTGGAGATGAAAAACCTCTAACTCTTTTTTTGAAGGAAACAATAACTATTTCCTTATTGAGTAAAATATATTGTGTAGCAAAGTACATCATGTGCATAATATAATGAAAAATTTCAAATAGAATTTGAAATAATGCGGTGTTTATACTCAAAAATAAACTCATCCCTGTTGAAAGTAATAGGAGTACTACCTTTCTGAAGTGAAGTCTAGATGTAAGTACTCAGATGCATCAAGAAAATTTTTTTTTTCCCAGAGACCAGACATTGTTGATGGTTTCATGTGGAAAATTTTCTTTTATTTATTAAAGAAAAAGAAGAAAAGCTTTCTTTCAGTTACCATGACACAAAGGAAATATGCAGGCTAGATTCATAAAAACATTGAAGGAAAAGATCTCATTTATAATTTCATGATTACGGTATGATTTGAGGAGATATGAAAGCCAGATTCTGTTCCAACCTCTAATAGATTCCCAGTCTATTAGTCTGAGTACTTTCAAAACCACTTGATCAAGGTGCAGCCAAAATATCTGGATTCAGTGCTTGTAAAACAGATTTGGTTTTTTTCCAAAGCAGTGGCCAAAGCATTAGACTAGAGGATCACTTTTGGTTTTGTCTGCCTGACTATTCATGCCTTTGTACAAAGATGAAGTGTGTTTATGGCAGGTAGAGTGGAAGGCTTATTTTAGGCCTGGTTTTCCACTGGATGGAAGAAAAAGTTCTAAATCACCTTCTTACTAGCTTGGGGCAAGGTTTTGATCTTGAATCTCCCACCTTTTGGTTAAGTATTTTTTAAGTGGATCTAGCTTCTTTTTTTTTCTTTTTTTTTTTCTTTCCATATTTTGATTTTCCTTAAGCTTTAGAAGCAGAGATCCTCATTTCAACCTTGTTGAAGACTTGGGTGGAAAATATGTTATTCATTCAAGTGTAGAAGGTGAATTGTCATTATTTTCTTTGTATGTTCATTTTATATTTACAAAATGATATGTCATAAGGCCATCTTATTGGCCCCTTTTGTATCCAAATTCAAACC
Source organism: Calonectris borealis (assembly GCF_964195595.1). Taxonomy (NCBI): domain Eukaryota; kingdom Metazoa; phylum Chordata; class Aves; order Procellariiformes; family Procellariidae; genus Calonectris; species Calonectris borealis. The sequence goes on along the minus strand of NC_134314.1, from coordinate 48,852,476 downwards.
TTAAAGAATCATTTTAGAGACTCCTTTTCTAAGTTCTTAAATTAAGTTTAAAAATTTATTTCTGTTATTATTATTATATAGACTGATTTCTATCACAAAAGTATCATTATCAATGTGAGATGTGTCACAGGCTTTCCAATGCCTGGAAAAGAAACACAGTTCTATAACTATTCACTTTATGATATGAAACATAGATTCAATTGTTTATCACATACAGAAGAGAAGGCACCAGTGAAAAACTGAATGGGTAACCAAGAGTGAGTTTTTCTTCTGTTTCTGTCATGGATATAAGGATTCACACATTTTTTTTCTTTGTAATTTGAAAAAAATAGCTCCCTAGTCAGGCTTTCTGATTTCTGAGACAAAATTCACTATTACATTAATACATAGAAAAGGACTTTGTTATGTGTAGTGTAATTTTTTTTTTGATGTAATGTTAGTTTTTTTCACTGTAGAAGAGGTAAAATGCCTAGTAGATCAAAACAAGAAATCACTTAACTTTCCAATAAGGTATGTTTTTTAATATAAGGTTGTTCAGTTTTTAGACTTCAGAGGTGAGATCAAACATTATTATAACTCTTTTTAGGCCTGAGAAGACCAGTACCTGTGTGAGATAGAACAATAAGATATTTTCATTTTTAGGTCTTGATTCTTGATTGCTATGATGTTAATAAAAATCCTTATAATATATAGCTGCACTAAATTTGTTCAGGAATACAGTGTGTTTTATAGTAAGATGTGAAAAATACAAAGGAGAAGAACTTATTTGAGGATACAGGATGTGTTACACACTATGCTTCCTTAATTATTTTAGCAGGAGCAAAGGGCAACCTCCCAAGTGGCATTTACCATTTGGGAAAAAAATGCATCCATACACATGCATTAACTTACAGGGGATTGCTCATGTTTTAAGCAAAGACAGTGTCCAGATTAAAGCATAATGACTGATGGCATCTCTCACTCTCTCTCTCTCACTTCAAGAAAAAAATTTGAAAAGTAAAGAACAGAGAAAATGTCCTCTTTCCTCTCTTCAACCTAGATCACTATGAGCAGATTAAAGCTGTGTCACATTAGTCACGGAAGGATATTAGTATGAGTGGCATTTATACTACTGTGTAGCATTAGTCATGGCATTCAGTTATCACTACCAAGTCTGCTATTTCCATTTACCCAGGATTTCATTTCAGTTCTATGTACGGCTGATTCTTCTTTTCTTCAGAGAAGAATATTGTATTGGCTCACTTTCTAGTGGGATGTTATGACATGGGGCTCTGCTCTTAGCCATAAGGTGGTTATGGGAATTTCCCTTGAAAGGAGCAGAGATAAAATGTACAGAGGGACAGATGGTACAGACTGAGTAGATGTCTCACTGTACAAAGAATTAAATCAAGCATCTTATTTTAATTCTTCACCAGTGTGCAGGCAATAAAATTAACTGAGTCCACATTGGCTTCAAAGTCTACAGACTCCCAGGTAAAATGAATTCAGGAGATTTTTTGTTTTCACACTAAATAAGTAATCATGTAAATCTTTTGGTGTTATGCCTTACCTAAATTTTAAAAACCTTGCTCTAGTAGAGAAGGAAATGAAGTGAAATCCATTTCCCCTGAAATAAGCACTTAATTAAAGTAACTGGAGACAAGTATACACCTATAAAGACAAAAAAAAAAAAAAAAAAGATGATCCATTCCAAATTTATTAAGCAACTACTCCCACGACATATACAGAACTAAGCTAATGCCAAGTTGCCTAGCTTTATCAAACCCAGTTTTTTTTTATTTATTTATTTCAAATTTAGGTACTGCTGGTAGCTTCCTCTGCATCAGGAGCATCTCTTTTATAAAAATCAGTAAGCATATTCCCTATATTTTTACAGTTCAGAAGATTTATGTAAAATGAAGACAGCAGGAGCTGGATTACAGAATGTTCTTGTCACAGGGAACTTGACTTCCACACCCTCCACAGGCCCTTAACGTGCACCAGCCACTGGACTCCAAGGCATGCTCTTCTATTTCTGCCAGGGCTTGGTCAACATGTTCCCAGGAATTGAACCATCAGACCAAGTATTTATGCATTAGAAAAACAGGGGAACTAGGCTCTATTTTTTGAACTGACTCTCGAATTCCTGGCTACACAGTGTCTGGACTGTTTGTTAATAGCAAGAATATCCACAGTTATAACAGATACTGATTAACAAAGTGGTCATAAATATCAATTTTCAGGCTCTAATTCAATCTCATTTCCTTGTGTGTTTTTTTCCCCTTTCTCTACTTGTGCCTGTGCCTTTTTCACTTTGGTGTTCTGCCCTTGTGGTTAAACTGAATAACTTTCAGAAGAGGGATCCAAAGTATAAAATGCAAACTGGAAAATTGGAAACAAAAAAAACAGAAAAAGAAAACTTTAGTCTTGTTTATTTTACAGTAAACAGGACTCAATACACAACATAACTTTGGAAATTTGCATTACTTTTTACCGAAATGTGATACTGTTTTTTTGTGAAATATTACAAGACTCAAGAATATACTTGAGGGCTTTGATTTCAATAGGAAATAGTCAAGTATCAGACTTTTATTAGCAGTCTTTCTGTTGAATACATGAAACAATAAATGCAGAAACTAAGGCATCCAGCAGATGAGTACAGTGTGGAAAGTGCTTAAAATCAAGTCACGTTGCATATTTCATCAAGACTTTTTCTATTTGTACCTTTCTCTGAATGATATTAGCTTTAGAGAAGAAATCTCATGCTTTCCTTTGTCATTTAAACCTCTATGACCTTGTTCTACCCTTAGGTAAAAAGAATATAAAGAAAATTGGAGGAACATGAATTGAGTGTCAGAAAAGAAATACTTCCATTGCAAGGTGAACTAGCCTGAACATGTAAAAGAGACACTCTGTAGTGTCATATAATTAAAAAGAAAACTCTTTCCAGATCCAGCTGCATTCCTCTATGCTTTTAAAATTCAAATTCTGTCTTTATCCCTAAAATTCCTTTTTGATTTTTTTCTTGTTCAAGCTACAGGTTACATCTTGAGTTCAGTACATTAATATACATATATTTTTTAACTATAAGTAATCATTACTTCAGTCTGAGAAAAAACAACTTTGAATGGCTGTGAGACACTGAAATTGAATTGCTTGGTTTAGAACACTCTTGTCTTGACTACTGTCTAGCTACACACCCTTGAGAAAATGTAAATGAAGGACTGGCAATAGTACTGTATTTGTAATGTAGACATAGCCTCTCCTCCATTTTCATAAGAATTTCCCCCAATGCACATGTGCTTTTCTTTTTTTCCTACATTTTCTTCTCATTTATCTTCACAGAACACAGGACTGCCGTCTTTTTCCATTACGTATTTGCCACCCTTTTTCTGATTTCCCTGTTTGGGGTCTTCCCAGACATACCAGTGCTTACCTGTTTCTTCTAGACTCACATTGTAAGTCTTTCTTGTTTTTGCTACAGGCATGGTACTGCACTTGGTCTCTCAGCAAATGTTATGCTGTATCTCTAGACATACACCTAAGGGCAGATGAGAGGAGAAGCATCACTGATCAGTCTGTTTCAGATCATGTAGTTATGGGAAGCCCATTAAGTTGCTGGCGGTGTGCACAGGCAAAGGAGAATCTGTTAATGACATCTCCCCACAAGTATCAAAGTGCTGCCTGGGAACAGAAGAAGAGAGAGGAGAGGACACACAACTGAAAAAAAAAGCTTAAGAACTGAGCTTGCTTCCCAAAAATGTTGTCAAGAAATGATTTGTAAGGAGCGATGAGCAGAAAATTCACTGCTGAATTCACTCTTCTAGATTGTCTTAGTGCTTGTAGCCTTTTATGTTATGACTTGAAGTTATTAATTGCCAAATTTTTAGTTGTTGTTCAATTTGCTCTCAACATATTGTACCATATTTCACTGTACTCATTTGAGATGTGATTTGTGCTACATTAGTTGTGATCACTTGTAAGTGTTAATTATAGGTGTTCAGAATATGAACGAACCAAAGAAGCCATGAGCTTTAAAACTCTTGCCATCATACAGATTTAAGAAAATTCATATTTAGGCACAATAGAGGAATGTTAAAGACTTTCTTCTCATATAAAAACATGTTGATCACTGTATAATAACTAGATTAAATCATACTAAATGTATGATTTATTGGTTAGTTAAATTGTATACCTGTATTCGCTTACAACTTGTATATATCCATCTATGATGTTAGATATAAAGGCTAGGATTCATATCACCTTCCAAAGAAGCTAAGCAAATAGTCTGAGCTACTCATCTAAGCTATCTCTACCATGAATGGAGAGAAAAAACAGATGATTTATCCCAAAGATTTTAGACATCTATCTTACCACGAAATCAACTGCTCTCCGAAAGCTGCAATTTATTTCCATTAAAGGAAGTCTAATTAAAAGCTAACATTTAAAGCATACCGTTGAACTCCTGTTCACCTCTTTTAATTCTGTTTCAAGTGACCCACTTCTCCCAGAGTAAAGCATCAGCCTATATAAAATTAATTGTTTATGAATACTTCAGAAGATTTGCATCAATGTTTTTACAGTTCTAACTTTAAACTTATCAGAGATTTCACACATCAAAGGTCTTATTATTTGCTGAAAGACAAGGGGTACTAGGGAAGAAGTGTTAAAAGTAGAGACAATCTGTTCTGGAAAAAACGTGATATCTCAGGCACTGCAGATAATCCACATTAAGGTCAGATTTCTTTTACCATCCAAAGTAAAATTATTCTGGAAAAGAAATGCTTCTTTAAGCAAAAGAGGCATTTCTGGAGTAAGCTTTATTAATTCTTTTCAGGGTTTTTGTTTTGTTTTGTTTTTTAAATTTATTGTGAACTAAAACAGAGGATTTAATGTTTTTATCTATTTAATAGAACAGCTACTGAATTTAATTTTACTAGTTGAGTAACTGTTACTTAGTCATACATTTAATTCCAGAGATAACATTGGAAAATCAGAACAGGGATTCAGGAGTGATATGAAGCGTCAAGAACTTCCAAAAGGCTCTTCAAGAACTAACCAGCAATAATATTTTCTTTGATTGTTTGCTTGCTGGCAGACTGTGTGTGGAAATAGCAGAGTCCTGTGGTACTCCTATAAAGACTGCAGCAATGTAAGCACTTTGGAAAGAGTTACATCTAGAACAAAGGTCAGACAGGTATATATAGTAAGAAATCTATTTTTTTTCTTTCCTTTTTTCGTCTTTCCTTTGAAAGTATAGTCAAGCAGTTTGTGCTGAACAATGTGTATCTTTGTATTTTAAAATAAATATTTAAGTAACGTAAAGTAAAATTTAAAGTGAACAAATTATAATTGGCATTTAAATTCAGTACATGCACAAGCATAATATATAACTATCAAAAACAATGTTTCCTAATTACCCAGGAGTCCAGAGTGGACTGTTTACTTAATTTACTTTTAATCACTTTATTTTGTATTTTCTCAGCTGTATATGCAAATGACATACACAATGTCACCTCTGGCATAGATGTGGGTGAAAGAAGGAAAACTATTAATTGATCTTTAGGCAGAATTGATTCCCCCAAAGCAGTAGGCTTTGATTTGAGTCTATACAGAGAAATAAAATGAAACTACACGAGTTCTCAGTCCTGATGTTTTCACATGCAGATGGAAATCATAAAAAGCAAGTTGAATTCTTTTGAATACAGTTATACAATCCTGAAACAAATGCAGAACCTGGATCTATATTAAAGAAAAGATAGAATTATGCTGAGTATATTTAAAATAAGAAAAAAACTATAATGATGCAAAAAAACCTTTCTAAAATGTTATAGCTTGAACAAATAAACAAAGATAAAACTTCTTGCCAACATGGAACACATCCATATCATCAGAAAAGAAAGAATTAATCTGGTTGGTAATTTCAGAAATAACTACCCAAATACGGAAAAAATAGTTTATGCATATATAATGAATATATTTATTGTAGAAATTTGGTGCCTTACCCTAAGGAGAAGCTAGTTTATTTAATTTAGCATAAAAAGAAAAATCTAAACCCTTTCTCTGCCTTTGTCCTTCTTGCTTCACATAGGAATGAAACTGTTTTCTCTTCAGTTTGCACAGCACAGACCCTAACTAATCCTGAACTTCCTTGTGGAGTATCAGCACTGTTTAAAATTTTTCTGTTGAATATGCATAGGAAAGAGACTGTGTAAATCAAGACAACTCATTGGATCATGAGTTCTCCTGGTGAAAAAATGAGTTATGATGAAGAATACAATGATCAATTACTTTTATTATTGTGATGTAAATATAACTAAAAAAAAACCAGTATATGTAAAAACCCACATTCAGATCATATGCTTATTTTGGGCCACACTTAGACATGTGTTAGGTTAGAATGAAATTACATCATGGCTTTAATGCTAACCGTTAATCATCTCCAGAATAATTACTTCATTTCAGCTCTGTATGTATTTACTTTTTTCCTGGGAAATTTATTTTCTTGAAAGCTAAAAAAAAAAAGTGTGTTAATTATCAATTGTTATTAATGTATTTTAGCTGAACATAGCTTCACAGAGGCTAGTAACAGAGAGCTAACTGAAGTCATGCAGAAAAATATGTATTAAGCTGTGATGAAAAGCTTTAGATGAGCCAAGCTTAGTAACGTCTGTTTCCATCGACAGGATTTTAAAATCATAATTAAGCAGTCAAACCCTGCCTAAATGCCTATAATGATATTTAATTATTTTCATATGTATTTTAGTTGAAGAGAAATATTATGAAAAAATGAAGAATTTTTCCAAAAGAAAAGTTGGACAGCCTACAACTTGACCAGATTTAATATATTTCACGGTTAAGAAACAGAGAAACAGTTTAGTAAACTACCAATTACTTAACATAGCTTTGAGAATATCAGCTGGACTTACCTTGAAATGTGTTAAGAAATATGTCGAAAATAAGAAAATGATACACACCATTGGAAGGAGAAACTCTGCTAATAGGGTCCTTGGGGTTATAGTAGACAGAAAATTATATAACCTTAGTTTGAGCAATCTGGAACCGCAACAAAGAGGACAGTGCAGTATAGGTAGTAGAATGCTTGCAAAAAGCTCTGTCATTTTACTTAATGGTACCAAAATCACGATCTGTGGAACACATTCAGCAGCACTTGAAACACATCAGGAGACCAGATTAAAAAAAGCTTAATTGGCATCGAGTGCTGAAATGATCATGATTTGCAAAAGAAAGAAGAGACTATCTCTGAACTGTCTTGTGCATTGTGCCTTTAGATTGTCTACAATAAAGGAGAGACTTTAATTTGGACAGTCTGCTTAACTGCATAAGAACTCTGGGTTTTTTATTGGAAGATGATGGCCTTACTGCTAGAAAAAAAAAAGAATAGAGGATTGTCAGATATCTCAGAATGCTTGTTGACTTCATTGATTTCAAGACGAGTTGATATAATGAGTTCTTTGACACGAAGTTCACTTAAAGCAGATTGTATCACTCTAAATATTTTTTTTGCTTATTTACTCAAAAAAACCCAGTTATGTTTTTATTCCCTGTAGTAAACAAATGTATTAAAGAGGACAGATAACCATTAAGTAAGAAGCTGACTGAATTTATCCCCTCAGACAAATTAAGATGTTTCATAACCTAAAGAATGTCGCATGGATACAAACAGCTCCATTTTGGAATGCAAAGTTAGTCTGTTCCACATTCTGCCAAAGTCATGGTACAGCAAATGGCTGATCGTGTAATAAATGTGGATGATTTGGAAATATTCCCAATACAGCAAGAAAATAAACAATTTGGATAACAGAGAAAAAATATTTTTAAACGTATTAAGCTCTTATGCAAGCAGATAGAAACAGAAAAATAAAAAGGCAGGAGAACTGTGAGTCACTACATGTAAGAATTCCATATGAATCAAACTAGTGCTGGAATTTGTGCGTTTTTATGTTAAGTCCATTGCAGGAACTTTGTTTCATTGAGTTTTTTGAACTCATATAGGTGAGTAAAATGGTCCTGGAAGTCCCTAAAAATGTGAATGTAACAGTGAAGTTAATCTTGAATTGAACATTTAGAAAAAGCAGGAGAGCAAGTCTAGACCACTTTTGTTGAAAAGTTTTGAAGTTACATGCCTTTCCAGTCATGAATTGTTGCTTTTTGTCTCATTTTTTAATTATTAGATGTTGCACATTCCTAGAACTGGAATGCCAGAAAGGTGACAAGTGAATGTAAAATGTAGAATGTACAAATGGACAAATTTTAAATGAGAATTTAATAAGAATAATGACCTGCCTTGTACTGATTTTCTTATTTGTATGGGGTAATATGTATTTCAAGTCATAAAAGTTGTAAAGCAGAACTATGTTTACAAATATATTAAAAATGGGAAGATAATCTTAAATCATGAATTATTACTCTCTAAAAGTAATTAGTCTTGACAAATCTAAATTCTTTGAAATGTACACCATTTTATTTTAAAAGAGAGGAAAACTCTGAGACTCTTCTTAAAATGGAAGAAAAAGAAAACCGGAACAATATGGTCATTTCTTCTAAACATCTGGATTAGAGTAAACTGGACATTGACTTTTGTTTCATCTATTGAAAAAAAAACCTCAGCAGAATTTTGACACACCTCTTTTTTATGTAAATATAGTTACATTTATATATAGCAATAGACTTATGTGGATGAACCTGTTGCCACACATAATGCTGTGGATACATAGTGGCAATAATATGCTTTATTTTTAGTGAAAAGATCTCATCTTTTTTCACAGCAATATCATATCTATGTCAGTGGGCATGGTAGTCATAATTTAGCTTACTTGGTGTCCACTTCAAAGGAACCAGAGGGACCTTGACAGGCTCGAGAAGTGGGTGCATGTGAACCTCATTAAGTTCAACAAGACCAGGTGCAAGGTCCTGCACCTGGCTCAGGGCAATCCCCAATATCAGTACAGACTAGGAGATGAATGGATTGAGATCAGTCATGCAGAGGACTTCGAGGTATTGCTAGATGAAAAATTAGATATGAGCCAGTGATGTGTGCTTGCAGCCGAAAAAACCAGTCATATCCTGGGCTGTGTAAAAAGAAATGTGGCCAGCAGGTCGAGGGAGGTGATTCTCCCCCTCTTCTCCGCTCTCTTGAGACGCCACCTGGGGTATTGTATCCAGCTCAAGGATCCCCAGTACAAGAAAGACATAGACCTGTAGAGTGGGTCCAGAGGAGGGCCACAAAAATGATCAGAGGGCTGGAACACCTCTCCTATGAAGAAAGGCAGAGAGAGTTGGGGTTGTAAGAAAAGAAGGCTTCGGGGAGGCCTTATTGCAGCCTTTCAGTACTTAAAGGGGGCTTATAAGAAAGATGGAGAAAGACTTTTTACCAAGGCCTGAAGTGATAGGACAAGGTTTTAAACTAGAAGAGGTAGATTTATATTAGACATAAGAAAGACATTCTTTAATATGAGGGTGGTGAGACACTGGACCAGGTTTCCTAAAGAAGTTGTGGATGCCCCATCATTGGAAGTGTTCAAGGTCAGGTTGGATGTGGTTTTGAACAAGATGATCTAGTGAAAGAGATCCTTGCCCATGGCAGAGGGTTGGACTAGATGATCTTTGAAGGCTGTTTCCAATCCAAACCATTCCATGAATCTGTCATTTAAGCTTTATCATTTCCTACATCATAGTAGGCATTCTTGTTATTATTTTCTACATTTTTCTCCCAAAGCAAGCTGTGCTGGTTTTGGCTGCCATAGAGTTAATATAACTCTATCTCTATAGTAACAGTGGACTATCGAGGCCTTAACGAAGTCACACTGCTGCTGAGTGCTGCCGTACCAGACATGCTAGAACTCCGATATGAAATGGCATCAAAAGCCGCCAAATGTTATGCAACAATTGACATTGCCGATGCATTTTTCTCAATACTTCTGGCAGCAGAGTGTAGGCCACAGTTTGCCTTCACATTGAGGGGTATCCAGTACATCTGGAATCAACTGACCCAGGGGTGGAAACACAGCCCTACCGTTTGTCATGGATTGATACAGACTGTACTGGAACAAGATAAAGCTCCTGAACACCTGCAGTATATTTATTACATCATTGTGTGGGGCAACACAGAAAAGCAAGTGTTTGAGAAGGCGAGAAGAATAATCCAGATTCTTTTGAAAGATGGTTTTGCTATAAAACAAAGTAAGGTCAAAGGACCTGCACAGAAAATTCAGTTTTTAGGAATAAAATGGCAAGATGGGTGTCGTGAGATCCCAATGGATGTGATCAGTAAAATAACAGCTATGTCTCCACCAACTAGCAAAAAGGAAACACAAGCTTTCTTAGGTGCTGTGGGTTTTTGGAGAATGTATATTCCAGGTTATAGTCTGATTGTAAGCCCTCTCTATCGAGTGACGGGGAAGAAGAATGACTTTGAATGGGGCTCTGATCAACAGCAAGCCTTTGAACAAATTAAATGGGAGAAAGTTCGTGCAGTAGCACTTGGGACAGTCTGGACAGGACAAGATGTGAAAAACGTGCTTTTACCTCAGCCAGGGAGGATGGTCCCACCTGGAACGTCTGGCAGAAAGTGCCTGGAGACACTCGAGGTCGACCTCTAGGGTTTTGGAGGTGGAGACATAGGGGATCTGAAGCCAATTACACTCCAACTGAAAAGGAAATATTACCAGCATATGAAGGAATTCAAGTCACTTCAGAAGTAGTTGGTACTAAAGCACAGCTCCTCCTGGCATCCTGACTGCCGGTGCTGAGCTGGATGTTCAAAGGGAGGGTCCCTTCTACACATCATGCAACTGATGCTATATGGAGTAGGCGGGTCACATTGACAATGCAACGAGCTCGAATTGGAAATCCTGACCAGAAGTGATCATGGACTGGCCGGAGGGCTGAAACTTCTGAATGTTGCCAGAGGAGGTGACTCGTGCTTGAGGCCTCAAGAGGCCTCATTGTATAGTAAACTACCAGAAAACGAGAAGCAATATGCTCTGTTCACTCATGGGTCCTGTCGTCTTCTGGGAAAATGTTGAAGGTGGAAAGCTGCTGCGTGGCATCCTACATGACAAGTCGCAGAAACTACTGAAGGAGAAGGTGAATTGAGTCAGTTTGCAGGGGTGAAAGCCATCCAGCTGGCTTTAGATATTGCTGAATGAGAAAAATGGCCAGTACTTTATCTCTGTACCGACTCATGGATGATGGCAAATGCCCTGTGGGGGTGGTTGCAGCAACAGAAGCAGAACAACTGGCAGCACAGAGGTAAACCCATCTGGGCTGCTGCATTGTGGCAAGATATTGTTGCCTGAGTAGAGGACCTGGCTGTAAAAGCACGTCACGTAGATGCTCACGTACGCAAGAGTCGGGCCACTGAGGAACATCAAAACAACCTGCAGGTGGACAGGCTGCTAAGATTAAAGTGGCTCAGGTGGATTTGGACTGGCAACATAAGGGTGAATTATTTATAGCTTGGTGGGCCCATGACGCCTCAGGACATTTAGAAAGGGATGCAACATACAAATGGGCTCATGATTGAGGGCTCATGGATTGCACAGGTTATCCATGAATGTCAAATGTATGCCATAATCAAGCTAAGCTGCTTGGTATAGAAGACGATGGCTGAAATATCAATAAGGGGAGTCCTGGCAGACTGATTATATCACACTCCCACAAACCTGCCACGGCAAGCAGCATGTGCTTACAATGGTGGAAGTGACTACTGGATGGCTGGAAACATATCCTGTGACCCATGCCACTGCCCAGAATACTGTCTTGGGCCTTGAAAAGCAAGTTTTGTGGCAACACAGCAACCCTGAAAGAATTGAATCAGACAACAGGACTCATTTTCAAAACAATTTCATAAACACTTGGGCCAAGGAGCATGGCATTGATAGGGGTGTATCACATCCTCTGTCCTGCACCAGCCTTTGGGAAAATCGAATGATACAATGGACTGCTAAAGACTACACTGAAAGCAATGGGTGCTGGGACATTCAAGTATTGGGATACATATTTAGCAGAAGCCACTTGGTTACTTAACACTACAGGATCTGCCAGTCGACCTGGCCCTGCCCAATCAAAACCCCTGTGCACTGTGGAAGGAGGTAAGATCACCGTGTTACATATAAGGAACTTATTGGGAAAAAAGCCTGGATTATTCCTTCCTCAGGAAAGGGTAAACATATGTGTGGGATTGTTTTTGCTCAAGGGCCTAGATTCACTTGGTGGGTAACACAGAAGGATGGGGGAGACCAATGTGTACCTAAAGGTGATTTAACTGGGTAAAAATAATCCATTATTTGAGTTGTGTGTTTTGGGAATTACTATAGCAGGAACCTCTTGTTGCTAGCCAGGCTAGGAGCAAAAGGAGTTCATTGCAATGTTAAACCCTATAACCTGGCCCAAAGGGACCAGGGGTGGAGATTGTAATGGAAATACCTTTAAATTGTTGTAACCCATGATTTGAGTTGCATGTTATGGGAATTACTATAGCAGGAACCACCTGAACCAACAGAGGACAAGCCATACAAGAAGCAGTGCAAGTGCAGCGGTGACCAGACCTGAGCTGGCTTTGGTGTCCAATAACTCCATGCAACACATCACCTCTCCTGTCCTGAGTTACCACCATAACAGATAGAGCCCAAAGTCATGGACTAAATGAACTCAATGGACATTTTGTGGACCTCTGTGGACATTTATGGACATTTTACAGACATTTCACAGGGATGGTCCATAGACTAAGGGAATGATATTTGTATTATATCAAAGGATGGGAAAGATGGTGGTAGATAATGAGAATGTATTGGATAGTGTGAGACCTGAGCATGATGTGAATGGTATGGAGGAAGGGGTGGAGAATGTGCTGGTTTTGGCTGAGATAGAGTTAATTTTCTTCAGAGTAGCTAGTATGAGACTACGTTTTGGATTTGTGCTGAAAACAGTGTTGATAATTCAGGCGTGTTTTGTTATTGCTGAGCAGAGCTTACACGGAGTCAAGGCCTTTGCTGCTCGTCATACTGCCCTGCCAGTGAGCAGGCTGGGGGTGCACAAAAAGTTGGAAGGAGACACAGCCGGAACAGCTGACCTCAACTGACCAAAAGGATATTCGATAACATATAATGTCATGCTCAGCATATAAACAAGTGGGAAAGCTGGCCAGGGGGCTGTTGCTCAGGGACAGACTGGGCATCGATCCATGGGTGGTGAGCAATTGTTTTCATTTGCATCACTTGTCTTTCTTGGATTTTATTTCTCTCTCTTTTTGTTATTTTCCTTTTCATTACAAATTATTATTATTATTAATTATTATTATCATCATCATCATTAATTATTAAACTGTTCTTATCTCAACCCATGAGTTTTCTCACTTTTACTCTTCTGATTCTCTCCCTCATCCCACCGGGGGGCAGGGAGTGAGCGAGTAGCTGTGTGGGGCTTATTTGCCAGCTGGGGTTAAATCACAACACAAGCATATTGTATTACATAACCCGCTGTTCAGGGTAATACTTGCAAACTCACATGACATTTTTAAAAAATGCACAGACATTCCATTGCTTGTGTACAATTGTTGCACCTGTATTGTTAGAATAGCCTATGTCATACACTGTCTTTTCTTATTCAAATAGGATGCAAATATCTCCAAGCCAGCTGATTTATGCATTTGTCAAAATCAGTGCTCATTTTCAATCCTCTGCTAAACATATTTACCATGAATGTGATATTTCCAATTCAAAACTTTTTTCTTTTTAAAATTCTATTATTTAGTTTCTAATATGGTGTATTTGCAGACCAAGTGATGCTTTCTGTCTTCAGTAGATATATTCTATCTTATTGGTCCCTTGCTGACAGCTGCTGCAAGCCTGGCAAGCAATTACAGAGCACATTTAATGAAAATAATTATCAGGATTTGTAAACATGCAGTATGTGATAGGACAGCAACACGAATGCTCATTCTGACATTCCCTGGCATATGCAAGATCTGCTACTTCCAAACTGTTTTGAACACTTAAAAAAAAATCTCATTTTACGTATATTCAGTAAATATTTTTGTTTAGTTTTCCTAAGTTTTTGTATTCACCTGAACTAACTCTGCCTTGTACCAGCTTACAGATTCACTCCTCTCTCAGACAGACTTTTTTTCTCTAGGGTTTCAAGAACAATAGACAACTTTTTCTTGAAATATTTATTTTAGCCTAAAATCTGGGTTAGGAATAAGTGCAATGGAGTCACAGAACTATACCTCTTTGTGCACCCAAGAGACATTCTGCTCTGGCAATTGTTCAAGGTTGTATAGTAAATGAGGTTACATTTTACAATCACTCGCATCTTTGCCTACTTATTGCTGTAGAAATTAGAAAGTCAATAATGAATGAGACAGGGAATTGTGGGAACAGAAAAGCTGTCGTGGCAGCATTGGAAATTCAAACGGGCATGACTCGTGTATAAAGAATCATAGACACAAAAATTCTCACACAGAACTTTTTGCTCATGGGCTGTCAAGCTGACCTGTACATGTTGACCAAATCCAAAACAATCCAGTATTATTAAGCTGCTTCTTCTACATGTTCATACCGACTCTCTATAGTCACATTAATGCATTATATTAATGGTACACATTACTATATCGCTCTACAACAGTGCCTGCAACTTTTAGACGTTTAACAGGGTAGGCTTCAAGGTGTCCAGATAGCTTTTTGCACAAAGTATACATCAGTATATTTGCTGCTGAAAGCAGTTTATCACACATGACTGGTAAAGTTGATTGGATCAGCTTCAAACCTCTCTCAAAAAACAATATTCTTCATTATATGCTAAACATTGTTTGATTACAATGAAAATGTTAAACAGCACTGTTACTTAATGTTAACTAAAATTACAATGAGCCCCACCTAATATATCAATATTGGTGGTACTTGGGTAATTTCCTGCTATAGAGCTGGTTTTTTATTTACAGAAAATGTCCATTTTTCACCTTTCACACTGTAGACCTTTAGTGTAGCAGAACCTGCAAAACTTGTTACAGCCTTAGGTTTGCAAGTTTGAAAAATTTATATCCATTCTGTAGCTTTTGTATGCCACAGTTCCTGGCTTTATAGAATTGTGTGTTTTCAAAAACAATGTTTCAAACCTGGTTTATTTGGTTTGTGTTTACTAGTTACCTTATATAGACGATATCGTGGCCTTCAGGACTAACAAAGTCATATTCAGTGCTGAATGCTGAAGACAAATGTTGCCCACTTACTATCTTGGAGAGGATGAAGGTGTTGATTCAGGTATAACTAATTTATAGTGGCCTCAAAGGAAATGTCTGCACAACTCACGTTGATGTCTTTTTAGGTCATATTAGATTTTAGCTTAAAAATACCTCATTTAAAGAATGTTAGCTGAATAGCTGTGGTAGTCCATGGATTAGCAAGACTGAAAACTTTCTAGATGAGGATAAAAATACAAGGAATTTGCCATGCTCAGTGTTGTGTTTGCTCATACATAAATTACACAGGGTAATACTGTCCTGGTTATGTCTTTATGCATTTCATTTTCATGAATAATAGTGAAAAACCTTTCTGTAAAACATACCGTGTAATGGGTCTCTGTAGAGCTGTGTGCAGTTTGACGATATGTTTTATGTTGCTTTACTCTGGGCATTAGGAAGAACTGAACTGAGTCGTTTGCACGAGCAGAGAAGTCCCCATTAGATTTGTCTCAGAACGACTGTGTGTCTGATGAGCATTTCAGACTTGTCATTTTAGTGGCCAGGAAATGGTCCAGGAGGACAGCTATGAGGCTGGCAAAATCAAAGCCCTCCTTAGGCCAAGCTTTTCAGTGGGGGAATGAATAGATATTGGCACTGTTCACCTTTTCTACTGCATTGTTATTACAAAAATATTTGTGTTATGTACCTCATCTGGCTATTGACTGGTTGGTAGTGCCCAGCTGTGCAAAAAAAAAAAAAAATAAATAAAATAAATCAGAGATTCCTGTCAGGAGACAAGGTTTTCCAGTTCTAAAGGCATTGCTGCTGAAAACATACTGCCAAAACACAACACTTCGGGGTCAAAGCAGTTCCAAAACAAATCTGTTAGTCTCTCTGCTTCTCTTTATTTATATGAGGGATTCGGCAATAGCTGGTGACAACAGCAATACAGGGTCATCGTAACTGCCATGTTCTCTGTGAAAGGCCTTCAAAGCCTTTTCAAGCGAAACTTTTCTTTTCCACATATTGATTTTATGTTTAATGGATTTATCCTGTTCCTATAGAAAATATTTATAATTATATAACCTTTTTCATGTTTTCAAAGTCATATTTATTTCCTCATGCATGTCTTATGCATGAGGTATCTTATGTTTCATATTGCACCTAATTACTTCAGCAAGCATTAATACAGATCTAAATACAGTGCATTTAGAACATTTTTAGAAAAAGAAGAAAGAAAAAGGTTATAATGTTAGCTAAGTGGAAAAATACATTCTACTTCATATGCTGTTGCTTTTAGACCTGGTATAAATGTCTTGGAGGTCAGGAAAACCAATTAGCAAGAGGTTAGCGTGGGTTCCCACCAAATAACTTTCCTTTAATCTCCTGCCAATGCGCTATATTTTGTCAGATTATTCAATGAATCAAGTAAAAAGTAGGTTGTCTAAAACTCTAATAGTCTGGATTTTTAAGATAATTGGTATGATAATAGACATGTCATTAGTGATTATTTTGTCCTTTTTGCATCACTGTTGCACTAAACTCTTTCAATGTTAAGGTAATGTAATTTAAAATTGTTAAAGACATTCATCAAGACTGATTTCACCTGTGTATACCAAATGCTGAAGTCAGGAATAAGAGCTTTAGCTGTCCATCAGAGACCTATTATCAATTTGTAAATTGTTGTACAGCTCTTCTTATACTGATAGAATAAGGCTATTGCATAACCTCACTAAAGTTGAACAGATGAATCATAACTGATGTTCCAAGAGAAACATTTTTCTTACAAATAAATATTTCATTGCTTTTTAGGAGTAGAAGAAGAATTTTCTGCACGATCATTTTTCACCTGCATTTGTAGACAATCATTTATGACACACTAGCATTATTTTAAGGACTAATTCGACTCCCTAACCAGGTGGAAATGAACATCAACAGTGTTACTTTAGTGTAGAAATGTTTCTGTTGTCTTCACATTTTAAGGCAAAGCTGTATGGTAAAATCCACATCCATTTTAACATCAAATTTGACTTATGTCTGAATTACACTTGACTTTTCTGATCAGATGCAGCCTGAAGCAGGATAGTGGAAATAGCTGGGATCTGCAAGTCTGGGGAATTTATGGCCATTCTGTAGCCTTTGTACAACAGTCTCTAGCCGTAAAATCAAGTGGGGTTCTCACTAAAATATTAAAATAAATAAAGAAAAAGTTTGATACTACTTTCCGACATATAGCCATGAGTTCACACTAACACAGGACTCTTAATCTTACATTTTTACACCTTATGACCCCTTATATCTCACTCACTGCAGCAGTATCATTCAGATTTGACACCTTGGCAGAAAATTCAATTCAGACACCTGATTACAAACTAAACCTCACCAAACTTATTTGCATAAACCTCTTTCCTAGCCAATTTCTCAGCTATAAGTCTCAATCAGGCTGTTACTATCTCATTTTCTGTTATCATTACTCAGTTATTAAAACACCCCTTTCTACATAACAACAATGACAAGTACAAACTCATACTGTGGATCTGTACTCACAAAACTCCTGCAAAATTTATTTTCTTAGGTATAGTTGGACCATATTCCCCTTTATCCTCATTCCCAACTCTCTGTTCTACACAATACTAATTATATGTTTCATGGCTCCACACTGGAGGCCAGCTTCTTCATTTAAATCAGAATGTCAGCCACCAGTTAGGCAGACTGCACTGCTGGGTGACACAGTTATAGACATACTCAGCACCCAATTTCCTAGACACATCTGACCTGTTCTTACACCACATTTCATGAAATCAGCTTCCTGATGAAAACCAACTTCAGACAAGTGCTCCATTTTTTTTAGGTGGCTGTAATTTAGGTATAGGTATGTAAAAGCTACATCTAAACATCAAATGATGTTAGATGACATCTAAATCCTGCATGGTCAAAAAATCCTGCATGGTCAAAAAACCAAAAGAGCAGAAAGGATGAAGAGATCATCCCTTCTTCAACTCCAAAAATGAAGTGTATCACGCATTTGGAGTATCTGCCTCTTGCACTAACTATTAAAGTAACTTGGATACTTAACATTCAGGTGAATAAAGCTGAGTGAAATTAGTGTAGGAATTAGTAATTATGTTATACTTCCTACGTATTTTTCCTTTTCAGAGGCAACCAGGTTAATACATAGCAATTATTTGACATATATTAGCAAAAATAAATAAATAAATAAATAAATAAATAAATTTTGATGAGGTAGTACAAACCAGGGGAGGTGGGACATTAAAGCAGAAACTTAGGGTTTTCATATGCCTCTAGATTTCTTTTATAATGTTGTAGACATTATCACTAAAGCTTTAAGCACTGTGGTGGTGAACTCTGAATTCAGTCTTTCCCAACCGTCACTGACACCATTTTACTTTTTAGCTATCGTTTGATGAATGGTTGATTATTTTCCACTCATCCATCACTTTCACAAAACACTTTTTAATTTAGATTTTATTACAAAGTTGTAAGTATTTTGCTACTGCTGCAACCCAAAATACAAATAATCATAAAACATTATGTGAAAGTTTAACATGACGACTGTTATACTTCATAAACTGTATAGTTTGGCGTATACACAGACATTTAAAGTACTATCTTTTCAGTGATTTATTTTCAACTGTGTTCTTCAAAAAGCAAACCTGTGTCCTTTTCTTGAGGAGAAAACTCGTATTATCCTGTTCCTCTGGAAAATGTTTCACTTATCAATGAAGACAGGGTTTATTGGGGAACTTCATAGAGAAAATAATGTAAAAATGGACTAATGAAGCACTTTATCTTCAGCTGTAGGAAATTTCATCTTGAATCAATTTTTTTCATACTGGCTAATCATAATTGCTTTAGCAACCCACAGTAGCTTCAGGTAGATATTTTGATTATTTTGAAGAGAAGGATCAATTAAACTGACATAAAAAATAATTAGTGAAAAGAGAAAAACACTGAAATTATTTTTCTACTGGCTGGAGCTTATTAGTATCATATTGCCTATATTTTGCTTGAACTCAAGTTAGACTCTTGATTTCTTACTTGAGGTACAGAGTCAAAGATGCAAAAAGTTCATTTGATAAAAAAGAAATGTATCGTAATATTTATGTTGCAAAAGAAAAACAAACTATAATTCCTAATTCTTCTTGGAATGTTTCAACTTCCCAGAAGCATTGCTACAATCTAGTCCTTCTTCAAATAATCAGAATAATTAAAAACTTTACTTGTGTAAAATTTTAAAATATTGAAGTACAAAACCTTAAGTTTTAAGGAAGTTAATGAAAATAAACTACTGTTATGGATTTAACATTTTTAATAGATTTCTGTTCTCTATATAAACAAAATCTTTCATAGTAGGTTGTTATATTTTTGAGTCCGATTCTCGGTTTTCCCAAAGAAGGGAATTTGTGTTATACAGATAAAAACCTTATCTGTATCATGCTTTTAAAAAGTTCAATAAGAAACTCATAAGAAAGAAAAACAAAAAGGTTGGTTTTTCAAGATGCTTCTGATCTTTGGTAGATGTGAGTAAATGGTGTAGTTTTATCCTGGAAAGTTATCATGCACTACTTCTGAGCGAAATTTTGTCCGTATATTTCTGCAGTACTATATTATTTGATTTTACTTTTGATTTCTTCCACATGTCAAACCTTAGGGGCAGGGAAACACTTAAAAAAGTTCCTAAACTGGAAGATGTCCAATTCTGATGCACTATATGTCTATTGGAGTCCTCAGTTCAGTTCATAGCAAATCCAAAATCTTAAGTTGCTGTTAAATAGAGATAAAAATAGTTTATTTTTTCCCTGAATGCATGTGGAACACCATATACATGAATTACACCAGAAGGCAGCTTCTGAACCTACCCTCTCTCAATTGTTACTTACCATCATTAATGAACAATGGACTGCGAGCATCTAAGTGTACTTTTGCTTGTCCTAAAATAAATGAAAAGTCCCACTCAAACATGTTGGGTATTGTTTCTTGTTGCTTCTCTGATACAATTCCGTCCACGTAGATCCTATTATTCTGTGCCCTTGATAGGCTTAATGCATGTGAACATGTTAAGAACAGGTGCAATTTCAAAATATTAACATAAATGTGGTTAACAAAATTTGTTGCAATGTATTTTTATCTTACTAGGTTTTAATTATATTTTATTATATCTTATACTTTTATACACATATTATTTTATCTATATATTATTTATTTTATTCTATAATGTTAGCAGATGAAAGAAATATGAGAAGCATATTTAGGTAAAATTCATATGTACCGAAAACCTAGAAAAATGTTGGTCATATGAGCAACAATACCCTCATGTAAAGCTAAATTTTATCTTCCCAGCTTGTCTCTATTTTCTCAATGGAAAAGCTTTCTAACAATTCTCTTCCTTTTTTTCTCTTCATTTTAAATATGTATTTGTTCTGATACTATATTTCACATATTGTCTTTGACTTAAAGAGTTTCACAGAATAGGATACGTCTTATGCTTGAGGTTATAGGGTTATTATACAATTACAATGAGCTTTGGTGAACTGACTACATTCTTTCCCTGAGGCATACATCCTGAAACCATACATCTTGAAAATGGTATTCACTTCTAATTTCTTTTTTTTTCCCCCTGAATTAGCTAATGATCATGTTACTTCAAATTGAGAGAGAAGCATGCATAAGCTAACCTGTGGAGAAGAATTGTGGAATTGGGAGCTTCAGCTAAGATCAGATAGGACTTTGGCCTGTGCGCTAAGAACTAGCAGACGCGTACATACACTTGAGAAAAGACCTGCACACCTGGCTTAGTTGTCCCTTCTGTAAGGAAACATCAAAATGAAAAAGCTCTCAGTGAGGAATGCTGCTTGCGGTTACCCTGAGGTGTGGAAGCCAAAGAAGAATTGAATAAAGCAGAAGAGGTGGCCTAATGAGTACCAGCTGATTCAAGAGCCAAAACAGGTGAAGGGAATTGTGAGCAGACATGTGATCGTTGCCGGAAGGAAGATTTAAGAGAGGCAACGGAGAGAGACAGAAGGGTGAGGCAATGGAGAGAGAGACTGTGGGACTGCCCTGTTATGATAGAGGCTCTAGTATTGCTGTGCATATATATGTGAGGGTCTGTGCTATCTTACACCACAAATGGTGCCCGAACAGGGACTGAAAGAGGAAAGCCTAAAGAAAGAAGGTCTTGAAGAAAGGAAATAGAAATATCCAGTGGTGTACCCCTGTTGAGCTGGACGGAGGACAATTCAGGTGAGCAGCCACAGGGAAGTTATATGAACTTTATACATTAGTTATGGGGCAGTCGGCATCTCAGTCACAGAAGCTTCAACTTGAAATGTTTCAACGTATTTTGAAGGAACAAGGTTTTAAAGGAAAGCGAACTGTGTAATGGAGAACAGGAAAGGTCTTTGTATTAGAAGTGTTAAGTTTGTATCTCTGTATTAGAAGTGTTAAGTTAAGCTCTGTATTAGAAGTGTTAAGAAAATAGGTTTAGTAAGTTAAGATTTGTATTAGAAGTGTTAAGTTAAGCTTTGTATTAGAAGTGCTAAGTCTGTATGCTGTTTTGTCATATAGAACTGATCTTTGTGTTGTAGTGTAAATAATTCCTGTAGACTGTAACGTTATATGATAAAAGAAGATAGTTAAGATTAATATTTGTCTGACTAAAAGGAGAATGATCATACCCATATTGGGACCCATCATTACTCTGGGAACGCACTCCCACTCTGACCCTGGGTCACTCTGACACTAACCTAGATGTCTAGAAATTATTCCTCTGTGTCAGGATTTTTTGACAAAGGCTCAAAAACAAACTGCAGAATTTCTTTCTCTAGAAAGTGTTTTCTAAGTTAACCATTGCTACTTTTACTTCTCTCCTGAAAGACAATCCAGTCTTCATCCTCTAGTACACACTTAAACTCCCAATTTGAAGTATCATGAGGTAAAACAAATTTCAAATCAAAGAACAAAATATCAGGAATTCTGCTGAAAATATGGTCATAGAAACAAAAATATATTTTAAAAGAAAATTACTTGTTTCCATATTTTCTACACAGAGGATTTTCCTAAAGCACAGACTGCTTTAGGACTGCACAGTCCGCTCCAGGAGGATTTTTAAATCTTTTGCTGTTGAAGAAACTTTAGTGAAAGCCAGTTTCTAGTCATTCTACCCACAATAGATCAGATGGCTTTGTGAATGCTAGATTGTAAAGGACACCTCTTTTCCTGTCCAGTAAAAAAGACATATGGTATGGTATAAAAACCATGGAGAATGTAGGTGCAGTATCTAAGTTTGGGAAGCTAGGGACTCTTAGCTGATGTAAGATGGGTGTTTTCAAAATTCATTGCACTTGCAAAGAAATCAGAAATACAGTTGCTTTGGGAAGAAAATTTGACAAAGTTCTTCCATTATAGTTGTGACTTTGAAGTCTTGTCGGTTTTCACATCACAGACTCTTTCCTGAAACTGAGCCTTGAAGAGAGATGTTCTATATTATTTACTATGGAGACTTTATCAGTATGCTAAGAATAGTCAAATTTTGGCTTTGTTTATGTCTTGGAAATCCATCTAGATTATAATAATTTGTTTAGCTCTTCTACTAAGAATCGTATCTAAAGAGTACAGGGACATAGATAAGAACTAAGCAAAGCAAAGCTGATGGCGAGAAATGCAGATCTAAAAGAGAAAAAAAGAGAACTGTTTTCTCATGAAATGAAAAAAATAAAAGGTTTATTTAAAACCTCTGTTTAAAAGCACCATTTGAAGAGTTTTAGGTGCTAAGATGAATGAGTTTTACAGTAGTATAAAAATAACAAGGATCTCTAATAAGCCTATTAACTTAGCAGTGTAATTGTATGGCTGAGGAGTGATGAACACAGAGCTTTCACTTTAGAAAGAGTGAGACTGTGTGTGAACAATGAAGTAAGGTTATTTGATGTGACCATTACTGATGAAAGCAATTGAATACAAAATATTTATATTTACTGGGAAAGATTTATCTAGTCATCCTTAAGAAACTTTTTAATGAAGTGAAAAAGACACGAGAGCTCTCCAAAAGTTGTTAAAAAGGACAGTGTTTTCCTTAATGCCTACTTTAGGACTCTCTTAGATTAAGTTTAGCATAAATTAACAGATTATTAGATTAAGTCAAAAATATATTGAGACTAAAAGGCTTTGTATGGAAAATTAAAATGTTTCCATGTATTTAAAAGGTAAACTCAAGTCTTGTTAGATGAAGGAAAAACTAGAGAAATATCTTGGATATTAGCTTGAAGAAAGAAAAATATTAAAGTCTTACTTTAAAGATTGTTTAGGAATTTTCCACATGGAGAAAGATAATTAAAATATGCTAAACAGTAATATCTTCTCTTTATAAAAAAGAATAGTTATGGGACAGAGCTAATGAAAGGATGATAAAAGCTAATTTTGAATGAAACCATGCGTGAAAGAAGGATGTTTGTGTTCTCCATGAAGTGATGAAAAAGAACATTAAAACATCTCCTTGAGCTAAATAAGACATTTTGTATTTCTTTGTCCTCCAACCCTTGATTTAACAGCACTCTTTACTTGCATAAACCAACAAAAAGGCAGGCAACTAATACAATAGAAAACAAATTAAGCTTCTAAAACAGGATCAAGAGGAAGCAACTTTCCAGTTCACAACTTCACATAGATTAAATGTGTCATGATTAGATGAAGCTGTAACACAGGGACTATATTTAAACAAATTTTCTCTTGAAAAGATTTTAACAGGGGTATTAAAATTCTATTATCACTGAAGATATTAACAGCATCTCCTGATAATCTGCTTTGCTTCTATTCTAGAAGAAAGAACATGAACTAATCTCACAAAAATACAAAGAAGAAATTTATATTTCACATTCTTTCTTGATATGCATTTATTTACTCCCTTTTATCCATTATATGTTAAATTGGATAAATCAACCTTTATGGTAGGATTCACCTAACATAACTTCATACGTCTTTACATTAAAGCAGGGTTCATTCTACTGAACGCTAGAAGTTGGATTCATTGCACCTTCTACAAGGGAAATATAATATAAATATCTTAGAGTTACCACTCCCGCTCTATGAAACATAGATTTGTTTAACTAGTGTGTCCTCTGTTTAGATGTTGACTTCAGGATGAAATGAATCAGCCTCTGGCCAGACTGACTGTATTGGCTGTATCTCCACTGATTCTAATGAGGACCCAGACAAACATCAGAAGCAGACATTTTCTGTCCAGATGCCTAGGACTTACTCCAGATGAACGTGTGCCAAAATATCGTAAAGCTAGGTATTTAATCTAAGATTGTGCAGGCTCCTTATAGACACTAGAGAGAGCTAAGATAATACCACTTTGAGGATATATGACAGAAGAGCCTAGATAATTAGTTTTGACTGGTCACTTTATCTTTTAGATAGCTGTACTTAGCATTAATTAAAACATTTAATTACATTTTTATATGGTTATATAATTATTTGCTTATATTATACACTTATAGAACTTGTTATTATTCTGAGAAATAAAGTATACAGTGCCTTCCAAGGGGAGAATGACTTTAACAACACAGTTATTACTGGAGATCTCAATAGTGAAGAGTACAGGGCAAAAAAGAAAGAAAGAAAAAAGAAGAAACTACTATTTATTGGTCAATGTTTTTTATTTTGTTTTCTCTCATAAGAAAATAAACTAATTATTAACTGTGATTATTCTCATTGTTTATAGCTGTGGTATCTCCTCCCAAGAGCAGTTAGAAAACCCAGGTTGCTAATACAATGGAATATGTGTCCCTTAATTCACTTCATGGGGGGAAAAAAAAAAAAGATATTCACTGCCTGTTTTGCTTCTTTCTAATTATGGATTATTTTTCATGCTTAGGGCTACATTTCTCAACAATCAAAACATAAAAACACTCTTAGCAAATCACCAATAGGAATTCTTCTTCCTTTCACTCAGAATCCATTCTTGCATGATACTTAAAGTTGTTTACCTCATCTTCTAGGTAGAAATGGAATCCATCTCTTAGGTAGCAGGAGAAAATCAAGCAGTGACCTCCAGACTTCCTAACAGGGTTATATTCTCCTTTAGAATCTTCATAGAAGTATAGCTTTAAAACCTAAACTTGCAAAATACAAAGGCAAATATTTTATTGGAAAAGATATAAATTTTCTCTGATGTCTAGGGGAAAAATGTTATAATCTGTGTCATAAAATAGGGACAGCATAGAAGTAAGTTCTAAAGTGATGACAAATTTAGGCAAATGGCTTTATCTTTCTGAGTGCTTTTCTATCTCAAAGGAGCCATCTTTATGTCAGATGAAGTCAAATGCAAAGTAATTTCCAGGATAGAAAACTAAGATGTGTATGATTACAAAACAAATAGAGAAATGATCAGTACTTTCCACTCAATATGTTTTTGATTGAACAGCAGAAGTCTGAAATGATTTTTATTTTACATCTGACAATATTCTCAGAGCAACTTACAGCAGTCCATTTGTTAAAGGCTGCAATAATCACGACTTGCATAATCAGCATATGTTCCAGTATGTGTTTTTATTTGGGCTTCAGATGTGGAAAATGCAAATATTATAAACCACATTTGAGACGCAGACATTCAATTATTATTACAAATGAAACTTATGACATCCTCAGAATTTAATTTAGATATTTGATTATCTGTATTTAAGTTTCCTGTGATGACATCAAAGGAATAAATTTCAAAATGAATACACTTATAAGCTTATTCCTAAATTTCTACAGGTGCCAAGCATAGAGTTCATTAATATTTAGGTGAATAGGAACCTGTGAAGAAATAATCACTTTTAAAAATGTAAAATTAAAGTGACAACAAGAAATGTATTCTACTTACATATTACAGTTCTGTAATCTTTTGGGGGGGGGGGAGGAGAAGAAAGCAAAGGCAACAGTGCAGTGAGCTATTAGCAAATACGGCTTGAAATACATGTATGTTGTCTGTCACAACCTTGTTCTGGCTTTACAGTAGGGAAAAGATACTCTCAAATCTCCTGCTGGAGAAAAGAATGTAAAGTATATTTAATACTGTGTGATGCAACTATAGCTAAGTAATGTAACTACAACAGGTTGCTCAGAGATATTGTAGAGTCTCCAGCCTTTAGATATACAAAACTTAATTGGACATCATCCTGAGCAACCTGCTGTAAGTGACTGTGCTTTGGGCATTGGTGGTTGCCTGGGCAACCCCTGGAAGTCCTTGTTGACCTCAACTATTCTATGATTCCATAGATCTGACTACACTGAGAGAAGGGATTAAGGAATTTTAGTAGTTGAATGATTAATAGTAGTTAGAAGATTGAATCAGTAGGTAGGGGCTTGATACTTTGTTCCTCACAAGGCCGGCTCAGCCTGATAAGGCCGACTTAGCTATGGTGTAAATTAACTGAGGCGCCTCACAAGGACAGCTCCTGGTAAAGACTAAAAACTTGTCTCAAGAAACCAGCTAAAACTGACCCTGCGGTATGGACAAAAGTAAGAAGACAACTGAGCCTGCGCAAGAACAAAAGGTTACTAGCGGTGACGAAGAGGAACTATCAGCCTTCATCCCCATGACCCCCAACAACTGCCACTAGGAAACAATGCACAAGCGCAGATGGGAGGGGTCTATGGAAATCACTTCTTGGAACTCATTTTAATACAAAGCGGGGACAGGTCATGCATATGTATAGGCGTATTACAAAACTCTATGAATATGTAATATTTTACTGTATATATTTATGGTGAGTGCCGTGTTGAGGCGCACACAATTTTGGTGAGACTACCCCCCCGTGACGCCCAGCGCTGAATAAACATACCTACTTTACAATCTCATAGATTGTGGAGTCCAGTTTCCGCAAGTCAACACTAAGGTCAATTAGTCACCTCCTTGGTGAGCATTTGGTTTTACATAGGATATTGATGCAATTAATGCGAATTTTGAAGAAACTCTAGCTTCTTAGCATTGTATAACAACCAAGTGGGATGTGACTACCCTGCAGTCTTTTCATCTACTGCAGAGATTTCTGTCATTGGTTTTGGCAGAATAAATAGATCATCCATTGACAATGGCAGCTGTCACGCTTCGTGACAGCAAAGGAAAGATCAGACTCCAGAGTCTTGAGTTCTACCTGAGAAGTAAAATGGCTCAGAATTTATAATCTTACATCTCTCATTAGCTTACTAGTACTTATTTTTCCTGTCAGTTTAACCTCCATTCAGGTAGGTTGTTTCTCTCTGAAGACCAGTCCTACACCCTTTTCTCTTCACTTCTAGTATGAATCTGAGGTATTTCAAAGAAAGGGGAATAAAAGTCTCTAAGTTCAATTATTCTGTTTAGCCACAAATTTCCCTGCAATATCCATATTAATAATTTCATCCCTTTTTTGCAGAAACATGCAGGAACCATAAGAAGTAAATAGTGTTCTCTTAAGAAGGCACATGCTTAGAGCAATTTACAGAGGCCTATTGTATATTAACAAGTGAAGTCAAGTGAAGAAGACAGTTTTTACAGGTTCTAGCTAATCTGCTCTACACATGCTTTCCTGTGTAATGAGATTTTTCAAAGACGACAGGCTTGACAAAAGGCTTCCTCTCTGACTTCAAGTCCATGCTGCAGTCTCATGTGAATAGGTGCTTGTTGATATTTAAGTGACTATATTTTTTAAAAATATAAAACATGTTACCTGCCACAATTTCAGAAATGCAGAAATTATTACAAAAATTTCAGAAATTATTTAGATTGAGGCAGACAGTTTACATTCAAAAATTTTAACCCAACCGTACTGTTACAGCCTGCTGCAATTATAAGTGATCATGGGAGCTTATTATGAGAGGTATCAGACAATGTATAATAATGAATAATAAATGGTGTTTATTGCCCTGACTCTAATAAACAATTGCTTTCAGTTTTTATATTGCAGCCACGATATTGACCATTATATCATTCTTATGTCTTTCTTTGTCTGTTCATTTGTGTAGCTTTCCTTGGTGAACACTCTCACAAAGATCAACAGAAATCAAAATCAAATCCAAGAAAATGTGCTAAAGCAAATTTCTTTCAAACTGAAAGGTCAAATGTTCATTTTGAGGAAACTGGGATGAAAATGGCTTTCTAAAGTTTTCAGGATGTCATACAGACAGATACACATGAGATATACAATAGTATGGACCAAAACAGAACTGGAAGTAGTCCACTCATTTTGGGTGATAATACAATGCATAGTATTCCTCCAGGCCCAAAATCCTCTTGGATTTTGGCAGGACACTCAGGCAGAGTCCTGAATGCTGATGACTTACAGTGATGCAAAGGATTCAGTATTAGCATGAGATGGCAAAATATTCTGGAGCTATTCTCTTTCACCTCATTGCTTAACATGGATATCAAAAGTTGATTCTTGGTACTCTATATCACATATATGTGTAAGATTTATTTACTTATGTATTTTTGCCCATCACAGTGGTGTTTAAGCCTATTCGTTTGATTTAAGCCTATTCCTTTGAATTTTATTGTACTGCTTACTCACCCCATCTGATGATCAAAAAGCTGACACTTTTGCCTTCACTTCTAGATCTAGAGCTATAGGGGTTTATTTTACTTACCATATTCAACAGTCACTGAATTTAAATTATCATCCACCTAGACCTATTACTGCAGTATACACAGCAGATCATTAGCAATTCATTGTAGAGTCAATTAACATTGACATCTAATAATGCCTCTATATAGTAATTGCATTTTCATTATACCCTATGGGACACACATGTCTAGTTTGAAGAGCATGTTTAGTAGCTCTGCTAAAGGAAAAGTAATTTGTTGCCTTTATATCTTTTTTTTTCTTTTTTTCTTTTTTTTAGATCATAAGAACAATTCAAAATTAATTATTGCTTTCCAATTTTAAGCTCATCCCATTGATAACACGTTTCAAAGAGTGCAATCTAGATGCTAACTTTCACAAAGCTGAAACTGTGAAGGCTAAAACTGACAGCAATCTATCTTTCACTTTACTTATTGTTGATCATAATTGATTTTGATTTGGGATCTTACAGCAGCATTGGCCATAAATGACCATATGAATTGTTCAGACGACCTGGAATATTCTCCTTTGACCTCTTAAAAACAGTAATTTCCCTGTCTAAAATCTTCTACTCCTGTAGAACCAGCAGTCAGTTACAACAGTGAAGTTAAACATCTCTCATATAAACTGAATGTGAAGTCTCTCCTGGTCTAGTTTTAAGTCATGTGGAAGGTACATACTCAGGTACAGAGGATCTTGTCTTCTTGATCTAGTCTCTCTTCTGGGTGCCCAAGATTCCTCTCCAGTGAAGAGGATGAATATGGAGACAGCAGTGTGCTTGGTTCTTGCCATAATGTGGAGGTAGGAAGCTAGGGACAGGAGCCAAGAGTAGTTGTGGAACATGAGCATAAAAAATATCCATAGTTATCTGTTATGTATTTATACCTCTTTGTTTATTTGTTTGAGAAATGTGCTGGTTCGTACAAGAGTTCTGTTTCATAATGTTTGCAGTGGATAAGTAAAAAAAAAAGGTTTTCTTCAGAAAGGCATTTTTCAGTTAAATTCTTGTTTGGTGAGAATTCCTGAAAACTCACTGCCCATATCTGGAATTTTAGTTGGTGACAATTGCTAATGTTCTGTAAAATGTGCATTAGCCTAGCACCTCAACTCAAATTCTAAATCTATTCTGCTAAGTATTGCATAATTATCTAAAAAAGTACTGTTCCTAGATCTCTTACAATAAAAATATTCATTGTAGACAAGTAGAGAAAAGACTAGGTAGCTTGGATGTCCTGAATACTTTACTGTTAGCAACTTAACATTCTTCCTCAGCAAAGCTGGGATCGCATGGCCTATTATACTGGGTTTGACTGGGATAGAGTTAATTTTCTTCATAGTAGGTCATATGTTTTGGATTGTTGATGAAAACAGTGTTGATATCACAGGGATGTTTTAGTTATTACTGAACAGTGCTAACACAGCATCAAGGCCTTTTCTATTTCTCGTGCTGCTCCACCAAGTTGGGGGTGCACAAGAAATTGGGAGGGGACACAGTTGACCCAGCTGACCCCAACTGGCCAAAGGGATTTTGTGTTCCATATGACATTGTGCTCAGCAATAAAAGCTAGGGGAAAGAAGGAGGAAAAGGTGACGTTTGGAGTTATGGTGTTTGTCTTCCCAAGTAACCATTATGTGTGATGAAGCCCTCCTTTCCTGGAGATGGCTGAACACCTGCCTGCCGATGGGAAGTAGTGAATGAATTCCTCCTTTTGCTTTGCTTGTGCACACAGATTTTTCTTTACCTATCAATCTGTCTTTATCTCAGCCCATGGGTTTTCTCACTTTTCTAATTCTCTCCCGCATCGCACTGCACAGGAGTGAGTGAGGGTTTGTGTGATATTTGCCTTCTTACTGGAGTTAAACCACAACACCTATCCTTAAGTGAAGAAAACCTGTAAGGGCTGCAGAGATGGTTTTCCCCATTTTTTTTCATAATACAGAGATTTTTTATGTCAGTAAGATCCAGCCTTAGAAACTGCAGAGATATGAAACAGATTTGGGAACTGAACTTAGGGCTGCCTCTCATTACCCAGCAGCAATTACTGGAGGACCTCCCCTGTGAAAGCAAGACTCTCATTGTCTCATAGGTCTCAATAAATTTAATTTCCAGCTGCAGCACGGGTAACAGTCTGATTTTTTTTAGTTTGGGCTCCTAGCAAGTATAAGAAGGTTAGTTTTTTGGGCTGTTCCTTGCTTGAGCAATTCTACTCTGTCTCCTACAGAATAAGCAATTGGATGAATGGAAGTGTCCATGGACAACATTTGATCTGCTGGCTGCAGCTGGACTATGCTGACTTACATTACATAACTTCTTCACTTAACATGTGAAGTGAGTATGACCCAGACAATTTTTTTCTGTTAAAATATGGCTGAACACCCAAACAACCGAGTGGTCTTATTAGGAGCATTGTTTACAGTTGGCTTGGCCATATTGCTTTTGCCACTATAAATTCAAAACCTCTTTGTCTATCTCAGATTCCAAAATTGATAGGATACTATGCTCTTCTTCCTTTAATCTTAATATTCTCTGTAGGTGGTTTTAATCTGACTCTTTCTGAGTCTTTGTAACACAGTAAATCATAGTGTTCTAAATATGATTTCCTTTGAATTTGAAAGCCTTTGGGACAGAAAAAAAACAAAACAAAACAACTCATTCGGCTCATTGATCTCTACAGAACTGCTCTGGAGAGTTTCTGTAATTGTAAGTATGTACACCTGAACATTTTAAATAACAGTTCAGAGTCTAGACAGCTAGCTGGCTAAATTTTCTCTCTTCAGAAAGAACATGAACAGCAGAAAGAGGTGTTTATCATTCCATGTTGGGGTATAGTTTACACCTAAAACAGTAAACATTTTTGCCAGGGATTCTCTTTTATGCATGCTATGCAGGATTCTTTGTGCATGCAATGACCTGAAAAGCTATTGCATAAATGGTCAGCTAAGCTCTGAAAAGTGAGTTGTTGCATAAAAAAAGCACAACCATCACTTGCATTTTATTTCTCTACTTCCAACTTTTGTTCTAACTAGTGTCCTCAATTTTCCCCCCCATTTCTGCCATTTCCATTCTCTGATTTCCTGTTCTCTCTTGAGATAGAATGTGCCCAGGAATTAAATACTAGAAAGGGACATGAACACTGCAAATTCAATTTTCAGTTCTTCGTCAGATTTCCTTTGTAATTTTGGAGCAAGATAGTCAGAGTGAGTTTCAACAAAATTAACTCAAAAAGAACTTTCAGGACACCAAAACACACACTTGCAGGAATGCCTGTCTTCTACCATTTGCTTAGCAACTGCCTTCACAAAGCAGCTAAATTTTCTGGATGTCTCTGACTAGATTTTAAATTCCCTAGTTTTTGAGACCTGCACCACTGTAAATACCTCAGCATCTCATCGCCAATGTCTTATTTAAGCCTTATTGGCCTCGGGAATGAGGTATCCCTTTGCATGCTCCAGAAAGACCTGACTCATTACAATGTTCCTGAAATGTGTTCACGTGACTGGTTTTCCTGCATGTCGCAAATGAGTGGTTTAGAGCTGCTTAAAGAATCACCATCAAAGGTATTAGCAGAAGGTATTAAAAACTCTATTTTAATAGAGATTTATAAAGGTGTGACCTAACAGAATTTGATGGCAAGGTTCACTCTATTACTTATTACACGGATGAAACATATAATGGAAAATCATCTAAGGGTTTATATCTTAGGGAGTACATGTGTTTAGCAGCACTTAATCATCAACTAATCATTAACAAGCTTTAGTAGCACTTAATCATTAACTAATCCAATATTTTCGAAATAAGTGTGTCTACCATAATCACGATTTAATTATGCTTACTATTAGTCCACACATACATACAGACAGAAAAAAAAAAATATATATGTACAGAAGGTATAGCTGTTAAAAATTCCCCTCAATTTCAGGAGGAGAAATATTCACATCAAATGTCTAGACATTTCTTTCTCAACGGGCGAAGGGTTGAGCTTCGAGGAGTGAAGGGTTTCAGCCCAGGTCCTGTCGACGGCGAAGGTCCTCCGAATATCGCAGACTCGAGAAGTTGCGAGCTCTGAGAGGCGTCCCACTCAGAGGGAGATTCTGGGCACAGCCTGCTGCGGTCCAGGAGAGCTCAAAGGGTCTCACTTAGGACCGCTGTTTATAGGTTCACAAGGTGATTGGCTTTAGTCATCTGTAAATTTCCATCCTGGCCACAGTCCCAGGTGGTAATTACTAAAAATTCTCAAGGTTTCAGTGTTGTTCTACTTGACACCTGGGCCAGGCAGTAGGAGGATGTTCCCAGCCTCAGCTAGCAGATTTTCTGGTACGGTCAAGGAACGCTCAACCATCAGACCCAGTACACCAAGGCCGAGGTTTCATGGAAATTTCTGAGATCGACTAGTGGCCTAGGAGGGGGTGCGGAATGCACCATGACACTGCATAACTGTCAGAACCACTTACTCTTTCAAATATAGATTGCCAGGGGAAGAGTCAACCATAATACTATTGTTTTCATTAGTCTTTAACAGAATAGCACTGCACCCATTCAAAAGATTAAATACATAAACCACTTTGGAAAAAGAATAAAGCCTCTGGACTTCCAAATGGCTGTGTCAATCCCAAATTACAACATACCTCTCTTCTCTTTCTTCATTGGAGTTGGGAAGGTGAAGTGGAGAATGCCTCTGCAAAAAATCCATCAGTGCTGATAACACACTCCAGGGTGACAGGAGATGTGAACTGGAATCTCCTGAGTCAGGGACAGGCAGTGATTAAAGGTTTCTCACCTCCTGTGTGACTGCTCCAGTGATTAAGGAATTATATAACAGAGGCTGCAGTTCTTGAGAAGTCACTTTTGTATTGGAAAAGGAAACAGTGAGCTTTACCCAGGTATTGCAAAGAGTATTTGTAGATGTTTACTGAGTGGCTAAAGTTGGACCTACACCTAATTTACTGGATGGTGTTGAATCCACTCTGAAGGGTTTACCTAGCCACAATACCTGAGGTCTGAGTGACCAAAAGCTAAGCACTTTGATTTAGGGTTTTCAGATCCTAAATCCTAGCTGGATTTAGTTTTCAGTCTTAATAAATTTAAATGTTTAAATGTAAAACCCAGTTAATACCTCATTTTTCCATTCATCTTCCATTTCCCTCTCGCCATTCAGATTAAGAGAGATTGTTGGTGCTCTTTCAAAGAATTTATAATGCTTCTGGACAGTTTCTGTACTTCGGAGATCTGACATCAATTAACACTCTTGATGCCATAACAAAACTAATAATAAAATGGTTATTCCCAAAACAACTATCATATACTTTTGCCTTAAATTATTTCTGAACTAAGAAAAAAGACATAGTGTAAAAAAAATACAGTGTAAATACAAATATATCTGAGGACAAAACTTAATAATCTGTGAAGACTTGTAGACCATGATAGAAGGTATGGAAACAATGATTTAAAAAAAAAAATCCCTACTGCTTTTTCTTTTGGCCCCTGTTTTTTCTCTCCTCTCTGTGGGCCTTGTTTCAGCAAACAACTTGAAAATTCTGAGGATGGGAGCCAATCAAAATATAGTGATCTATATAAAAATCAAGAAAACATAGATTTATTTATGTAGTTTTATATGATAATATCATTCATATGCAAAATGAAAATTCACCTCCTATATTGCTGCTGAGAAAGGTACAGGATAAATTAGACATGTTGAATCTGTAACCTAAGGTAAATGTGCTATTATATAAGTTAAGCTGCATAGACTTCCTGTCGTTTGATTGGGTGAGACAGTTCCATTTTCATTTTAAAATGAAGCTATGAACATTCTTCTAATCCTTTGCAGACTCCTAATCCACATAGGTGAATACATTTCCCTTTCTTTTTAGTGGCCCATACCATATTTTGCCTAATATGTTCTTTCTAGAATTACAACCTGTAAAAATACATGGTCCATATAACCACTGCCTCCACAGTGTCACAGTACAAAGCAGATAGAAATCTGCCTTAACTACTGGTTAAAGAGTTTTGCAGTACTTCTAAAGCACTGTAGTGACACCAAGCATCTTAACTACATGGGTATACCCAGCTCATCTTTCTCTCTCTTAGAATGCAGATATATAGGTACTCATTAATTTTTACTATTAGATAACTTTCATACTCTGGACAGTAGGAAAGAGAAATACCACTTTCAGAATGAATATTAAGGAAAAAAAAAAAACCAAACCAGAACAAATTAAACACAAGATTTCCTGATTATTAATTATCTTGAATTTCTTAATTTTGTTCACCTTTTCTAATTTCATCTTTCTATTTTACACCTTCAACCAAATGAAAGAACATACCTTTTTAAAAATCATATGATCATAGGGATATAATAAAGAATAACAAGTCAAGAGACTGAGCATAGGAACAAGTTGTCCAGAGAGGTTGTGGAATCTTCATCCATGGAAATATTCAAAAGCCATCTGGACATGATCCTGGGCATCTTGCTCTAGTGGCCCTGCTTGAGAAGGTGGGTTGGACCAGACAACCTCTAGAGGTACCTTCCAACCTCAGCCATTCTGTGATTCTCATCAACCATTCTATGATAGAAATTAAATACAAATGATGCTGTTCTCATATGACAGACAGTAGTGCTCTTCCTGCATGTGGCACTGATGTTTCCTTTCTTGGGGGGGTGGGGTTCTTATTCTCAGTAAAATAAATGATTTCTAGTACTCATAACAATGAACTTTGATCTAATTGGATAACCTTTACTCCACATAATTGCACAGTAACAAGAAGAACACTGTGCATGTTTTAAATGGCACATGTCCCTCCTAAAGTGTTGTCCTTGATTACATGGAGCATGACAGAGAATATAGATAATGTAGTGAAATTGCCCTGTGTTCTCTGGGACCATTTTTCTAGCTGCAGACATTAAAAAAGAAGAAAATCTGATTTTTCCAAAGTCTTTAGTACTTACATTTCACTTTCTTCAAAGCTAGGTTAGGGTCATTGTCCCTATGTCTGGGAACAGTAAAGGTGGATGACATACATTGTCTTTTCATATTTAGCTTTGTTAGCTACAGAGAAATTCAGCATGTTCTTCATTTCTGATACTTATTATTCCCAGAAGCTATTAATTTTTCTCTTTTATTGGCTCCAAAAGCAGATACATTTCTGAGGTTGACAAAATTATTTCTGTCTGCCCTTATATGCATATAGACATACTACTATACACACTTACTGAAGAACTATTAAGAAGATTTTCTCTCTTCCATTTAAGTAATTTTTGTTGCTGTTTTTATAATGGATTCTGAAGGAACTCCGTTAAGTTAAAAAAATTTTTGAGACATCTCGATTAGAGTGTATGAGGAGAAATGTACTCTTTAACAGAGGAAAACAATCTAAGCAAAATGCTGGAAGCTGCAGTTGGACACATTTAAATTTACAATGATGAGAACATTCAAACAGTGAGAATGATTAATCACAGAGGCAAAAGATGCAGACCTAGTAGCGCCATTGATGGACAGGCTGATCCAGAATTAGAAAACCAGTGCAGCAAAGTCACATGAATTGTGTTAAGAGTCATCCACAGTGATGTAGTATGTGAAGATTCACTGGGGTGAAACTACAGCCCTCTAAGTGTCCTTCTGAAAGAACCCAAAGGCCAAAAGGAAATGATGGATTCTTTAGCTGTTTCTGTGTTTCAATCAAAAGTAATGACCTTTCCAAAAACATGCTTGAGCCCCCTGTTCAAAGAGGAAAATGTGCCTGACTGGTGAGGGCTGTGGAAGAAAACGCCTTCCTATGGAGTCACAGAAGCATTGCACTGCCGGGCCCACGTGTGTGATGAAGTACCATTTGCACTGCTTCAGATACATCATTTCAGCTACTGTTCAGCGTAACAGAAATTGGATGACATTAAAAAGCCAGCTAAATTTCCAACGTCCACACCAGATGTTGGTCTTAAAATCCAAAAATACAAGCACTCAGTTCTCTGTCAGGGAGTAAATGGAAGTAGGCACTGAAAAGCACTGTGGTATAAATTGCCTGATTTCTACAGTGAACAGATGTTTAATTGGTATTAACATTATTTCAGCTATTAAATTACAGAAACATGATCCTTCATCTCGTCCTCCAAGGACACTCACTACCTGTGCACTGAAGCAGTCCCCTTTGGTCTTTATATTTAAGTGAAGAACAATGATCTTTACTGAGCATGAGCGCTACTCATTAACAGCAAAGGGAATCCAAAGCAAGGTCATATTCTTAATGTGTTTTCGATGGAAGACATTTTCTGATTTTTTTGAGGATTCTGTAGTCTTCATGGTATTTTGGACTGTGAGGACAGCTAATAAAACTGTTGATTTGAATACAATAGATTATTAGAATATATAGTAAATCAATTGGCATTTCAAAGTTTTACAAAACACTAGAATTTTATTCTTACATTAAAGGAAACACTCAGTTTATGTTCTATTAATATAATATATTAAAAAAAAAATTCCAGTCTAAAATTTAATTTCACCCTTGCAAAGGAGGAATAGAACAGTATCTGTTCTTTCTGAAAGATAAAATACAGTATCTCTAAACTGACCTTCAATGGTGATTTCAGAGCACTGAACTGGGAGAGACATAGTACAATTACACAGAACTGGAATACAAATTCCTTTTTCTCTATTTTTTTTTTCACTTCTGATGAAAATTATTTTACTGTTTTATGTGTGGCTTGTTTTACCATATATGATTTACCTTTCTTTCATGGTGTCATATTCTGACAAATATATATACAACTTTGAAATACGTATTACTTATATCTGTTACAAATACATTGGAGACTATCAATTCCTGACAGCAACTGCACTCTCAATAAAAGGTTAGCTCTTAAGCAAAAATATACATCCTTTGCCTACTTAGAGCACTCAAGAACATATCTTCACACACCTTGCAAAGTCTTATTTTGTTCTTATGCAAACAATTGATGTTCTTTGGATTTAGAGCCACTGGATAAACTCTCAACCTAGTTCATATTATTCACATTCCTGAATTGCTGTAAATAATTTGTAGCAAAAAAATACATATATATATTTTTCCGCAACATCAGTAAGTGGAACTACATGCTACTAGTAGGGGACTGACACATCTTCCTTTGTTGTGGTGGAAGCAGCAACAACAAATCATCTGCAGAACATCTTAATCTCAAATTGCTCCTTGCAAAGTTAATATTTTTATGATTATTTCTAAGAAATAATTTTGAAGCTATTAACCTGTCATTTGACAGCATAACTTGAATATGCATTGCTATATAAGATTCTTTATGTATAAAATTCCTATCAACTGTTCTTGATGCTGAATGAAATCGAGATTTACATAATATTCAGGAAGAAATCCACACTCTAAAATTCGATGCAAGGTGCAAAGCCAGATTTGACAGAATTGTTCATAGTTGCCCAAGAGGAAATAACATTGCTTGTATAAGTCTTAAAGGGCCCTCACAATAGTTAAAAATATGTTTTATACCTGCACTCTAAGACTAAATTAAAATTAATGCTATAGGTCCAAATGCTGAGACATTTTTTCTTCTGTTTTCTTCTGTAGACACTTCTGTTACGGAACTGTCTACTTCTCACCACTGCCTACCCAGTCTAAAGTGCAGATTTTGTCATTAGACAGGTGAATATTACCATTTGTGCTTCAGCTTTCTGTCTTTAAAACAGCGATAACAATATCACTTTTCATATAAAGGTATAGTTGTAGTTGCCAATACAAAGAATCAGTAGCAGACTCAGCTACTACTCTTGCAATATTGAATGTTAGGGTAACCGTTGATCTGTCTAAAGATGGCTTCCATAAAGATATTGAATAATTTTTTTTTCTCATTACTATTTTCCTCAATTAATCTAAACCAAATTATTAAAAAATCTGCTCATGTGATAAACAAAATTTGATTTTAACCTGTTTTTTGCGTCATCAGGTACTTTTTATTTTGTCTTGTAGTATACAGGGTCATTATCAATAATTATTTCCACAAAGTAATGTAGAATAAGCAATGTTGCAAACAAATTAAGCCTAATGCTAACATCCTTCTGTTCTAAGGTATTTATTACAAGAGAAAGTTGATACAAAATCAGAAACAAAAGAAAAAACAGTATAATATTTCTGAGAAAGGAAAAGGTTTATACACATACATATATATACACACACACTTATATGTACAGATCTACACAGTCATGGATAATATTACTTTTCTAGCCATTGGGCTCCCAAACTTTTACCTGGTCTGAATTCCAACTGAAAGATTATTTTCTTCATTGAATGTTCCTTTTAATTACATAAAGCAAAACAAAGATAAACACCTCGTAGACTAATACCCAGAATTTTGGTCATTATGATGAATCAAATAATATTTACAAATCGAATAATCTTTATTTTGTTTCCGATAGCATGTTTACTGGTTCCAATAGTCTTGTGTATATTGATTTAATTAATTGTATGCTAGTATCTACATATCTGAATACAAATAAGCAATGTTCTGTATAATCTAGAAGTCAAATTATAAAACAAACTGTCTGGTTTCTGTGACACATGCTATTTTGTACTGTAATTAATAAGCAATATATTGTGGTTAATATGAAATCATGTTTCCTCTTCGTTAGTAGTTGACCTATATCTTGCACTGAAAGACAGATCTGCTGTAAACTGAGGAAAAGCAGTTGGAAACAAAAATAGACTTGAAACGTTAACTTTCTTTTTGACAGACGTCATTTTTTTTGTCAGAAGAACTGTACTTAGTCAATAATTTTCCACTAATCAAACCAAAAAGCTGTAATTTCTTCATTAAGTACATGCCTAATGGAAAGATACCTGATTCAACTGTATTATAATATCCTCAAGTCTCTAGTGAATTTCCTGAACCATACTGAGTTGTTTCAGGTTCACAACTCAAAAACAAAGGGTCATGAAAGATTACTAAATGATGCTTAAACCATGCAGATGAATAATTATACAGAAAGCAAATTAATTTGAATGATTTGCTTGAAAAGTTTAAGTATTTGTTATAATTGCTTAAAATTTTACATCATTTACTACTGCAAGCTATCTGTAATACAATGAACTATTTTTTAATATCTCTCCAAATATACTACTTGATCCTTCTGTTTCCACATCTCAAAGGTTATTGATGTGTTAGAAACCATGGAAGCACCTGAGAACAGTCACATAGGCATTAGGGCTTCTCCCCCAAAAAAGGTGGTGGGATCAATCGTCCAAGTGAAGTGTATCTACACCAATGCATGCAGCATAGGATACAAACAGGAGGAGTTGGAAGCCATTGTGCAGCTGGAAAACTATGATATAGTTGCAATCACAGAAACATGGTAGGATGACTTGCACAACTAGAGTGCTGCAATGGATGGCTATAAACTCTTCAGAAGGGATAGGCAAGGAAGGAGAGGTGGTGGCATAACTGTTAGGGAGTGTTTTGACTGTCTAGATCTTGATGATGGTGATGAAAGGGTTGAGTGTTTATGGATAAGGGAAAAGGACAACAAGGCAGATATCATGGTCGGAGTCTGTTATATACCACCCAACCAGGATGAAGA
This sequence comes from Calonectris borealis, assembly GCF_964195595.1. NCBI lineage: Eukaryota > Metazoa > Chordata > Aves > Procellariiformes > Procellariidae > Calonectris > Calonectris borealis. Next base: position 48,812,120 of record NC_134314.1, on the reverse strand, counting down.
GATGGATGAAATATTTTATAAGCAGCTGGGAGAAGTCTGACGATCACTAGCCCTTGTTCTCGTGGGGGACTTCAACTTACCAGGTGTCTGCTGGAAATACAGTACAGAGGAAAGGGAACAGGGATAGCCTAGGATATTCCTGGAGTGTGTGGAAGATAACTTCCTGACACACTTGGTGAGTGAACCAACTAGGGCAGGCACCCCGCTGGACCTGTTGTTTGCAAACAGAGAAGGACTTGTGGGTGATGTGGTAGTTGGAGGCTGTCTTGGGCACAGTGATAATGAAATGATAGAAATTTTGATTCCTGGAGAAGTAAGGAGCGGGGTTAACAGAACTGCTACCTTGGACTTCTGGAGGGCAGACTTTGGCCTGTTTAGGGACCTGGTTGACGAAGTCCTTTGGGAGGCAATCCTGAAGGACAAAGGAATCCAGGAAGGCTGAACATTCTTCAAGAAGGAAACCTTAAAGGCGCAGGAGCAGTCCATCCCCATGTGCTGAAAGACGAACCAGCGGGGAAGAAGGCCGGCCTGGCTGAACAGAGAGCTTTGGCTGGAACTCAGGGAAAAAAGAGAGTTTATGACCTTTTGAAGAAGGGGCAGGCAACTCAGGAAGACTACAAGGATGTCATGAGGTTATGCAGGGAGAAAATTAGAAGGGCCAAAGCCCAACTAGAACTTAATTTGGCTACTGCCATAAAAAAAAAAAAAAAAAAAATTTCTATAAATAACATTTACAGCAAAAGGAGGGCGAAGGAGAATCTCCATCCCTTATTGGATACAGAGGGAAACATAGTGACAAAGGATGAGGAAAAATCTGAGGTACTTAATGCCTTCTTTGCCTCAGTCTTTAATAGTAAGACCAGTTGCTCTCGGGTACCCAGGCTCCTGAGCTGGAAGACAGGGACAGCAAGCAGAATGAAACTCCCATAATACAAGGGGAAATGGTTAGCAACTTGCTAAACCACTTAGACAGACACAAGTCTATGGGACCAAGTGGGATCCACCCAAGGGTACTGAGGGAGCTGGTGGAAGTGCTCACCAAGCCACTTTCCATCCTTTATCAGCAGTCCCGGCTAACCGGGGCGGTCCCAGTTGTCTGGAAGTTAGCAAATGTGATGTCCATCTACAAGAAGCGTTGGAAGGAGGATCCAGGGAACTACAGGCCTGTCAGTCTGACCTCGGTGCTGGGGAAGGTTGTGGAGTAGATCATTCTGAGTGCCATCATGCGGCACGTACAGGACAACCAAGTGATTTCCTGGTTCTCCTTCTATGACAAGATGACCCACTTAGTGGATGAGGGAAAGGCTGTGGATGTTGTCTACCCAGACTTTAGTAAAGTCTTTGACACCATTTCCCACAGCATTCTCCTGGAGAAACTGACTGCTCATGGCTTGGACAGGCATACGTTTTGCTAGGTAAAACACTGGCTGGATGGCCAGGCCCAAAGAGTTGTGGTGAATAGAGTAAATGCAGTTGGCGGCTGATCCCAAGTGGTATTCCCCAGGGTTCAGTATTAGGGCCAGTTCTGTTTAATATCTTTATCAATGATCTGGATGAGGGGATCGAGTGCACCCCGGTAAGTTTGCAGACGACACCAACTTGGCCAGGAGTGTTGATCTGCTTGATGGTAGGAAGGGTCTACAGAGGGATCCGGACAGGCTGGATCGATGGGCCGAGGCCAATTGTATGAGATTCAACAAGGCTAAGTGCCGGGTCCTGCACTGGAGTCACAACAACCCCATGCAACGCCACAGGCTTGGGGAAGAGTGGCTGGAAAGCTGCGCAGAGGAAAAGGACCTGGGGGTGTTGGTCCATAGCTGGCTGAATATGAACCAGCAGTGTGCCCCAGTGGCCAAGAAGGCCAATAGCATCCTGGCCTGTATCAGAAACAGCATGGCCAGCAGGAGTAGGGAAGTGATTGTCCCCCTGTACTCAGCACTGGTGAGGCCGCACCTCGAATACTGTGTTCAGTTTTGGACCCTTCACTACAAGAAAGACATTGAGGTGCCGGAGTGTGTCCAAAAAAGAGCAACGAAGCTGGTGAAGGGTCTAGAGCACAACTCTTATGAGGATCGGCTGAGGGAACTGGGACTGTTTAGTCTGGAGAAAAGGACACTGAGGGGAGACCATATCGCCCTCTACAACTACCTGAACGGAGCTTGTAGCGAGGTGGGTGTTGGTCTCTTCTCCCAAGTAACAAGTGATAGGATGAGAGGAAACGGCCTCAAGTTGTGCCAGGGGAGGTTTAGATTGGATGGGAGGTTTAGATTGGATATTAGGAAAAATTTCTTCACCAAAAGGGTTGTCAAGCATTGGAACAGGCTGCCCAGGGAAGTGGTTGAGTCACCATCCCTGGAGGTATTTAAAAGATGTGTAGATGTGGCAGTTAGGGACATGGTTTAGTGGTGGACTTGCAAGTGTTAGGTTTACAGTTGGGCTTGATGATCTTAAAGGTCTTTTCCAACCTAAACAATTCTATGATTCTATGATCTGTCTCACAGGTTTAGAGGTCGAATGCAGCACCCACATATGTCAGAATATGGCCCAAACCTAGATATCCTGTGTTGTAAATGTGGAATTGTTTTTAATCTCATTCTCAAGTGAGCTACACAGAGCTCTCACTGAGTAAAAATGGGAGTTCTTAAAGAGGAAAAACTTCAGAAATAGGTCTCTAAGTAGGAGGTCAGAGAAGCAGAAAATTAAATAAAATATTTTAGATCCAGAGAAAAGAAGTAACTAGGAAAATCGAGCTTTCGGTTCAATTACATTTTGTACTTTCTAGCAGCATTCTAAATGGGGAGAGAAGTAATTAAACCAGTAATATTTAGGTATCTATTAACAAAAATACTGTCCTAAATATTCCTTTGCATGAACCACCTAAATCCGGGGCAGATTATATTGATCTTACATGTCACTAATGCCTAAGCTTTTATTTCCTGCCTAAAACTCCCTGAGATTGAAAGGTGGCCACTCCACAGCCAAACCCTCAGATCTTCCATTTGTATTGTCATTCTCATGGCCTAATGGTAATTTTCGGATGGTCCCATTCCCATGGTCTGACACACAGGCAGAACTGGACTCTATACCAAGCTCCTGCCATTTTGTCTGTGTTTTATAATTGTAGGAGGACATTTTCAAAGCATTCCTTTTAGAGAAGGGCAGAGAAATCCTTGTGGCAGAAAGGGAAAACAAAAAGATGCCTAGCTCTTTTGCTCAGTGATGAAAACAAGTTGATTTTCAATTCTTCTCTGAATGGTGGCACAGATTCACAGCAGGGGATAAACTGGGCTATACCTACCCAAAGGTATTGCTGCCTGATTAAGGTTCCCTCCAGGTTGACAGAGGCTCAGACACTCAAGGATAAATGCTCTCATCATAACTAAAGGTTTTACAAAAAAGACACTTTCTATTCAATCACGTTTAAAAGTTATCTTGAAGGTTTTGAAGGGAGATAAAAATAAAAAAAGTCTAACCTCTGCAGACTAGAGATCTAGTGTAGGTAAATACATCTCCTGTTAGCATTTCCAGGTTGCCTGGGAAGGCTCATGCCTGTGCTTTAGGCTAGCGCTGTATGGATCCTCTGCTCAGTGTGATGGTTCTTTTTGTTCCCATGTCCAGCTTTCTGTGGGTGCTTGTAGATAAATCCTGGATGTCTATACAGGTTTCTACATGCTCATTTTGGTACCAGAGTTACATGGAAATCACAGTCAAACTAAAAGTATGGGGTACAGACAAAGCACAAGCATTGAAATACTAGAACAAACACAAGTAATAGAGATGTAATTAGTCTTCAGTTATAATTAAAGAATATTTACACAAATAGCAGCCCAGGAGAAAGGAAAGATCAATAGTGCATTCTGAAGTAAGGCACCACTGCAACCAATGGATCTTCTTGTTGACTTATCTACATGATCCAAAGAAAACCATACAAAAATTCTATACACATGCCAGCAAATGTTACAATAGAAGGTTCCCATTTTTCCTTAAAAAAATATTGTTTTATCCAAAATAAAGTTACTCAGATTTCTTGTGATTGTGATTTCTTAACTGAGGAAAAAAAAACCCAAAACCAAAAACACTTAATGCAGCCACATTAATGATAGTTATCATGTTTATTTGTTTAAATTCGTTCAAGTCCCTTCAGGTTACTGTCCCGATCCGATGTCGGGAATGTCCCGATCCGAAGTCGGGGGAGGTTTCGATATGATCCCAAGAGCGAGATTAAGACACAAAACAAGATCAAATGCCGTATACCCAAAACAGCAACTTTTAATATCAAAAGTAGAAAATTAGTAGCGATAGGATAGAATAGAGTAAAAAGACAGAAGTCAAGCAGGTATTCAGGATAGATTTGCAAGAATAGTACCCACCATGGATCCGTGGCATCCCGGGGGTCCAAGTCTCTCGGTGTTCCGGCGGTGGGCGGTCGCTCCGGGGTCCGCGGTGTTTCGGCGGGGTCGGCAATCGCACTGGGGTCCTCTTGGCAGTCCCTTTTATTCTCGTTCGAGGGCTGCAGTTTCCATGGCAACGACATGTCTCCGCATTCCTGAGTCTTGACTGTCCAAGCACGTGCCAGCTGGAGATCTTTCACACCTTACTAGCCGGAGATCTCTGTGGCCTTGCAGCCATTCTTATCATATTCAGCAGCCAAAGGAACCCTCGCCCAGATCTTTCACACCGTGCAGCTGATCTTATCATATTCAGCAGCCAAAGGAACCCTCGCCCAGAGAAGCAGTCTTTGAGACAAAAGTTCTATAATTCAGTCTTTCACAGTTACATTACCAGTCCTTGTCTAAAAAGTTTCGTTCTATCTGGAACTCCCTGGGACAATTATGACAATACTCTAAACAGAAAGAATGGTGAACTAGAGTAGCTAGCTGCAATAATGTCCCTAGCCATGTCCAGAACTGGGAGCCATTCATGTTAAAGAGCTTCATACCCCAGGTCTGCAGCAGCCAGGAAATTATTGTATACCAAAATGCAAATACATTGCAAATCTATATGGAAAATAAATACTAAGTTTGTGCTAAGTAAGTTCAAATTCAACTTGTAAGGGTCTAGATCAATCTCCTATACTCTTTGCTGCAGAACATACAGGGACACACAGAAGCCATGAACGAATGAGGTAAAAGGCTGGATGTCTTTTTTTTTTGTTAAGCAGCCTTGTTCCACGTTGCTTTTAGTGTCCTCTTACTTTCTATTAAGTTTCTTCTTGTGCTTAACTTTGATCCTTGAATGAAGGCAGTAAATCAATTTGTTTCTTATATATTTAAATCTTTCAAACACCCATTTTTCAACCCAAATTCAGCTTTTTTCTTAGTACACTTTGTTGTCCTACTGGACAAAACCAGTTACCCACTCAGCAAAGACTATTACATGCTAATCCATAGTTATTTTTCACATCATATGAAAAAAGAATGTTCTTTTTTGAACAAGTTTCAAGAACCTCATTCCATTATATTTATGACATTATTTTTTTCCAGCATATTTCATTTTTTTACTTTCAATATTTTTAAATATTGCTTTGAAAAAAAATCTAATTGCAGGAAAGTATATGCATATTGGTCCATTTAAACTTCAGTATTTTTACTGACAATTACTTAAAGCAGTAACATGAATTCTCTTTGTGCAAAGTGAGCATGCACATATAATTGTTCAAAATAAAGTAATTCTCTTTTACCCATATTTACATGTCGAAGGAGCCTGTCTTAACATGTTTCTTCTGTATTAGAGAACTTCAGTATCACTATCTGTGTTGTCTGGCACAAACCACTTCAGCATTCCATATTCAAATTCAATACCACTGTTTTCATCATTGGAAATAGTTGGTATGTAATCCAAAAAACCAGAGTATTAGCTTTTCAAAAATTGAGGAAAAAGGATTTTTAAAAGCTTTTTGCTGTCTGAATTAGAACTGCCATGTACTTACGCTTTCCCACCCTTTTATATGCCACTAAATCAATTTGCCCAGATTGACTGTATGTCTGGGGCAAATGGAAAGCCATGTATTGTCCAATTGCAAAGGAAAGAGTTAATGAATAGGTAGGAAAACTGTGTCTTTTTATCCTGTAGCAACATTGTCTGCCCTAAATCTAAAAAAAATATAAGATGCTAGGCAGTAAGAGTGGATCAGTATTGGAGCTGATACACAGAGAGTTCCTTCATACATTGCAGGTTCAAATTATTGATTGTGTATTGATTTTGTTATGTTGCAGGCAAAACAGTCTTGATTCAATAATTTTTGCTTAATTTATTACCAATTAAGGCAAACTTCTGGTCACTGATTTAGGTATTGAGAAAAAAGAAAACATACATAATTAAACAAGCATTTAATGAAGTACCCTTCCTCCCCCTTTCTCAGGATTAACTTAAGCTAAACAACTCTCCTACCCCTTTTCTAGATTCAATTCCCTTTGTTTTCATTGCACATTACACTCAGCCAAGCCAATTCCTTCCGCGAGGTGACAGGAGTGCGGTAGGTTTACGTCAGTGCATAACAGATTCTCTCTGCCACTCCTTGCTTCTTACACATTTTTGTCTGCTTTTCCTGGGTTCTTTTTCATTTCCCTCTGCCCTGGCACAGGTCATCCATAGGTTGCAGTTCCTCAGAGGTGTCCCTGCCCTGTCTTGGGTTCCCCATGGTGGCAGTCCCTCAGAGACGCACCTCTGTATAGAGACCACCTTTGGTATAGAGTACCTCCTTCCAAGAGCCTCCAACCATGTCCCTAACAATCTCTCTCACCATGTGTCTCCCTTCCCATAGGTGACTCCCCACTGTGCCTCCAAACATGTCTTTTTGCATTTCCTCTATGTTTCCACCACATATCTTCTTGTTCTTCTGTTTCTCCTCACATTTCCCTCTGTGTTTTCTCTGCATCTCCCCTGTTTCTCCTTGCAGTGGCTGCAGTTCTTTCGTCACTGCCTGAGCAGAGGTGTTGTGGGCTCCCCCAGCTGCAGCAGTATTGGGGCACGATGGGCTGTTTGCATAAGTGTCAGGTCTAGCTGGAACCAGCTGTGCCTGGCACAGGGCAGGTCATGGCCACCTCCCATACAGGGCACCCTGGCAGACCCCTGCTACCCAAAGCCTGCCAGTTGTGCCTCATATATCTTCCTAGAGGATTTTCTTTCTGGAAGTATTTTTTCTTACATTATGGAAGCAAGACAATACTGAAAGACTAATTTAAAGATGGTCTTTTGGGACCATTGCACTTAAAATAACGTGAAATAAATGTTCTTGTAACTGATTGTGGTGGGTTGACCTTGGCTAGCTGCAAGGTGCCCATCAAACCGCTCTATCATTCCCCCTCCTCAATAGGACAAGGGGTCACAATATGACAAAAAGCTTGTAGGTCGAGATAAGGACAGGAAGATCACTTACCAATTACTATCATGAGCAAAAAAGACTCGACTCAGGAAAATTAACTTAATTTATTGCCAATTAAACACAGTAGGATAATGAGAAATAAGAACAAATCTAAAAACAGCTTTCCCCCACCCCTCCCTTCTTCCTAGGCTCAGCTTCACTCCCAACTCTTCTACCTCCTCCCCCCGAGCAGTGCAGGGGCATGGGCAATGGGTATTGCAGTCAGTCCATAGCACTTTGTCTGTTCCTCCTTCCTCCTCACGCACTTCCCCTGCTCCAGCACGGGGTCCCTCCCATGTGAGACAGTCCTTCACAAACTTTTCCATGAGTCCTTCCCTCTGGCTGCACTTCTTCATGAATTGCTCCAGCGTAGGTCCTTTCCACAGGGTGCAGTCCTTCAGGAATGGACTGATCCAGGATGGGTTCCCTGCAGGGTCACAGGTCCTGCCAGAAAACCTGGTCCTGCGTGTGCTGCTCTCCACAAAGCTGCAGTTCCTACCAAGAGTATTTACAATCAAGCTGCATCAAAGAGCAACTTATATTAAAAAGACATTTATTTTAGAAGCACAAGGTTTCCATATCTGAAAACTATTTTTTTATTCTAGGTATTTTGTACCAATTTAGGCAGATGGAGATTTCTGTAGAAAGACAGAGGAAAAGTGATACCTCGAAAAAAATTGCTTTGATGTCATCCCTGATTACTACCATAATAATATTCATACATGCTAGCATAGCATATTCATACATGGGTAGTGGTAGCAGAATATCAAATTGTAGCAAACTCTAGGAGAAAATAAAGCACCCCACCAAGTAGCCATTGGTCGATTGAAAAAAAGAAGTGGAGATCTGGGAGATACAGAACTTTAGTGCATGTATACAACATAGTCTGGTCAAAAGAGATAATATTGATCTTCCAGAAAGAATATTTTACCTCTGTCCAAGGTATAACAATCATATTGATCCCAGAAGGTAATTACTTCTTTCCTTTGTAAAGCTAGTGAGTTTGAATCAGGCACAAACAGTACGTGTGTGAACGTATGGGTGTGCATGCATAAGGGGTGTCTTTACACTGAACTTACTAACCAGCTCAAATAACACAGAAATATAGCCATATTAGAGTGGCACTTTGTTTAGGTTAATTAGCCTTTCTAAAAAGACATTATTTTAGTGTAGGACAAATGCTACGCGGAATGTGTCTTTGTTGATTCCAGTAGCTGAGTTGATATAATATATGGGCAGGACACAACCTTATACCACACAGACATATTCTAAGAGGCAAAATTCTATATCTAAATATCTTTATAGTGTTGTGGGAAATAACACCAAAAATTAAAGCAAAGACCTAAAGCATTTCTCAGGTTGTATTTCTTTTTTCTTTAGTTCTGGTAGCTTTTGTTATGTTTTTAATACTATGCAGGAGTTAGAAAGTCACTGTCAGAGAACCAGCTTCGCCTACATGGAAACTAGTGACAGGTGCAAAATTGAACTGCATATTATTACTGCTGCTGTTTAACGGTTTTAGACTATATATAATCAATCATTTGCACTGGTGTTACCCAGAGAGCAAAGACAAGATGCAAACTGGGTAATAAGAATTTACATTAGTCAAAGGTTTGACCACATTTCCCTTTAGAATTATAAATTTTTAGGTGAAAGAAGTATTCTTATTTTCAAAATACTAATTTCTACCACCTTCATATGAATTCATTTTTTGTGAAGGGAAATTAATGGCTGTAGAAAGTAACAAATGTGAGTAATGATGGAAGTATCTGGTACCAGAGAAAGAGCAATATAATTAATAATTTAGAAATCCTGTGGTCTAAGACCACATTTAGTCTACAACAGAATATTTACCTCCTTCATCTACTTTTAGAATTTTAACTTAAAATTGAAAACATTTTCCACAGATAAACATTTTTTCAAATCGTAGAATCATAGAATAAGTTAGGTTGGAAGGGACCTTTAAAGGTCATCTGGTCCAATCCCTCTGCTGTGGGCAGGGACATCTTCAACTAGATCAGGTTGCTCAGAGCCCCGTCCAACCTGACCTTGAATGTTTCCAGGAATGCGGCATCTACCACCTCTATGGGCAACCTGTTCCAGTGTTTCACCACCCTCATTGTAAAACATTTCTTCCTTATATCCAGTTTAAATCTACCCTCCTTTAGTTTAAAACCATTCCCCCTTGTTCTGTCGCAACAGGTCCTGTTAAAAAGTTTGCCGCCATCTTTCTTATAAGCCCCCTTTAAGTACTGAAAGGCCACAATAAGGTCTTCCCGAAGCCTTCTCTTCTCTAGGTTGAACAACCCCAACTCCAACCCGCCTTTCTTCATAGGAGAGGCGTTCCATCCCTCTGATCATTTTTGTGGCCCTCCTCTGAACCCACTCCAAAATATCCATGTCTGTCTTGTACTGAGGACTCCAGAGCTAGACGCAGTGCTCCAGGTGGGGTCTCACCAGAGCAGAGTAGAGGGGCAGAATCACCTCCCTCAACCTGTTGGCCATGCTTCTTTTGATGCAGCCCAGGATATGGTTGGCTTTCTGGGCTGCGAGCACACATTGCTGGCTTATGTCCAGCTTTTCATCCACCAGCAGCCCCAAGTTCTTCTCGGCAAGGCTGCTCTCAATCCCTTCATTCCCCAGCCTGTATTGATACTGGGGGTTGCCCCAACCCAGGTGCAGGACCTTGCACTTGGCCTTGTTGAACCTCATGAGGTTCACATGGGCCCACTTCTCGAGCTTGTCCAGGTCCCTCTGGATGGCATCCCGTCCCTCAGGTGTGTCGACTGCACCACTCAGCTTGGTGTCATCTGCAAACTTGTTGAGGGTGCACTCGATCCCACTGTCTACGTCACTGATGAAGATATTAAATAGTACTGTCCCAACACGGACCCCTAAGGGGCACCACTCATCACCATACTCCATCTGGACATTGAGCCGTTGACCACTACCCTCTGGGTGTGTCCATCCAACAATTCCTCACCTACCAGACAGTCCACCCATTAAACCCATACCTCTCCAGTTTAGAGAGAAGGATGTTGGGGGGGACAGTGTCAAAGGCCTTACAGAGGTCCAGATAGACGACATCTGTAGCCCTTCCCATGTCCACTGATGTAGTCGCTCCATCATAGAAGGCCACTAGGTTGGTCAGGCAGGCCTGGCCTTTGGTGAAGCCATGCTGGCTGTCTTGAATCACCTCCCTGTCCTCCATGTGCCTTAGCATAGCTTCCATGCTCCACCAAGATCAGTAATGAAAACAAACAATGCCAGTCTCCTTCCTTTCAGAAGATTAAAGTAAGCTTATATTACAACCACAGAAACAAAAAGTTGTTTTTCAAAGGAGGGGGTTTTATTTGGTTGTTATTTTTCTAAAAGCTATGATTAATGAAATAAAACTCAATCTTTTTCGTGCAGCCATAGCCTGCTTTAAAGAGACAGGAGTAGGAAAAGAAGCTACGCCAGAAAGAAACACGAGCAAGAATTGAGAAATTGTTTCTACCTCAAAACTTTCTGAAAAAAAAATTAGTTGGGCAAGCTTTCCCTCTTCCCCTGCCTTCTGAATATATCTGTCCACTTAATATTTTAAAGACTTACTATAAGTGATGGGTCACTGCTTTTACCAGGCATTCTGCCAATTTGAGGATACATGCTTTCAGTCAGTATCCCTAATCAACTCTCCAGTCCCTTCAGTGGTTCATCACTAACTTAGCCATCTGTTACCATTGGCTGAAAAATCCCAAAGTGGCTAATTTTCTAGTCTAAACACTATTTGAAAATGAAACAAAAGCAACCAAAGAAAAAAACACCCTTCTTTTTCTTTCTCCCCTGCAAATGTATTTTAGTTGTGTCTTAGCTTTAGCCAGTACTGTAGGACCTTTACTCTGCATTTTGCAGTAAGTCAAATAACCCAATCACCCCTAGCCGAACATTGTAATGCTGATTTTTTTTTAAAATAAAATGATGAATTGCATATATAGGGTCATTTTTCAAAATGTTCTTTCCTTAGGATTTGTAGGTGAATATATAGATGACACCAATTATATAGTAATTTTTCTTTTAAGCAAAAATAATGTTTGTTACTTACCTAAAATATTGATGAATACTGACAATATTAAGGGAAAAAAATTCTATCAGATTAACAAAGTTTTATGGGAGTCTTGGATCCAACATATACCACGGCCTTTTATTTTAAAGCAATTTTAAAATATGTGTTAAAAGTACTAGGGTTTTGTAAGCATATTTGAATGGGAGTCAGCACTCAGACTTTTACAGACAATTACATCCCACATATATTTCACTTAGAGATTGAAACTGTCTATATACAGAAGAACTACAGCATGTGTAAAAACTTGCCATGCCTGTGGATTTTAGAGACTTTTCCTGGAAGTGCCACTTAAAAAATAGATCTGTTCTGGATCTTCTGCTTAGGCTACCACTTAGGGTCCTGATTTGTATCAGATGAGAGCATGATTTTGTACAGTATGAATCATCCCACAGGAAAGGGATGGAATTCATCAGTTCTATTTAGAGATTAGGAATTAGATAAATAGGAAAAAGTTTTGGTTTAACAACTTTCCACGGACCTGGACTGGATTCAAATGAATAATTTAGGGGAAAATATTCAGGACAACACATTTCAAATATTCATTGCAGTTCTGAAGAAATGATTGTCTCGGTTGCATTCAGACTCTTCCTTCATATTTACAAGTGTTTATCACTGTGTTTTTTTTCTGAGCATAATTGCCTGCTCTTCATACCAAAACTTACATTTGTATGCCAGAGAGAATAGACAACATAAATAGGTATATGTGGTTTTCATCTATTGTTTCTTAGAATTCTGTTGCTGAAAATGTTTCAATTTCTCTTCTGGGGAAAAGAAGTTGTATATATTGCGCATTCCTATATGAAAAAATGCTCATAGGGTTTGGGATAGCACGTATGTAAGTCTCTCTGCACTTCAAGAACAGGACTCACTTGAGATCCAAACTGTATGCCCACAAAGGGAAATTAGTTGGCATAGAATAGAGAAAAAGTAATATAAGGAAAAGGAGGGCATTTTCCTTAGCCAATTTTAAACCCCTTCTGAGCCCAGAAAGGTCAGTTCTCAACAAGTTGCTCATGCCATTATGCCTTCTTTTGGACTGGTTATATTTATGCATGTGTGTATGTATTGGGGTGTAGTGTTGGCAACCGTACACGAGTACTTGCAATGCAGGTGAAGACTTCCTTGTTTCCTTTGGTTGCCCTTAGGCTAACACATCTTACGGAAGGCTGTAATAAATCTAAATTTCACCTGTAGTTGTCGAATCATTACTACATAGATCCCATCATCGGGAAAGCACATATGGATTCTATGAGACAAGCCAGGGTATTACTGTAGAATCTTAAGCTCTTAAACCCTTGAAAATTTGCAAAAGGTGACAAGGAGAAAAAAAGTGTGATCACTTGACCTTAAAAAAAGTACACAGATCTGAGCCTAACAGTTAATGTCAGTTTTAAATGTAACATTTATGCTTAATGTGTATGACTTAAAAGCCACATAATGTATTTTGTACATCCTTGGAAAGAAAATCTGAGATAATTGTGCATTTTCTTTTATTTTTTTACTTGTATGTTTGAAATCATTCATGCACATTTACATTAGAGAATTCATCTGTATCAAGAAAAATACATTCAAAGACAACACCAAGAATACAAGTTTAAATTAACTCTGATTTTTTTGCTGAAATGATATGTAATAGTCAGGTTTGATCCACTACCAAGGATGTCATAATGTTGCAGATATCTGACTTCATGAGGTAAGTAAAAAGTGAACCCTTCATTAAAAAAAAAAAAAATAGCCTTTTTTTCTTGAAAGAGATTTTACTCTCAAAACTTCTAGTTTTAATGTGGAAAACTATTTAATTTGGTTTTTGTAAATTGCATGGATAAAATCCTGATGTCATTGAAATCAGTAAACTTTTGAAAGGATTGAACTTCCCTTTTCTGGTTTTGCCCTAAAGATACAATTCTGTATCAAAATCTTTTTCTTCATAGGTAATTTTTATTTTAGTTGTGTTTCAGAAGAATTCCATGACCCCAGCAGACAAGAGCAATATTGCAGAACTATCAAGGTAAGATGAAATCATGTTGTCAGTGGCAGTAGGATCATAGAATTTTAGAATCATTTAGGTTGGAAAAGACCCTTAAGATCATCGAGTCCAATCATTAACCTAACACTACCAAGTCCACCACTAAACCATGTCCCTAAGTGTCATGTCTACATGTCTTTTAAATACCTCCAGGGATGGACGGACGCAACAATTTCCGTGGGCAGCCTGTTCCAATGTTTGACAGCCCTTTTGGTGAAGAAATTTTTCCTAACATCCAGTCTAAACCTCCCCTGTCACTACTTGAGGCCATTTCCTCTCATCCTATCAGTAGTCTTTAAAGCATAGAAGGCTTACATATATCTTACAAGGGCAGCAGGCACCTGTGAGATTCACAAAGATGTGCCTTGAAGGTCATGAGGGAAATTATGTACTTTGTTGTACTTCAAGCTTAACAGAGGCTTGGTATCATTTGGTGGCTTTTTTTACAAGGTGTGTCTGTAATTCCCTTTCTGCTGCCATGTAGGTGAATGATTTATCTCTAATTATCTTGCAGCCAATAACAGGGTTTCCCTAGGCTGGGAAATCCAGAAACCAGTATTTTCTGAGAGAGGACAAAATCACAGAATCAAAGAATGATTGAGTTTGGAAAGGACCTCTGGAGATCATCTGGTCCAACCCCCCGATCAAGCAGGGCCACCTAAAGCCAGTTGCCCAAGAACATGTTCAGATAGTTTTTTAATATATCTCCAAGGATGGAGACTCCACAACCTCCCTGGACAAGCTGTGCCAGTGCTCAGTCACCCTTACGGTAAAAAAAAGTATTTCCTGATGTTCAGACTGAAACCTCCTGTGTTTCAGTTTGTGCTCATTGCCTCTGTTCCTGTCACTGGGCACTATTGATATGATATTTTTGAATATTACTATCAACTTAAATGTAGTACCACTTTAATCCTGCTAGTGAATTTTAAAAAAAACAACATCTGTTTGTAAGTTTTGATGTGCAATTCCCCCAAAAAAGTGAATGTGACTACTAGTACCTGCTTCCTCTACAAAGAAAACAAACACACTACTGAATATTGTGGTCCATCAGTTCTTATTAATGGATTTATGAACCCTAAGGATAAAGTATTTAAAACACGAAGTCTTGGAAACAGGAAGGGATAAAAGGCAGATATCTTAATAAACTAACATCTGTGTAACCATACTGAAAAAAATACTGTAAATAGTTTTTTTCCTTTTTTTCTATTTATTTAATTTCACTGCCCAGCCCTTTGACTGCATTTGCAAAAAATGATAAAATACTCTATATGAAATAAACATAAGCTAAAATAATACTATCTAAACTGAAGCTTTTTCAGTCTCTAAATGTCTACATTGCACATTACAGTCTATTTAAAACATCACACTTGAAAGTAGCTAAATTTGACCTCTTTTAAGTTCAAATTGCCCGATCTGACTTTTTACGGGCACTACTAGAAACCTGCAATTTTAAGTACTCATATTACATCTTAGAATGTTTGTTATGGTATTACCAAAGAAACAGGAGATCCTTAGTGTGTGGAGTATCATAATATCTTTGCAAAAAATGGAAGAGCTTCTATGTCCATCTGCAAGAAAGTCAAATTGCATAGGAAAGATGATACCTATGTGTAGAACTTTCTTTGACTGAAAATCCTCAATTATTTTTCAGAATAGCATAACGAGAACTTATGTAATGTAACATACTAGTTATTTCCAGCATGAATTTTATGCATTGATAATATTATTTTCTTCATTAAAAGCCTTTTCAAAGTGTTATTTTTATTAGGGAATATTTTATTTCAGTGCTTCAGAACACTAAAATGGCAAGAAATTTCTACAGGCAAATGCCATCTAATCAGACCAATATTGTCTCCTGATCAGTATGGTGAAGGCAATACAGCCCTTGTATAATCTCAGAATGGTCTAAATGTTTCTGTACTGTTCCTTGGTAATGGAAATTGACATCAGCTCAGTGATGTTAGAGTCATTCATATGAATTAGGAAAATTGTTTGCCTTCTAAATGGAGAAAAAAAGAGTTCTCCAAAAAGTATGTTTGAATATTAAAATAATTTTCCTGAATAACTGAGAATTGTAAGATTTTTGTCTTTATGTGAAAGCTGAAGATAATAACAGTAACTATATTGGGCACTAGATTCAATCTTGCACAACTACCATCATTGCATAATGATTTTTTATATACTTTGTCATCTTAAAATTCAGTACTTGTATGGTTTTCAATAGCTTAATCATTTTTTCAATGTCTCTGTTTGCACTGGGACCACTTTGCATCATTTTAAATTAAAATGTTTCTTTCTGATGCATGCTCCCTATGTGAAAGCATTGATAGATAATACATATAACCAATGGGAATACGCAGACTACTTTTATTATTAAATATAACTTCAAGGTTCTTGTCACTTTAATATGTGCCAAAGCAGTCAATTTATTTTTTTCGTAGTATCTTAGCTTATCTTCTGTTGCACTGAAACTTGTTCGTACTCAGTCTACCATATTTTCACCTGCAGATTTATAACTGAGGTAAATAGAGATTATTTACTTTCCTTTTTGTTTCATTGCAAATATCAACCCACACTCTCAGCATGAATATTTAAATTTATCCTCCTATCATGGTAATTTAAAAGTAATTAAACATTGCACATAATTGACTGACAAGCTATCTCTGATAAACACTTTAAAGATGTGTTTTTATACTTACATATAAACAGTCCTGACTGTTAAAGACAGTGAAAGTTTTAGTGGTGATCTTAATGGAGTCAGACCTTCTTTGATTTGGTGAAGTTCCGTCACTCAAGGCTTGATTAAGAACTGTAAAACTTAATTATACTGCAGATCTCCAGTCAAACCTGTAACTTATAAACACATATACATGCACCTAACAAGACCTAGATATTTCACACAGATAATTTCAGTGCCTGTTTCTGAATGCTTTGCTTTCTGAAGGAATCCAGAGTTTCTCGAGAGGTTTCAGTCGCAAAACAAGACTGAGTGTTTAAGATGTCAGAAAAGAATATACAAAAGTCATCACATGATATAGGAATCCATCTAAGGAAAAAGGAATTATAAGGAGTTAATTTTAAACATTCGTTTTTTAAGATAAGGGATTCCTTTCCCATCTGTGTTGTACGTATGGAAGGGGTGTGGTTCTCATGTCAGTGGCATGAACCTTGCATGCTTCTGTTGTCAGATCACATAATGAAGGACATGTAGCACTTCCATCAGAAAAAAAAATATATATGCTCCTTCTGTATTGTTTACTGTTACAGTTTCTCTCTGTTTCCCTCCATCTGAGTCAAGGAAGAATGGGGAAGCCACTGTGCTGTGTTTTCTTGGAATGTCTGAATTCCCAGTGCCACAGCAGCCCAGTGGAAGATGGAAACCAAGTGAAGGCCAAAGCCAAAAAACTCAGCTCCTCTGTTAAATTTGGCCATATTCAGGATTTAAGTGCCCTTTTCTGGGTGGTTGTTTTCACTCAATAGATCACAGCCATATATATATATTTCTGGTTGTAGGCAACTCACTACATACAGCATCTCAGCGCTGCAATTTTCATGAGATCTTGACCAGAGGTTCAATCTTGTGGCAGAAGAGAGAGGATCTGAACCTTCAGTTGGTATATGGGTATTTCTAATCACATGATAATATGTTAAATTTAGATGGGAAGTCTGTAAGTGCCACAGCTGATTTATTTGGTTTTCTTTTTTTATTTTAACAGAATAAGTGAATTTCTATTTGTCTGGGGGGGGGGTGGGGGAGAGAAAAAAAAAGTGAAAATGTATCTGTAGATCTGCTTGCAAGATTTGTTTTGAATGGATATAATCTCTTTCATGTATACCCAGCTGACCAAAAGATCCCACTAAGTCTGAGTGAGTGTATACAGCTGTGATAGAAAGTATTTTTTTCACAATAAATATGTACAGTCTGTTCGAGATAGAGGCAGGGCATCTATCTAAAATATGCTGTGTAAGTATGTAGCATATATAGTACAGTGGTTAGAGGATTCACCTACTTAAGCGTTTCGTTTTCCTCACATGATATACTTTGTAAGTTATCACCCAATTTCTGCAATGCAAGTAATAGCAAGTAATATATAATACCACTGTCAAATTTCTGCTCATTTTTTATTTGTAAAAATTGTTTTTTTTTTTCTCATACTTGTTACCCTAAAAACCTAAAAAAACCTTTAATTTTTATTTCCAAACTGTATTTAGAATGCACAAATCTCTTCTTTTTCATTACTGTTGTGGTTTTTTTCCCACACTTAAGTGTTGAATAGCCTTGTAAATTTGGACTTTATACAAACCCTTTCATCACTATTTTAATTTTAACACACATTGATCAAGGCAAAAAGTCACTGTAAGCTGAGAGCATTTCAATAGGCTCCAGGAGATGAATTTTTGGTTCTGTTCAGAACCAGCAGTTGTTTTCTGATGTCTCGCCATGCAGCACAATTTGGTAGGTTCACCTTTCGCTTTCATGCCCCATTTGGGCTGGGTAGATAGGTTGATAAGATATCAGACAGCTCGAGCTCCTATTGTCAGTGACATTCATGGTCTTAGTATAAACAGAAGCCTTTAATGCAAATCCAGCATAAATCATTAATACCTTCTCTCTTGCCAAAAATATACGTTGTACCACGGCCTATCTTTAAAAATACATTTGTGTCTCTACGTTCAGTCATTGATTTCTTTCACAGAAATAGGGAAAAGGATGTAACTCACTGTGGTTAAGCATACAAATATATTCTCCTTCTCTCTCTCTCCAGTTTCCATGGTAACCCATCAAAACTAATAGAGGCCCACAGAACGTCATGTTCGGATACAGAACAGTAATACAAAAGGTTCAATTTGTAGTTCAAAATGAAAGGCAAATTACAGTGTGTTAAAATAATTCTTATAAGTACATGTTTAAAATGTAAAAGTTTAGGTAGAAAACCTTAATGTTTTAGATTACATGTATACACACAGCCCTTATAGGAGCCCTACAGATTTAATGTGGAATGTTTGGGGCTTTAAACAGAAATTTTTAGAGTATGGCGAAGAATTTAAGAGTAGATAAATTGCTCTATATCAAATTATGTGTCAAAGTAATCTTTATTTTCTGAATGATTTAATTCATTCCACAAAGTGTGAGAGTTTGTCTTGGAGTATTACAGTAGAGATTCTGGATGATTGTTGGACAGAGAACACTTTGACAGACAAATGAAACTGTTTGAAATTAAAATAAACAAACAAACAAACAAAATGTCACCACAAAACAAAACAAAACAAAACAAATCACATTAAAACATGGGCCTACACTTTTCAGATGGAAAACATGGAAAAAAAATGCATTCTGTGAATCTTCTTAATCTGTGAATTTTACTTAAATCAACACAGCTCCAACAAAATTAATTCAGCTGGACATCATTCAGCTGCCAGGCAAAGGTCTAGCTGTGAATTTAATCAATAGGTGAAAGGAAATTTAGGTAGGTCAAAAAGGCAAACTGTGACTGACTTGGTAAGGATGTATCAGTTTGACATATATGAAAGGTAACACTGCTGTCAAAGATTTAATTCTCTCTTCCAACTCTTTTCTATATTTATATAGCCTTCCACAGAGTTCTTTGCAGCTTGATGGTAAATTAAGTAGGGACATTGATTTGTCCAAGAGGGTTCTTTTTCTAAGTTCTTTTCTGGTGGATGTCTTGTCTGTAAGTTAGGTCAAATGTTTGTGCTGTCACAATAAAAAAAGGAGGAAATTAAAGTAAAAAAACAGGGTAAGTGGAAAAGAATAACTGGTAGGTCCTGATTAAATGGACTTCAAATAACAGCACAGGGTTTATTTATTTTAGTGATGAACATCAATAAAGATAGAACATCATTGTAACAAATGAAGTTATTCTTAATGTGGCAGAGATACATTTTGTCATATTATTCCTGTCTCTTGCATCATCTAGCATAACTAGTAAGTTATACACATTCCTAGACTCTTAAACATTTAATATTTTCACTGCAATTTTGAGGAGTCAGTATCCTACAAGGATTTACAAGCATCATTTTTATTGAAAGTAGACTCAAGTAAAAACAGTTTATCTATTTTGTCAAGGCCGAGTTTATTGACTGCTCTATTCCTAGCTTGGAATATCAAACAGGGGAGATTACCTTTTTCTTGTTTATCATCACCTGTTGTAAGCAAGGAGGTTTTTGGTGACTGAAAAAAAAAGGTTTATTGACATAAGTATTTAAATGAGTATTTCATATTTTTAATTGTAACAGCTGTGTACCATATCATGAAGGAGATCGACACAAGTCTGACCTGGGTCATAGATTTAAGACATGTAAAGACCAACAAAAAAGGTGGAAATTTTTTCCCAATAAATGAGCATCTATTTAACCCAAACTGCTCTTGAGGACCATTAAGCCAATTTGATCATTGATCCCTAAGAATTAGCCTGCTGTACAGTAACCTTTATAAACTGAAAATAAAAATATCTGTTCTGCCTGTTAAGTTTCAACTAGTATGTACAGAGCAGACAGTGCATCTGTACAGATTTAATAATCTGACTCATCTCAGGTCTTCTACTCAGTTTAGCATGTTGGACAATGAAGTGTGAATACAGTCTTGCAACCAGTGTTGTAATAGGGGAAAAGAAGAAATATACTATTCATAAAATTTAATGCAGGTTTAGCAAAATCCAGATTTGCTTAACATGTTGTTTTTGAAGATGTCTCCTGTGATCATGGATGAAATAGAATCGTTTTTCTTCCAGGCAAGAAAATTAGATTTGGAATTTAGTTCTGACTTTCACGGATTAGAAATGTTAACTGTCCTGAAATATTCTTACGGACGCCAGTGGTGCTCCTGTCGTGGTTTAACCTGGCAGGCAGCCAAATACCACGCAGCTGCTCACTCACTCCCCCCACCCCCAGCGGGACGGGGAGAGAATCGGAAGGGTAAGAGTGAGAAAAACTCATGGGTTCAGATAAAGACAGTTTAATAGAACAGGGCAAAAAAAGGGAAAATAATAATGATAATGATAAAATATACAAAATGAGTGATGCACAATGCAATTGCTCATCACCCGCGCTGACCGATAACCAAGTAGCGATCGGTACTTCCTGGATCACGCCTACCATTCATATACTGAGCATGACGTCACATGGTATGGAATACCCCATTAGCCAGCTGGGCTGGCTGTCCTGATTATGTTCCCTCCCACCTTGTGTACCTAGCTCAGTCAGTAGGCACGGGAGCTGTCCTTGGACTAGGAGGGCACTTAGCAACAACTGAAAACGTCAGTGTGTTATCAACATTCTCCTCATACTAAATCCAAAACACAGCACTAGGAAGAAATTTAACCCTATCCCAGCCGAAACCAGGACATCTGTCATCAGTTTTCACTTCATTAGTAAACACACTTCATGTATGCCATTTAAAAAAGGAAAAAAAATCTTAGAGTGAAGCTCTTTGCCTAGTTTATACTGATCTTAGTTACTCACTGAAGGTAAGCTCCACCACTAAATAATGTCTGAACATATCCTACACATCTAATATGCTGTTCTAGGAGACTACCTGGCTATCATGCTTGTGTAATAACCTGTATCCATCAACAGCATTTTTTTTTTGTGAATTTATAGAACTAATCACCAGTCCTGATTCTGACAGTCAATAATGAGACATTTTTACACAGTGTAGTTTGTTATTCACTAACTCACAGGACAATTGTTTTTTTCTTCCCTTATAATGAATCCATCCTTTGACATGTTTAACTTTCTGATATCAGCTGCAAAATTATTAGTAAAAATATGACTACTGCATAACAAATCCACAAGTGATATGTTTGGCAAATAAATAAATGAATACAGCAATAACACAAGTTTCTATATTAGTCTCTAATGAGAGTGTGAAAATAGGAATGAAAAATGGAAGCATCACAAATATGCTTTGCAGATGCTTGTCATTGTCATCTTAGGAAACTATAAAGAAAATGTTAGTAGCCCAGGGAAGAAATCATTTTAATAGTCAAATAAAGGGAGATTATTTCAAGGAGGATAATAAAAAGGTGAAATGAGAATTGTCAGAGAACTGAACAGAATAAGTAATGGAAAGAAATATATACCACAAACAATCAACAATGAGCATTGTTATACTGGATATTGGAGATGGGAGTATGTACTTCATTTGGAAGACTTGAGGGACCAGCCTCATCTGTGGAAATACCCTATTCATTAGGCTAGGTGAGACTGGGTGGAAATACCTTTCACTTTCTCCCATACAAAACATACCGCACAGGACAAGAAAAAAAGACAGGTGGAAGAATATCACCCTCAAGTTTAGAGAGTTCGCAAAGAATGAGTGAAGGTCCTGATTTGGTATCTCTCTCCAGAATATTCCTATTTTTTTATGGCTCTTCCAGTCTACATAAAGACCTAGAAAGCCTCAAGAAAATCCATGATTCTCTCAAGAGAAGAAATAGGTTATGAAGTCATATTTCATATCTGTTTTCTGCTTGACTTACATACTGGGTACATAGTGATTTTCAAGCCAAGTTTATCCAAATAAACTGCATAAACCTGATTTTGTTAGCCAGTTACAATTACCATTAGCAAATATTCAGTTATTTAAGATGATGTAATGGCCCAAAGCAATTTCATAACTTCTCTCTTCTCTTCTCTCTTCTCTTCTTCTCTTCTCTTCTCTTCTCTTCTCTTCTCTTCTCTTCTCTTCTCTTCTCTTCTCTTCTCTTCTCTTCTCTTCTCTTCTCTTCTCTTCACTTCACTTCACTTCACTTCTCTTCTTTCTCTTCTCTTCTCTTCTCTTCTCTTCTCTTCTCTTCTCTTCTCTTCTCTTCTCTTCTCTTCTCTTCTCTTCTCTTCTCTTCTCTTCTCTTCTCTTCTCTTCCCCTCTTCCTTCCCCTCCCCTCCCCTTCCCAGGTTATCTGTTCTTTCTTCCACCCTCTGTAAGTTTACTTTTTGTGTTTGGGTTTGGCCAGGAGGTCTTCCATGCAGGCCTCCTGGCACTTTTGCCTGACTTTGTATTTGTTGGGATGGAACTCTCTTGAGCTTGGACAAAGCGATCCTTGAATATTAACCAGCTTTCTTGGGTGTCCCTTCCCTCCAGGGTCTTATCCCATGGGACTCTTTGAAGCAGATCTTTGAAGAGGTCAAAATCTGCTCTTACGAAGTCCAGTGTTGCCATCTGGTTTTTTGCCCTCCTCCCTGCCCTAAGCATCCTGAACTCCACCTTCTTATGGTCACTGCAGATACGGCTGCCTTTGACCTTCATATCCCAAACGAGCCCCTCATTGTTGGTGAGTATGAGGCTCAACACTGAGCCTCTCCTCATTGGCTCTTCTGTCACTTGGAGGAGGAAGTTATCATCAATGCACTCAAGGAACCTCCTAGATTTCTTATGTCCTGCTGTGTTGTCCCTCCAGCAGATACCAGGGTGGCTGAAGTCCCCTCTGAGGACCAGGGCCTGTGAAAGTGAGGTTTCTTCTATCTGTCTGCAGAGGACCTGATCCTCTTATTCTTCCTGGTCAGGTGGCCTATAGCAGACACCCACTCTAATGTCACCTTTACCTGTCCTCTTTTTAATCCTAACCCATAAGCTCTCAGTTGGCTCCTCATCCATCCCCAGCCAGAGCTCCGTGCACTCCAGCTGCTCTCTCACATAAAGGGCAACTCCCCCTCCTTGTTTTTCCATCCTGTCCTTCCTAAAGAAGCTGTACTCCTCCACTGCAACACTGCAGTCATGGAAGCCATGTCTCCGTGATCCCAACAAGATCATAGTCCTGCAACTGCACACAGATCTCTAACTCATCATGTTTATTCCCATACTGCATGCGTTAGTGTTTTCATTAGCAAAACTTGAGTCATACTTTACTGGTGCTGTGAATAGCAAACCTTAAATGAAAGTCCATGAACACCCCTTTTAGGTACATGTTTGCTGCAGCATCATAGCTTTTCCTATCAGGCACTGTAGCATCTCCGCAAGCATTCAATTAAAACAGCGAGAGCTTGTTTAGGAAATGAAAAGAAGCAAAGGAAAATTCCAACTTCTTTTCTGGATAAGAATATTTTATAGCATTTCAGAAGGAACATGGCTCTGTCCATTTTCCACAACTTTTCTGCAGTTTTCTCATTTCTAACCATATGCCAAAAGGACACTTCCTTTCCAGAGGAAGAACAAATTAAAAAAAAAAAGCCACAAAAAACCAACAAACATTCTTGACAGAAAAAAAGAACACTGTTGTCGTCTTCTCTCTTTCTTCCATCCCTTCAAAATAAGTGCTTTCAAGGATTAGAAAAGTGAGGGCAAAATTCGTAAGAAGTGCAAAATAGACGATTTTTTAGGATAACATGCTCCGTGCTTGTTTTTAGAGCAACTTTGTAGGTATTGTATTGACATTTGTTAGACAACTCATTGGTTTACATATTTGAACGGTTTGTGTAATTGAGTAGGAATATTATCTCATGCTATTTTTAACAAGGTTACTTATATTTTATTTTTTATTTGTGACTGTGTTAATATAAATAATGTTTTCAGTTTGGAATTTATTATCCATTCCATTTTTTCCAGTAACTAGCAGCACAAGTATTTTGTTTTTGTAATTTAAGACGACTGTTGACTGGGAACTTAGTGTCCACTCATTGCAACGGGAAAGCCTCCATCCACAGATAGAAACTACTTGAACATTCCTTCATCACACTATTGTACCTACTGACCATAACTAGTGCAATTAATCTGGCAATTTGCAATATGACTAAAGGGCCAGACCCTCTGCACAGACACCTAAGTAAATTTGTGTCTGCTCTTGAGTTACCTCTAGAAAAAGGGTGGTTGAGGACTTCTTTGCTATAAGAACAATTCCAATAGCCTTTACCTGTATAATTTATTTCCCAAAGTACCCTCAGAAACTGGCTGTGGGTTAGATA
Organism: Calonectris borealis; assembly: GCF_964195595.1. Lineage (NCBI taxonomy): Eukaryota > Metazoa > Chordata > Aves > Procellariiformes > Procellariidae > Calonectris > Calonectris borealis. The sequence goes on along the minus strand of NC_134314.1, from coordinate 48,787,706 downwards.
CATTTTTCTAACAGCAGTGTAACAGTACCAGCCCACTTTTTTTCCAGGGTGTCCTTTTCCTCTCCTTTATTATGTGACCAGATACATACCCGTAGATAGGGAAAGGGGTCTGGACTGATTAGAGAAGGCAAGAAAAATTAAGGTAGCTTGCAGTCAGATCCTGTGAGGAGCTAAATAACTGCATGCCACAGGCTGGCTGCATTGTCCTGGTGGGCCACCCAAATAAGAATCAGTGGTGTAAGTACAGCAGTAGATAAAAGTGCCTTTTATAAGCATGACTTTTTTTTTTTCTTTTGAGCATGGAAATAATTCTGATGATACATTCTGGATTCTTTCCTTCATACACTTACTAAAAGCCAGTAATATCTACTTATATGAAAAATCTTAACTAGATGTTCTTATTTTTAAGGCAAAGACATGAGGAACAGAAAAAAAAATTCCTGATAACCTGTAGGTCTCATATGGTAAACAGATATATAGGGATTTGAGGGGTTTTGTTTGGGTTTTTTTGTTTGTTTGGGGGGAGTGTTTGTGGTTGGGTTGGTTGGGTTTTTTTGTGTGTGTGCTAACTTTCAAGACCTACTTTATAATTTGGTTTTGCACAGTTAGGGTCTTAAATAACAATGTGCTACCCCATCACTCTTTCTTTGCAACTAAATGGAGCTGTGTTTTCTAAAATGAAAAATATGCTATTTAACTTCATTTATATATATGTGTGTGTATGTAAAACTATTTATAACATTTCTGTTCTTTACATCTGTTATGACTGATACTTATAAGGAAGAAAGCTCTTTGTTTGTCAAGGGTTTCTGCAGCTTATGCTTCACCTGAAATCATAATCTTTTTTTTTTTTTTTTTTTGACCTGATTATCATTTCTATGGTAACCAATTGTAATATCAAAATGGAACATTTTGCCTTCAAGTAGGGAATAAACAGCAGGATGTGATTAATTCTTAAAGTGCAAGGCTATTCTGAAAACTCTCCACAGAAATAGTATTGTCACATTCAATAGGTTTTTTTCCCCCCATAATTTCTCAATCAAATTCATTCAGTTTACAATTGAAATGCTCTTCTGACTGCCAGTCCTTTAAACTAGGACTGGGATTTGGAAGCTTATTTGTCTTCTATCTGACTCATGGATGACCAATAATAAAGATTTTTGCAGGTCAAGTATTGCCTTCAGATTCACTTGTGCAACTCCATTACTTTCAGTCAGGTTGCATAAACGTAACTGAAGGTAAAACACCAAAAATAGTGGAACTCAAAAATAGTCCTGCAACTGGAACTTTTCGTTAACAATTGTATTGATTATGTTCAGGCCAGAAAATTATGCAGCGCACTCTCCCAGATCTGTATTGTTTCTGTGTGCTTAAAATGAATTTATTTTTTTTTTTGTGGTCCTGCCCACATCCCAGCCCAGCATTAGCCTGTACCCAGGGAGTTGCCTGATGCCCAGGGCTGGTGCTGCCTCCAGTGTCCCCCTGGATGTCCTGTTCCTGGCTGAGGCAGTGGGACAAGCTATGGCTGCCCCCCACCCCAGGCTCCCAGCCCCCAGAGAGCCTCCAGCCCACTGTCACGAATGAGTGGTTGAGAGGGTCGCTTAAAGAATCACCATCAGAGGTATTAGCAGAAAGTGATTTTAATAGAAATTTATAAAAGCATGACTTAACAGAGTTCTATGGCAAGGTTCACTCTATCACTTACTGCATGGATGACGCATACAAAGGAAAATTGAGTTAACATTGAGCTAGAATGTTTTATACAGAGACCGAAGAGGTAAAAGGGTAAGGGAGACCCTCCGTTTGAGTCATGAGGTTCAGAGAAGACCCCCTTGCTTTCTAAACTCCTAGTGGAGCTTAGGTGCGGCTAGATCCACTCTGAGTCCGAGACTTGATCAATGGTTTATGTCTAATACAAAAGGGTAAGAAGACCGTCCCATTGAGTCACGAGCTTCAGAGTAGACCCCCTTGCTTTCCAAAATCCTGATGGAGCCTAGGTGCAGCTAGATCCATGCCGAGTCCCAGACTTGGTCAACGGTTTATGTCTAAGGGATTATATGTTTTAGCAGCAGTCTAAGGTTCATTCACAGTTTTAAGATAGATCACAAGATTTTAGTAGCATTTAATCATTGACTAATTTAACATTTACAGAGTAAGTAAGTTAGTAAAGTCTACTACAACCACAACAGTGACTTAATTACAGATTATGCTTGTTATCGCTTACCTAAATCAATTCACACACACAGACATAGACACAAATATATATCTAAATGTACAAAAGGTATACCTGCTAAAAAATCTCCTCGAGTCCAGTGAAATATTCATGTCAAATGTCTCAGCATTTCTCAATAGGTGAGGGGTTGAGCCTTGAGGAGTGTTTTAGCCCAGGTTCCATCGTCAGTCAGCAGCGGTCCTCCGAATATCACAAACTCAAGAGTCCACAAGCTCTGAGAGGCATCCCACTCCAAGGGAGATTCTTGGTGCAGCCCACTGTGGTCTGGGAGAGCTCAAAGGGTCTCACTTAGGACCACTGTTTATAGGTTCACAAGGTGATTGGCTTTAGTCATCCGTGAAAATTCTCAAGATTCCAGTAACAATGGTACCGTTCCCCTCGAGTTACGACTCATAAGAATGTCAGGGGATGACAAATTATCCCTGCTGTCGTCCCCCACCTAGGCGAGGCAGCAGGAGTTCCTGGTACCGTCAGTGCCATTCCCCCACCTCAGCCATGCAAGAAGTCCTAGTACGGTCAAGGGACGCTTCACTGCCCATATTAGTTGGATGGTCAGAGAGTTCATACTTCATTTTTTGCTTACAGGCAAGACTAGTAATCAATGGTGGGTGTTTTGCCTCTGTTTGGACAAAATATTGAAGAACCTGTTTATGCATTAGTCCTTGGCCTTCCCAGATGACCTATCAAATGACTTCACATTCCCTAATCTTGGTAAAAGTTTTACTGCAATCTGTACGTGGATTAAACCAAGTAAAAAGGGCTACTTTTCTATATAGGACACCTTTAGGATAGGTACGTACTGTTCATTTTTTTTAAAGATATGGGGTTCTGCACTATTTTTTTTTTTACTGTCTATAATACATAGAGAAGCATTTAGAGTAATCAAAGAAAGGATTGAAATGATACTCAGATCTGGATTCAATGTTCATTCTGTCCCCAAGTTAAAGCATGGATATTAGTAACCTACTTTCTTTTCAGAGCTCCATTTTCAGGTGTGTAAAATATATATTAATCCAGTAAATTCTAGAATTCTTTGGCATATCTCTGACCTCATATTACATGTCTAAAAGTTAGTTATCCAAGTCAAAGCAAATCATTTGGGCTTTCCTGTGTACTTAGTAGAAGGAAATAAAAACCTTTAGAGAATGCTTCATCTTCCCATGGATATCTGTTTTAGGATAACATGAATCATTTGAAGGTAGTTATTTCTCTCTATTAACTATAAAGAAAGCTTAGAATTACTATCTTTGGCTTAGACAATGAACTATTAAGCACCTAATATTAAGCTGATTAATCTAAATTTAGGTGAGATTAATTTGTTTGGAACTCTTTTAATAAGTCTATACATTTGGTTGAACCCTGCACATTGTTTCAGCTGATAAGATGCTTAAATCTCTTATGACACTACTCATTATATGCAACTTTTTTATCTGCTCTGGACTTGAGATAAAAAGTGGTTTTAAAAGTGAAATGTAAAAATTTTCATCGTTAAATTTATGTCAAATATTTGAGATATATTAATTATACCATGAATAATCTAAACACATTAGAACTAAACAGACAAAAAGCAGGGTAGGATAGGGATAGAAAAACTGCATGATGCCTCTGTTTCTATGGTATTAAAATTGCTTGCAGAGGCTACTTGCAACTTCCATTTTGAGGAACAAACTTTAATTTTTTAAGACTACATCAGTACAGGCTTTCTAGCAAGCTCTTATTGCTCACTTAAAACTTATTTCTTGTCTCTCAGATGCAAAGATACAGTCACTTGGGCACAAACTGTACAACTTCATCTGAGTACGAAACATAATGAGGCAGTGTTCTGGGGCAAGGGGGAACCTTTATTTCATGACTGGGTATTTTGAACATGCCCAGGCTTTGGAAAGACTTGTAAGCAGTGTTTCACTGCTGTGAGTGAGGCTTCCCTTACTTCATTGAGTGAAACCTGATTCATATTCTTAACACTTAATGCAAAATTAATCCAGTGGTCACTTTGGCCACTTCCCAGTGAAATACACAATTGCGGCACTTTCTTTTTGACTGAGAGACCAGCTTTCACAGACTAGCCATGCTGACAGTGTTAAACAGGTTTGGCCTCTGTAGCAGGATGGTCACCTCCAGACTGCCTTTTGGAAATAACTCTGGTCTGTGCTAACTCCTAGCTGTGTCCAGGGTGTGCTAGCTAGCAAAGGCGAAAGCCTTGCCAATGATAATGCTAACAGTAGAGCAGTGTGGATCACCACTGGCCAGTGCTTGTGCCTCTGTCCTGGCCTTATTTAGTTTATTAGCATAGACATAGTGTCAGGGGCTGAGTTATGAAGCTAATCTATAGCCACTGGAAAGACTAGTCCTCTCAAAGGGCAATTCAGAGCTCCATTGTAAGGTACTGACACTGAATTGAGAAGGAGATTCAACTAAATCAGCTTTAGGTGCCTTTTTTCTTCAAGCCTTCTGCTGAGACCATACTCTTGTCATTTCAATTGCTAATTACACAAAACAACTTTTTATTATCAAAAGTAAAAATTAGTAGCGATAGGATAGATCAGAACAAAGATAGAAATAAAGCACGCATTCAGGATAGGGTTGCAAGAATAGTCACCATCATGGATCCGCGGCGTCCCCGGGGTCCAAGTCTTTCGGTGTTTCGGCGGTGGGCGGTCGCAGCGGGGTCGGCAGTGGGCGACGCACTCCGGGGTCCCTGGTGGGTGACGCCACCGGGGTCGTCTTGGCAGTCCCTTTTATTCCTGTTCAAGGGCTGTAGTTTCCATGGCAACGGCACGTTGCTACATTCCTGTGCTTAACCAAGTCTTGCACACAGCGCAGCCCCTGCAAACTGGAGGTCTCCATGGCCTTGCAAGCCGCTCTTATCATATTCAGAGCAATCTTTGAGACAAGTGTTCTACAGTTCAGTCTTTCACACATATTCAGGGGATATTTTGCTTAGATAAGCAATCTTTGAGACAAATGTTCTACAGTTCAGTCTCTCACAATACCACACCCATTTGTCCTTCTAAACTGAACGTCACAGAAGAACTGGCAGTCTTAAAATGACAGAGACCCATCATTTGTGTTAAATGATTTTTATAATAACCCGTATAGGAGATAGAAAACTCCTATATGTTTTAATGTGTGATGAAGGATGTCATAAGCTCCTGGATAAGCCCAAAGAATACTGAATTGTCAAGCCTCATTTTTTTTCCTATTTCTTGTGTCAGACAGCCTGAGACGGCTATGTCTCTCACCACGCATCACTGCATCTTCTCTTCCTATCTATTGCAAGATATTGCAGGATACTTGTCTGGCCAGGCAGCCTGATCCATAAGCCTAAATCAATGAGCTAAGTAGGACTAGCGCTCAAGTGAAATTCTGTTGTACACTCCTCTAATATGTTTAAGTGTGAGCATGCTCCTCATCGTGATTTTGGCCAATGCCAAGTAACAGTCTCAGACAATGGTCAAGTATGGTCACAGATATTGTGAGTCAAGAACTTACCCTCATGCACAGTACAGATTAAACTATTTATGAGGGGGAGCATGTTCACCAAATTGGTGCAAGTTGCTGTAACTCAAGGTCAGACAGCAGATTTTAGTCTGCTTTATTTACTGGTACAAACACAACCTTAGACAAAGAGGCAATGAACTGTAACTGTTAATGGGTACTGCAGCATTCAGAAAGACATTTTATTTGTGAAACCAAAATATCATGTTTTCATTTCAAAAAACACTAGAAGGTTTCATTAAGGGTCTTTTTTTTCTGATCAGTGTTCATTTTCCTCAAAAGAATCTCCTTTCCATTTCTGAACTTGTGGACCTGATCTTGGAAATGTGCAGAGGTCTGATACTTGTTTTTAATTGGTGTGTACCTATGAACTTTTTAATCTTGCAGAGCCTTATGTTTTCAAGAGAGAGCTGTGGATGAGAACAAAAGAGATGAAGATTAGGAATAGGTGGAAATTCTCTGAAGTTGAAAGGGTTTTATGAGTTCCTGTCAAATTCCCCTTTCTCCTCTTGAAGACACATACTGGGGGGAAAAAAGATATAAACCCACTTGTGTACTTCTTTGGCTTGTCTGTTATTTCTTAAATATTTAGGTTTCGAGTTTACCTCAAATGAAGAGGTAAACACTCTCTCAAACACTAACATGCAAAATAAGAAAAGATATATAAAGAATGTCTCATTGATATAACAAAATCTCTATCAATTGTATTTGTCAAAATCAATGCAGATTTATAATTTTTATTTTACTTCTCACCAAAGTGTTCCTTGTTCAAAAATACCTACCTGCAAATTCTCTCAAAAATCTCTCATTGAAACACCACTGTAGCAAAACCAAAAGATATGCCAGTATAAATGTTTTACTAAAAACATATATAAGGAATCAAAGTGAAAACGAGTGTAAATGAATGATTATGTTTCTAATAGATGTTTAAGCTGCATACTACATTATTGTATAAGTGACTGGGACTCATTTAAAGATTTTTAGACAGTGCATCAAACACATGGTATCTAATTTTATTAAGATTTTTTTTGGATTTTTTTAAGATTAAAACAAGATATTTACATTTCATATAGTATATTTGCATTTACAGTATAGAATCATAGAATCATAGAATCATAGAATCATTACGGTTGGAAAAGACCTCTAAGATCATCGAGTCTAACCGTCAACCCATCACCACTATACCCACTACACCATGTCCCTAAGCGCCTCATCTACACGTCTTTTAAATACTTCCAGGAATGGTGACTTGACCACTTCCCTGGGCAGCCTGTTCCAAGGCCTGACCACTCTTTCAGTAAAGAAATTTCTCCTAATGTCCAGTCTAAACCTCCCTTGGCGCAACTTGAGGCCATTTCCTCTCGTCCTAAATATTTGCATTTTATATTTACCCCTAAACCAAGAGAAACAGGAAGAGTCTATGGGACTGTTATTTGAATCCTGGTACAAAATGCTTAGGGGTAAAAATTCAAAGAATATCAAAAACTTCATCTGGCCACCACTCTGTTCTCTTACTAAATCTCCAACATTTTTTGAGTTGGGGACAATTTAATTAATGTCAATGGAGGAAACTCTAAGACTATATAAGAGCATAAATGTTTAAATCTCTTATGAGTTATTCACATTAAAAGCCTTTACTAAGTTGTTGTCCCGAGACAATAATTACAATCCACAAAAGAGACTAACGACAGTGATAATAGTAAGGGGGAAAGTAGTTATTCAAAATATCTTTTTATTTAAATCTAGAAAAAGATGAAAAATGTAAAATTCATTTCCAGAAAAAAATACACATTTTAAGATACCATTTTCAAACACTTGGTGCAATTAAGGTACTGGTCAGGAAGTTGGTCCTCTGTACAAGGCTGGACATCAGGTGAGCACCAAGCCGCTCTATCACTCTCCCTCCTCAGCTGGACAGGGGAAAGAAAATATAACGAAAGGCTCATGGGTCGAGATAAGGACAGGGACCTCACTCAGCAGTTACCGTCATGAGCAAGACAGACTTGACTTGGGAAAATTAATTTAATTTATTACCAAACAAAATCAGAGCAGGGTAATGAGATATGTATTGGGTTTGCATGGCTGAACTTAGATAATGTAAAAATCTTCTACAGGGCTTTGGGCATTAAGTGCCAATAAAAGTTAGTTGGACTTTGATCTGGGTCATCAAAATTATTTCATCACCTAATCCAGTGACAGTACAAATATTTCTAAGTTCCTGTATTTCATGATCTTCTGAAAATATTGTTCATAGTCATTTTGTAGCTGACAAGAAAAAATCTAAAGTATATTGAAGAAGGAGAAAGAGGAACAAGAGAAAGAAGAGAAAATGACATTCTTGTACTTAGACATTAAAATGACATTCCTGTACATTGTGCAGCTCAGAGCTATTAAGATTCATTGGATAATGAATTATTCCAACTTTAGATTTTTTTGAATCAAGATAACACTTTGTTAAAAGACACATGCTTTGTCCTTCAAGGTGAATTATCCTTTCGCTTTTTAATGTTTAAGTGATAATAATCCAAGATAATATGAGTCCATGCATAAAAATGTAGAACCTCGTGCATCCATATTGTGTAGCAATTTTGCTTCAGTATTATGTATTGATTTAGATGGTCATCCGTAAGGAAAATATACAGAGAAAGGACACAATCAAGTATTCCATACACAGACAAGATTCTTATTAACGTCAGGCAGATTTTCGGTGTTTTTAGGAATACGGAGTCTGTTTCTTTTGACTCATCCTCTGTAAACACATTTTTTGTAGATAGAATAACAACAAGATCCTGACTCCATATTCCACTGTAAAATTTCAAGCGTCTGTAATGGTATTGAAATTTTACTGTCAAAATGCATCTCTTGTTCTTTTATACAGTAACTCTTTTATAAGTGATAATACCAAGCCAACATTCAGAGTAATAAATATAAGAATCTGGTCCATAGCCAGCAGCAATTTCTCCTTTACCTCAATGGGCTTTGGATCATGTTACACAGCAATAACATAATCTGTTATGTTTATTTCTTCGCACTGAAGGATGTGGGTTTTATGTATGTGCATGTCTAAATGTTTTGATGCATTTCATAAAAGTTAAATCAATGTAATGACAACCACTCTAAAACACAAAACAGAAACTAGATCTAGTCATTAATATCTCTGTTAGCTTCTTGTTTTTAACAGCACTTTATTTGAGATCTTTCCTTGCCTCTTGTTTTCAAATATCAACTCAAACCTCAGGATTTTTTGTTAAAATATTGAATTTTATTGAAAAAGCAATTTCTATTAAACCAAGCCAAACCAAAAATTAACTTCACAAAAAATTTCAAATAGTCCCACTTGCAAGGTAGTTACACACAGTTGTCTTTTGGCAGAGCTTTTTTCTTCCACTATTTTCTTTCAATATTTTACTATACTTCATAGTTATACACATATATATAATTATGACTTTATAATACTTCACTACTACTGCTTTGGACAGAAGTTAGTTTGTGTTTGTACAGTTCTAATACAAACATTCTTAACCATTCTGCTCTGGAAATAATTAGTAATAATATGAGTGAATAAATCATAATTCAGAAAGAACACTGCAATTTGGAATAGAAAGTATCTGGCTATGTAAGTGTAGTTGTCAAGAGTTGAGGGTATTCTTGGAACGTGACCCATATACAGAATAAGATCTTCATGCATAGTATCTTAATGCTATGAAGGAGGCAGAGTTTGGACACTGTGAAGACAAATAAGGAGCTTATCCTAACAGAGTATTATTTTTTAACAGTTCAGCCACCCCTAGCATCACCCCTAGCATCAATATTTTGCAGTAAATAAATTGCTAAATGTACGAATATAAAATACAATCCTGTAAGTGATTTGGCTAAAATTCTCAAAGGTAGTCAACACTGGACTAACTTTCAGGAGGAATAGGTCACCATGCTTTAGCAGAACTCTTTTCATGAGAGAAGCCCTGTTGACTACTCTTATGAGTTAGTCATGTATCTGCAGGATATTCAAGTAAGAAAGCAAGTTGTAATGAGTGGTGATTTGTTAAACTTAACAGCCTATGACCTATGCCAATTTGGAGTTTAGAAATCATTTTGCATGGCAATATCACGGAAGTGTGAAAACAACCTAATTTAGACTTTCAAAAAAACTTTGAACCCTTCCCCTTCTCTCCTTATCTGCAAGTTTATTTAACTGTATAATTTATAAACCTTTGCTTCAAAGGTAAATTTAGGCACACGTATCTTTTTGTTTTGGAATTAGTCAGACACTGTTGTGTTAAGACATTTATTAACCTTGTACAAGTTATTGTATCAATCTAATTAACTGAACTTATTTGCAAACAAAGTCTTTGTGCTATCAACAATAACTAATGATGTATAGCTCTGTTAGATACATTCAAGATAGAACCACATAAATCTTAAGAAGAAGTTAATAAACAGGGCTGTCACTGTAAATGCAATAATAAGAGACTTCTCTGTGAATACTTAAGAACCAAAATGTGCAGAATGTGATAGTGCCAGGAATGGTTTCCTTTCTCTCCATCCTCTCATTTCTCCATGCTAAACATACATAAACTGCAATGAACCTCTTCACTCATATGAGAGACACAGTTACAGTAGCTTCTAAGATAGCTCTTTAGAGAACCTTGCCACTAAATGAATGACACATTGCAGCATCATTAAGACATGTTGTTTACTGAAATAGCAGCTGAAATGGCTTTGCGGACAGTGTCACTGGGACTTCTAGTTGCTCTTACATTGATACTGACGAATAAGAAGGCCCAGACAGTTAAGGCATTAAGGTATACTTGTCCTTGAACAGTGAAATACTCTGGTAGTTTGGGCGACCTGAGTAAGAACATACTGACCAATTTAGTTACATGACAAGTGATCATTTTTAATATTGTTTAAACTTATTTAGTTAAGACTAAAAAATAAAAAAAAAGAGGGAGGTAAGAAAATACCTAGCTAAAAGAATACCAAGATGGTATTAAATGAGTCTTTTACTTTAACAACCACCCTAGTTCCCAGTCCTTCAAGACAGACACTGTTCTACTTAATTTTATTTTTTTCTTAAAGAAGAATATACTGTTTCACAGTCACTTAGATGCCATTAAGTTTCATTAAATATATTCTTTTTCAGAGGAAAGACAGTGAGTTGAAATGGGCTGATCCTCATTTTTATTTTTCATGTTATTGAAGTCAACTCTTGTTTCCTTGAAAACAAGAGAAATATATGGGCAAAAAAAAGGTAAAAGCATAGCAAATCTAGAAAATGCAATTGCCTCTACAAACTTGTTGTTGCAAAATGGAAGTCTAAAACAGAAAAATGCAAACTTTTTAGCATTCTCAGTAAGTCCTTACTGCATTGTCTTATTGGTAAATCTATATGTTTGTGTCCAAGAAGAAAAAAGAAGTTACTTCTGCAGTTATAGCCATGGAATAGATGACTAATATGCTGTCTTGAACAACTGAGGTAGATTTTGTTTTAGAAGGCAAAAACAAGGTAGGCAAGAAGAAAAAAAGTGCTAATTTAGAATGCAACACAGAGGAGGCTAAGAACATAATGGACATGTCTCATAATAGATAATATTGGAAAAGAGATCCAGCAATATCTCAGGTTCAAGACGATGAAAACTTGAAGAGCTCACTATGTTTAGCAAACTCTTTGGTGAGTCTCACCCCTTCTGCCCATGCATTTTCCTTCTACCATTATTAAAAGGCTTAAAGTGAAAAAGATGTCTCATCTCATTACTCTCTAGAATTACTTATTACTGCATCAATTGCATTCTATTGCTATGCTTCTTACTCCCCTTGTCTGCCAGATGTAGTGCTAACATGGTTCCTGGGATTTGTCAATATCTGATTTGATTTGATATGAGTTTGTTTTTCTATCTTTCATTTTTGTTAACCTTATGACACATTTAATCTATCAAGCTGATCTGAACTGTTGTGCTATGCACAACACCTATTCTCTTCTCTTCAAACCAGACAGGCTATCAGTTGTTTATGGAAGCACTGCTTTTCTTTTTTTTTTCCTCTCTTTCTTTTTACCATAAAGAAGAAGAAATAGTATAGAGAAATTGATTATATATTTTCAAGTCGCTAACATATGAAAAATATCCTATTTCTCCTATTAGTGTAACACTATAGAAATAATGTAATGAGAAAAAATAATCACTAGGTGCCTGTAACATATTACAACGACTTGCTATTCATGGATAGAACTAGTAAATTCCACTCAGGTGAGTTACACAGCATCTTTGGCTAGGTGTAGTTTCTTTTTTCTTTTCTAGTTCATTGCCCTGCACCATAAATTCTCCAAATATGCTGTTATTGTCTTCTCCTCCCTTTCACTTTTTCAGACACTGATTATGAAATGTTACACTACATTCCCAACATTATATGGCTCATTAATCTGATACATAGGTGGCAAGCCAGTATAGAAATATAAAAGTGCTGTTGCTTTAAGGGGATGGGCAGACTCTTCAAAGACTCATTAAAAAAAAAAATGGGTACCTTTCTGTTGATTGCAGTGTCCACAGATCACAATGTTTTTCAGACAGGTTGTAGAAGAAAATATTTTTAGAGAGATAAGTGAATTGAAATATCCATACAACTGAGCACTTTGGAGCAGCATGAAATGCCAACTTCTCAGAGAGGACTTAATACTTTGGTTAGTCTACTTCCAAACCCCTTACTATTTTCCATTTCTCCATGCAGCAAGAAACCCATTTCAGAATTAGTGATTGCCATCCCATTTATTCATGCATACATCACTAAACAGAAATAGCTGCTATTTTTCATGTTCCCCCAGCTGCAGGCACTGGTGGGCAAACAACTAATTCCTTGTGGAAGGTAAACAGTCCTGGCGATCCATTCTCTAATACATAAATCAGTGTCACGCAATTGTAATAGGCACATAAAACAGTATGCGTCCACATGTTCTTGCAAATGAAGTCATGGAAGTCCTACAAGCCACAGGAACTACTTTTTTTTTTTCTGGTGAGGAAATGTTTCCTCTGAGGAATATGAGTGCATTTTTATTCCTTTGACTTTATAGCACATCCTGAAAGCCACAACTCTAATGATAAGGAAAGGCATGCATGGCAGAATCTGTGGAATATATGGGTGGTAACTTTTCTTAGCTGTTTTCATTCCATTAGTTATTCAAGGCTCATTATATTAACATAAACTGTGTCTTCAATCTGGAGAGTGTTATGCTAACAGGTTTACCTAATGGATTTTTTATCATCATTTAAATGCTTTGAATGCCAGACTGTTGTGAGAGACTGGGGAGACTCAAGAGAAATTTCTGAGATTGTAAAAAAAAAGATTAAAAAATGGTATTCAAAAGAAATTCATATGAAAAGTGTCTAATAGCCACATCCTATAGCTGCTGGATTTCTCTACCTCTTTTAGAAAGAGGAGGAGGATCATTCAGGGGTTTTTTGGACCTTTCCCTTACAGGGAAGAAAAGTTATGGAATTTGTTTGGGACCATGTCAAGAGTTTTCCAAAGTAAAGGTGGGGTAAATGAGTTGAGAAAGGTATCAGGAACAGATGAAGGAAACTGTCAGGACAGAAACAGCTAAAATGAGATCAGAGAGAAAATGTTAATTGATAGAACAGTTTAATCCAGGGAGAGCAACACAATCCTGTCCCTTTATTTATACTTTATTCTATTTTCTGATGACAGTTCTAATTAATCAATAAACAAGTACAAGTTCCAAGTTAGCTATCTCTAAGGTGGTCTGTGAACTTTTGTTTGTAAAAGTGGATTCATTATGTCACCAGAGAAAAAGCTAACTGCAACAATTTCCACACCTAAATTTTTTTCAACGGGCTGCCAAGTATGCTATTGCCTTTCAGCACAGATTTTCCTGCATACAGCAAGCAAAAAGTAGTATTTAAAAAACTGGTTTGATTGTTTTTAAAATAGTGCTATTAAAAAACACGTTACACATCCTCCACTCCACCATCAAAATTCATGGTAGTAGTCATACAGTCCAACTAGAACCAGCTTTGTACTTGAGAATGGAGAGATTTTAGTCCATATGTTAACAATACTGTCCATGACATTTTCACAGAAATCTTTAGCTCTTTTATTATAAGATGGCAGCGTGGTACACACTTCTATGTATGTCTAACTATCTGCTTTGACATGATCTAATGTAACTTGCACCCTGTAATGTATAATTAATGTTACAGGGAGTGAAGCATTATAAGTTTTTCAAGGGTAAAAGTGGCTTTGCCATGTTTACCATTCCAGAAGAGTATTGGATACTTCAGTCTCCAGTGTCAGTGTTTTTATAAAGTAAATAAATGTTAAAAGATCACATTAGTAAAAATGCTTCCATAAGAAAAAAAGAATTTGGCTCAAATACAAGCATATAAGATAATGGAAAAGATGCAAGTTGCATGAACTACTCTTAAGTAAAGATATGCATTCATTTCACAGTACAAGAAACATCTTTGCTACTTTTTTTTTTTCTACTGCAATTTTTCTTTCATTTTCGGTGTGAATGTGTTCCATGTGAAAAAGAAAATGACAACAGGAAAATCCCCAGATGACTGCATGATGTCATAAATTATAAGAACACATTATATGCAGTAAAAGATCTATGCCAGCAGGAATGGGAAAAAATATTTAAATAAGGATGATTTCAGATAAATTCTGAAAATATTTAGTTTTGGATTCATCTGATCTGCTACAGGAGATCATTTCACAATTATATCTTCTTTTATTCTCTCAACTGGAAAAGCTTTGTCTCTGGCTCACATCTGTTTTTAAAGGCCTAGGTATATTATAGGATACACTGACAAAGATATGTACTTTCCAGAAAGGTTAGATGAATTACGGAAACATAAGCCAGATAAAATCAGACTTCGTAGTAAACAAAACAAGACTGTAGCAATAAGATGATAGCCTAAGCACAGGCCTGTACTATCATTTGAGATGGCTTAGGGTATTGCACCTGACCCTTAGCTTCAACTCTAAAGAGGTATGACTGTCTTACAAGTTCTGGGTCTTACTTGCATATGTCTTGCATCTTCTAGTATCTTTAAAATGGTGCTAGTTGCCTATATTTGGGCAACTAAACCTAAAGACTGTAATGCAGTCCAGCCAGACAGCTATGTAAATAACCACAGGCTCACTAAGAGTCAAAAAAAACAGTCATTGTAATCAACAAACGCCTAATCAATACAGTCAATGGAGGAAGGAGAGTCATTTAAGTAGGAACTTAGAGGAGACTCCACTGACTAAATGTTATGATTGGCATTTAGACACTTAGTACTGATGTAGACACCTCATGTAGGCATAATCTTAATTTTACAATGGAATATATCTATATATTTATGTATCAGACAACTAGAGATCATTGTGATGTGAAGGTTCAGAAGACTGACAAATCAGACCAGTTTTAAACTGTAAAAGAAAACTTTTCTAACTTAATTATTTAACAACACTCTCCTGGCTAATGGTTAGTTCTTATCTAATATTGATCATCATTCCTACATATGAAAAACTTCTTTTTCACGCTTATACTCTAAGTCAGCTGTTAGTAGACCATACCACAGAGCTGATATGTTTGTACTGATGCAGTTAGTACATGTAGTTAGCAGTGATGGCTATGGCTTTTAATCACAGAGATGATCAGGCTTGAGAGCTGTTTAATGAGTAAACTTGGAACAGAGGTCAGTTTGTCCTCTTTCTTTTCCAATTTTCCTCTCTTATGACTGATTTTTGTATGTTGCAGTCTCCCTCCAAATAAGGGGTGGTGGGGTTATGCTCCTGATAATGCATGTCTTGGTTTTCGTTTTGCCTGTCATCCATCTCATGTATTCTGCACAATGTCCTGCCTACTTGCAGTCCTTTGTACTTATGCTTTGTCTGGCATTTTTTTTTACTTGAAGGTCTCCTGCATGCAACTACATGTCTTTTCCCCTTTGGAGTTCACATGGCTTACAAACTCACAAAATACGCTTAGGACTTAGAATGATAGAATCATTTATGTTGAAAAAGGCCTTTGAGATCATTGAGTCCAACCACAAACCTAACACTGTCAAGTCCACCACTAAACCATGTCCCTAAGCACCACATCTACACGTCTTTTAAATACCTCCAGGGATGGTGACTCAATCACTTCCCTGGGCAGCCTGTTCCAATGCTTAACAACCCTTTTGGTGAAGAAATTTTTCCTAATATCCAATCTAAACCTCCCCTGGCACAACTTGAGGCCATTTCATCTTGTCCTGTCACTTGCTATTTGGGAGAAGAGACCAACACCCACCTCACTACAACCTCCTTTCAGGTAGTTGTAGAGCACGATAAGGTCTCCCCTGAACCTCCTCTTCTCCAGACTAAACAGTCCCAGTTCCCTCAGCCGCTCCTCATAAGACTTGTGCTCTAGACTCTTCACCAGCTTCATTGCTCGTCTTTGGACACGCTCCAGCACCTCAATGTCATTCTTGTAGTGAGGGGCCCAAAACTGAACACAGTGACTTCTCTCTGATTATGCCGTAACAGTGTTAGAAAATGCTTCTATACTGTTGTTAGTTACATCACTTATATTTAAGTGCAAGGCTAACAAATACTAATTATATCCTTATCAGCATGTTTTTTAATTTATAGGTACCACAGACCTCTCTTTTGGTGACATTAAATGAATCCTGAATGAATGTCACTATTAATGCTAAACATCCTTCAGCGGCGATTTTTAATCAACATTAGGTTTTCCTTTTTTTTTTAATGGGATCTATTTCATGGAAATGTTATGACTTGCATTATAGAGAAAAGCAGCTTAGATTATCACAGTAAAGTTCTTCTAGCATTATCAGTATTAGTTTATGGAAGCCTGTGAGGATACAGACCAATATTAATTTCTCAGTCTCAATTGTATATATAGACTTGTACTGTGATCAGAGGAAAAAAAGGAATTTTCAGCAAAATGTTTGGGTGGTAGACACCTAAACACCTCAAAGTATCAGTTGTGAAGTTATCCCATCTTTTGCTGGAACTGGAATTGCACTGAAGTTACATCTTGGTGGAAAACAAAGGCGTCTTCTGCTTGTTGAAATGATGCCTATCCACTGAGATGAGAAGACTCTGGTCTTTAAAAGTTTAATGCTATTAAATCAAGGTAACATTTGGATCCCAGCCTTCAGCTATATTCTGGATAAGTCTAAGTATATTGCATAAATCCAAATTCTACATGTTCCTCTCTAAATTGCTATGCAGCGTTGGCATAAATCCTTAAAGAATTACCATTAGATAGAATATCTATTTTAAGAAAACGTTTCCTGTCCAATTGAAATTCTTTGGAGAAAGAAAGTATTATCTTTAAGCCTTTTCTGCCTTTAAGGATATCACTAAAGTGGTCTGGGAATATGGTTCTTCTATGCATGCTGCCTGAGACAGTAAACAGATAAGAGCAGATCAGATTACTGTCTCTCTACGGTCAAGTGAAGTTGGTGCGAATCAATATTGTAATGAAGTATTATACATGCAGTCATATTTTCCTCCAAGAAGTCATAAATGAAATGATTAAATTTTGAGTACATTTAGGATACCTGATAAAGAAGAGTGTAGAAAGTTGCTACTTGGAGGAGATGTACCTCTAAGAACTAAAATGCTGGAAATAAATGTTTTCAGAGTAATCTCTTTTCAGGGGTACTTTTCAATATATCAAATGCGCTAAGCGTTTTGAAAGGGAAAATAATGTTAGTTGTTCAGAGAATATCCTTCAAGGCTCACTAGTGCGTAATACAGAAAGAGAAAAGTGGAAGGAATTTTGCAAACCTAATGAAAAGATCTAAATGTCTATGCTCCGTACAAATTAACATTTAACTATAGGGAATAAACAGAAGTTTCTTTGATTCTCAGTAGTGAGAGATAATTACTGGTGATCAGTGGTGATCACTACAATAGGGAAGAATTTTTTATATTCATAGGTTGCTTTTTCCACTTGAGCTAAAGGGAGCTGATCCACAGCTGAGCTGTAAAAAGTACAATCAGCTGGAGCCATGTTGCAAAGTATAGTCAATAGCCTTATTAGTGTTAATAGAAGGGGAAGTATTACAGGCCTGTTAAATCCCTGATAAAAATAGTCTGATATCATACTATCCACCCCCTAGTAAACTCCAGAATTTATTTATTTATTGTTTTAAATGCATGTCTTTATGTGAGAGCTTTGTTAAAAAGATTTATAAATTACAAAGGAATCAAAGCGTTGCCTTCTGTCAGTGACCTACATAAAACATACTAGAGCTTGTCACAATATATTAGAATAAGCCTGGAGAGAATATCTTACTGCTCTGTAACTGAGCTGTCTCCCACCATCGCAGCCTTATGGGAATGAGCATGCCCTGTTTTTTTTTTTGTTGGGGGTTTTTGTTGTTCTCCCCCCTCATATAATGTTTTTTACACAGAATTACCTGCAGTGAATGCACTAATGTTATGGCTATAGTTGAGTTCCTGGTGCCTTTGTCTTTTTGCAAGTCATGAGAATATGATTTCCCCAAATACAGATGTGTTTGTCCTTTTGAGGAAAGTTGTGTTCCAAGAAAGACTCCTTCCTCAAAACTGCTCCCCCCACCACCCTCCCAAATTCTAGTATGTTATAATGAGACCTAGTTCAGAATTCCGGTGCAGATTTGTGGATATTTAGAAAGATCTACTTATATTTACCTTCTTTTAAAATGTCTTTTTCATTTCCTTTTAAAACAACAAAACACAATACTCCAAATTGCAAATTTACATTGAATTTTGGAAATACCAATTCAGCACATGCTATAAGCTGAAAAAAATAGATTATTGCTTACTCTCCGTTTGAGTTGTAGAAGCAACACCTTCACATACATTTACGTGTCTTCATACAGGCATTATGGATTTAGTTCTCTTCCTACAGTTGTTTCCATAATGAAAAATATTGTCATCCAGTATGCATAAAAACGGAATACTTAACACATTTTAAAAAGACAATAAATGACTGAGAATTCTAATTGGGATAATGTTCTCATGTTTTTGCTACATGTTGACATTTAGTTATTCAGTTCTTTTGGTTAGATGGTTTACTTCTACACTATCTAACGAAGTTTTTTTTCTGGAAATTTTTTCTTGGCTGTTAGAATTATGGCATTGATTACAAGTCTTTTTAAAATTCTTTCATAATGAATCTTTTTTTTTTTTTTTTTACATATATCTGAAGGAGGAGAACTTCTAGCTAGAAAATTGCCTGAAGAAAAAGTTTGAATATTATTTGAGAAAACACATCTTATAATATTATGTTTTCTTAATAAAAAACAAATACTTGCCACATTTCTAAGTCTGGTGGCAAAGGCCATCTTCCCTTCCATAAGACTTTTAGTAATTAAGAAACAGCACAATGGAAAATTTCCTGTAACATAGTATGATCTGTTCCTAATGAACTGCATCATACTACAGAATAAAATCTTTTTGCATGTCTTTTATGCATATGTATATATATATAAATCTATCAAAATGTAGTTTAGGATTCTGTCTCTTTGAGTTATACATCTTTAGAATACAGACCCCATAAAGGATGCAAAAAAACACCCCCAAACCCCAAATAACTATTTTTATAGCTTTTTTATTATTAAATTAAATTTAATTAAATTAGAATTAAAGACTCACTCCCACTTTGTGTAAACAGAACAATCCTCTGAGTCATTTCATTTGTGATATATTTCTAGCACTATAAAAAGATGAAGCAAAGTTGTTTTGGCTTAATTAATCAACCACTGTTAATATTGGAATCCTAACTGGTGAAACTGCGTGGGTAAGGTTAAGGGATAATAATATATATAGTACATAATGCTATGTCACTTACAATAAGGAACTTTTAGAACATACATATGTATCACTCTTGCTTAAGAAACAAATAAAGGAGGTAACTGATCAAGCAGGTAACTGATGTCTCTACATACATAAAATGGGTGAGTTCTGCCCATTGGAAGAAAAATAATGCAACAAGACCACAATGCTGAAACCCTGCCAGACCTCCTAGCATTCTACTTACTGGATTGTGTAGCCAATATATCTAGGTGGTTTGACTGTTACAACCTTTGGTCTAAATGTGTTTGCAATAAACCTGTGTAACTAACCACTACCCAGCTATTTATTTATGTATGTATGTATTTATTTATTTATTTATTTATTTATTTATTTCTAATAATAACTCCTCTTCCAGGCATCCTAAACCAAACAAACAATTAAACAAAGAGACCGTTCATGTTTTCCTGCATTTAACTTGAACCTCATTAAGATATCTGCTCTGTTACAGTATATCCTCTCACAAGTCTCGGATAACTCACATGCCTGATAAAACCTGACTCTTTCTCCATCCTGACATGAGAGTTTTTCACAAATTTAACAATTCTGAGGTAAGACTAGTAATAGAAAACAGAATATGCAAAGTAATATGAACTGAGAAGGCAGAGGGGCATCAGGCTAGAGGCGATCACGAAGATGTAGATTTCCAAGAAAGGGAGGTTTCTAGGGTAAGTTCCCCTTGTGTGTAACCTGCATTGTTTTTGAGTCACAGTTCTTATATTTTCTAATTGGTTATCTGTAGGATACATAAATGAAAACCCTTTATTAAAGGGGTTTGATACAACTACTTTTAGGGTAGAAAGTATAATACTGTGGTGGGCAGCAGGGAAATTTCCTGAGATAAATCAAGAGCTTGTGATAATACTCATACGCAGAGCATAATTGCTTTGCCAGAATATCCACAATTGTCTCCATTTTGACTACTCACTGCGCAAAGTGATAATAAAATGATTTAGACTGACCCTGCACACAAACCACTGCTGATGTGTCTTTCCAATTGATTTTGTTTCCAAGATTGGTGGAGGAGATGGAAAAAAAGAGAGCAATTGAAGAAAAAAGCATGAAAGCTGGATTTGTTAACAGTTCCCTTTTCCCATTGTACTTTTATTTCCCCTTGCTTCTGTGAATTCTGGTGAATTCATCCATTCATTCATTCACGTGGATGTTTGCATGTCTGAGTCACAGAGAACACTTTACGTAGTTGACAGTGAGGAGGCGGCAATTCTGCAGTTCAATTTCTCTGATCTTTTTAGAAACCTGTGTTGGGATACGATGAATTCATCTGTGAAAGTGCCTGGTTTTCTTTTTCTTTATTGGCTATGAAGAGAGCATGAGGACACTAGATAGGATATACACATTTACATGTCTTGGTCTAAGCTAAGTGAGACAAATCCTTATGCTCAGCAGGGTGAATCATGTCAAAGTCATCACTTAAGAGAAATATATGTGTAGAAGATATATGACTGAGTATCTTCTACTTGTCTGTTCTTCAGAGTCTCCACTTTTTATCATATTAACTTTGAATACATATTAATTTTCAGTTCCAGACTATGTTTCCTTTCCTTCATATATAACAATTTTCTTCTTGGGTATATGAAGTACTAGAATTTAGTCTGAGGATGTGTATGAGGCATGCCACGGCATAAAACAAAAGAAGGAATGCAAGGAACCAGTAAACATTACAAAATTAAAAATATATATCCCTAAAGGGACAGATAAATAAATAGATAAATAAATAGATAGATAGATATGTACCTGTTGTGGGTTAACATCAGTAGGCAGATAAAGACCATACAAACAGACAATCAATTCCCCTGCAGTGGGATGGGAGAGAGAATCAGAAGGGTAGAAGTGAGAAAACTTGTGGGTTGAAACAAAGATAGTTTACTAATTAGAGAAAAAGCTGCACACACAAGCAAAACAAAACAAGGGATTAATTCACTGCTTCCCATTGGCAGGCAGGTGTTCAGCCATCTCCAGGAAAACAGGGCTCCATCACACATAATGGTTACTTGGAAAGACAAATGCCATCACTCTGAACGTCCCCCCCTTCCTCTTTCTTTCCCCCAGCTTTTGTTGCTGAGCACGACCTCATATGTTATGAGGTATCCCTTTGATCAGTTGGTGTCAGCTATCGTGTCCCTTCCCAACTCCTTGTGCACGCCAGCCTAGTCGCTGGCAGAGCACTGGGAGAAACAGATTTTGTGCAAGCACTGTTCAGCAATAACTAGAACATTGGTGTGTTTTCAACAGTATTTTGGTCACAAATCCAAACTTAGCACTATACAAGCTTCTACAAAAAAAATTAACTCTATCCCAGCCAAAACCAGTACAGTACCATAGCTTTTAATGTTTACTGGTTTCAAGAAAAAAGCTAAGAAAATTTTGGGATACCTGAATTATTCTTCTGATTAAATATTCCATTTATGTTCTATTATTTTTACCACGTATTTTATTCTCTCTTGAGTTAATTCTTGTTCACTGTTCTGCTTGCAAATTTAAAGTTATATTTGATAATATTAGCAACAACAGACTCTTTCTTAAAGATGCTGAGCATGTAAGTTTCCTGAAAATTAATTTATTAACTTCCTGAAATCTTGTCCATTTTTTTTGTTTCTTTTTTTCCTTCAGAAGCTGAAATGAATAATGCAATACTAATGAGAAACTGAGATATCATTCCATCTTGCAGAATGATCATTTTTAGGCAGTCCCATTAATAACATTACAAGTGCACGTAAGTACTCAGGAAAGAAAAACAAAACTGTCATTATACTCTCCTGTGGCACATATATTTATATATGTTGTGTAGTTTATAATAAATATTTAATTCCAAATCTCTCTATTACTTTATTCCTCTGTCCAGGCCTGGAAAACTGACAAGATTATAGTTCAATAAGAGGTTCTCTGCGTCAAAAAACCTCCCTTGCTTTTATCAAGTAATATAAATTTCTCCCACCTATTTTTTTTAACAGCTACTGTTAATTGCTAGCAAATAGGAAACAATTTGACTATCCAAGAATGCAATGATAGTTTAAGTTATCATCAGGTCAGTTAGGTATGTGAAATGAATAGACCCCCTTAATAGTCTGGCAGGATTTCAACCTGGCAGCAGTACCATTAGCACATCCTGATTTCCCTAATAAAGATAAGCTGAATCAATCAGACAATTGTTTTATTTCTTATGGTAACTGTAATACAATCATTCTAGAGCACTTCATAATATAACTAACTGATAGAGACATGAAATGAATAGCAGATGCAAGACATGGTTGTGTTTCTACAGCAGACA
The DNA here is from genome assembly GCF_964195595.1 of Calonectris borealis. Lineage (NCBI taxonomy): Eukaryota > Metazoa > Chordata > Aves > Procellariiformes > Procellariidae > Calonectris > Calonectris borealis. The sequence goes on along the minus strand of NC_134314.1, from coordinate 48,764,832 downwards.
TCCTCTAAATGTTACTGAACATTTCAGGCTGTCTGATATGTTATGTTACCTCATTGTCATAGTATCGGGAAGATAATGTCGCCTAATACATAAATAACATTCTTGACTTCACATGCACTTGAGCACCTCAATGAGTAGATGCACTGCAATATAAAAATTTTTATCAGTATGCTCAGGAGAAAACACCTTATTTTGAGTATCTTTTGAAGACCCTGGCACAGCTCAGGGAGATAAAATTTTGTTTAAAGTTTGAATGTGGAAATAATGTTTTCTGATGCAGATCTTGTCATTGAAGTTTAAATCTTGGTTATAATCTGTTATCTGTAAGGAGGAAAGATGCCAGAGCTCAGGACTTATACATATTTCATGATTAATAGGGTGAAAAAAGGAACACCCACAGACTTGCAAAAAGTCTAGTAATCTTTAAGTGTAAGAGATACTGATCAGCATGAGCAGAGTGAGTGGGTGTAAAGTCCACAACTGTATGTGTAAGTGCCTCCAAAGGAAGAACAAGTCTCTACAAATAGATGCTCCATAAGAAGCATAGCAAAATGTTATAGTCCGGACCTCTTTTACAATGCCTAATGAAACAAAAAAGGTGACATTAGCTTTGGGCGCAATAATCAAATGTTTATACAGGAAGAGGGAGAGCAAGATCCTTGGCTGATACTTTGCCGGACAAATCTTCAAGGTGACTGTGCTAGCACGAATGTAGAAGCAGAAATGCACAGTTTGGAGCAGGATGTGAAGACTTGCAGCTGAGTGAAGTGAAGGGAGCAGGGCCTTATCCCTTTTGATAGGATCAGCCCTTTTCCTCATATTGTCCCTGGAGTCACTGCTCATCCAGGAAAACCACAGTCACGCATAAGACAGAGACACAGAGGTTTCACACCAGGGTCCACAGCACTACATATGGACTTCTTTTCTGAGTGTTCAAACAACTATAAAGATGCAATGTTATTTACAATTTTAAGATTTTTACAGAGGACCTGGCCTGAAATTGGGTATACCAGTTTGCCTAAACCTAGATCAGAACTGTGTTGCCTGTCTGTTTATGTCTGGGTGATGCTTCCTCTGCGAGGTAAAGAGTCATCTTCAAAATGACATTTTGGAAGTCAAGTGCCAAGTGAAGTAAGGAAGCTTGTAAAGATAAAAGGCCACTATAGGGTCAAATGATTCTGGGAAAGTGACATAATATATTACTATCTGAAACTTAGATGTGTTTCATACCAACAGTTTATTACCTTTTTTTTTTTTTGATGTATGCTCATATGGCTCATATTTGACAGTAAGTAGGCAGGCTCCGTCCAGAGCTGAAACTAAAATTAAAAAGGATAATGGAAATACTTTTTGTGCAATTAACTTATTCATTCATGGGACTGAGTAGCACAAATGGCTTGCAATAAGATAAAAACAAAAAGTAAAGGATATTTCTGATCATTTGGTAACAGTATAGCTAAGGAAACACACCTTCACGCAAACTGATTTGCTAGTTAAGATCTGGTAAACTTACAATATTGTTACTAATTAGAACATGATTCCAGATGGAAGCTATAAATGCTTACAAATTCCATTGACTTCAGTAGAAAACAAACAACTAAAAAAAATCAAATTTTGACCATCTTAATGACAGATATATATCTGCCACTAGGAGAAAAGGAGAGGAAGGACAAGAAGAAGAAAAAAAAATTGTGGCCTATTTCAGTGTGAAAACTTGATTCCCATATATATGAAACAGTTTTGGAGGGGGTTGTAATCAATAGTGTTAATCTATAACTATTGGATGATAATTTGAAGATATGACTGTCATAGCATCTCTTGTCTAGAACATACACGTATCTAGAAGATTGTCATGGTTTAACCCGGCAGGCAGCTAAACACCACACAGCCATTTGCTCACTCCTCCACAGAGGAATGGGGGAGAGAATTGGAAAAAAAGGTGAAACTCGTGGTTGGAGATAAAGACAATTTAATAGGATGGAAAAGAAAGGGAAAATAATAATAACGATAAAAGTATATAAAAAACAAGTGATACACAATGCAATTGCTCACCACCCACTGACCGATGCCCAGCCAGTTCCCGAGTAGCGGCAGCACCCCTCCATCCAACTCTCCCCAGTTTTTTGTTCAGCATGACATCATATGGTATGGAATATCCCTTTGGCCAGTTTGGGTCAGCTGTCCTGGTTGTGTCCCCTCTCATTTTCTTGTGAGCTTGGGCTCACTTTGTTGTTTCACTGAATGTACACTGTTCTTTTACATCTTTAAATAGTTCTATAGGAAGGAGGGCATGTTCTTGTATACATTCTCTATGAAGTTTTCACCTTTTTTGCTGCAGGGATGTATGTTTCAGATATATGTAAATGAGAAAAACCTGTAATCACATTCTGGGAACTAAGCTGATAGGATATAAACTGTCAATATTCTTGATCAGTTCATAGCCCAGAAAAATAATTTTAAATTCTCTCTAAGGCACATGAAATTGCTATTTAGGAAAAAGGAATTCTTATTTTGTTTCATTTTAATTTTTTTTTTATTTTAATGAAATCTATTATATTTGAAGTTATCTTACTTTCAACAATTTTTTTCAACATCATCTGCCTAAATCAAATTCTTGAGATTATACATAATACACAAGTAATTTATTTGCCTTATCAGAGCTACTACAGATCTTGTAGTAGCTAAGTTTACATCTTAGCTTTACTAAGCAAGAAATAAGTAAACAAAGAATGTACTTTTCATATGGTAATACAATTGGCATGAGTACATTTTGTGGCCAATTATGCTATTTCCTGGGATTACATATTTGGCAGAAAACCCAGAAGGCTAAAGCCAAAATCTGTCAGGATCTGTAATTGCTTTTATGTGATATCACTGAAGTTAAAATTCGTACTTATTTTTTCTGTCAGTTTCTTGATCAACGCAAACAAGCAGGAGCATCAGCTGGGTATTTAGACTGTGGTTGAAGAAGATCTGGCCCAAAGTTTGGACAAAAATATAGACAGATTTAAAATCTTCTCATTCCCCATTGCAGCTGCAAGTGGCTTTAGTTTAAGTACATATATATAAATAGTGGACAAATATTTTATATTCTTAGAAAACCAGTACTATTTTGGAGAATCTAGAGAAAATCTAACTACATATGTCCTGGTTTCAGCTGGGATAGAGTTAATTTTCTTTCTAGTAGCTAGTATGGTGCTGTGTTTTGGATTTGGTATGAGAGGAATTTTGATAGCACACTGATGTTTTAGTTGTTGCTAAGTAGTGCTTATATAGTCAAGGACTTTTGAGCTTCCCATGCCCTGCCAGGTGCACAAGAAGTTGGGAGGGAGCACAGCCAAGACAGCTAACCCAACTGGCCAATGGGGTATTCCATACCATATGGTGTCATGCTCAGTATTTAAACTAGGAGGCGTGGTCCGGGAAACAGGAATCATGGCTTGGGGACTGGCTGGGCATAGGTCTGCGGGTGGTGAGCAATTACATCGTGCATTAATTGCTTTGTATATTCTATTATTATTGTTGTTGTTATTATTACTATTACTATTTTAATTTATTTTATTTCAATTATTAAACTGTTTTTATCTTAACCCACAAGTTTTCTCACTTTTACCCTCCCAATTCTCGCCCTCATCCCACCGGAAGTGGGGGAGTGAGCAAGTGGCTGTATGTTGTTTAGTTGCTGGCTAGGGTTAAACGATGACAACATATTACAGTATACTGTATACTCAGACTTTGTGGGAGCAGACATTTAAATATTTTAATATTTTTTTGTACTTAGTTATGAAGGAACACCAAGATACTACTAGTAGAAACATCTTGTATCCTCTTATATAATTAATTCTAAATGTTGATAGCTATTTTGAATTAGTCCACACATATATATACAAATATACCTTTCTCCTAGATATTATAATATGACTTTATGAGATCATAATTTTATGAGGAAAAAATGCTTCAAAACTTATTCAAAATATATTTTATTTCATTGCATTTATTACTTGTGTTTCTCACTCCAAAATTCAGAACAGATATGCCTTTGGTTTAGATAGTTTATACTTCATTTTAAAATAAATATTTCAAGTAAAATAAACTCTATTTCTTAACTCAAAATATTTTGTGTGTTGTAATTCCCAGATGGTCTCTTATCACAGCTAGGTAACAAGATTAGCACTGAATGTACAAAGGGACAACTACTTCAAAATGTCAAAGTCTCTAGTGGTACAGTACTAGAAAGAAATGAGACACTTCTGGAAAAAGAAAATAAAATGCCTCAATTAATACTAAACCCAACAATAGGTCTGAGTTTTAAAAACTATAGTCCAAGGACCTAAATATATTGTTGTATTATGCCATAATCTGAATGAAATTGATAGGTTGCTATTAAATTAGCATTAAATGTAAAGGGTTAAACAAGATTATGATACCTATAGGTATCATATATATGATACCTATATCAACAAGAATTATATTGATATGTTTTCTATAATAGAAATAATTTAAAACATTTTTTTCTCTTTTTGCAGTAGAAACTCAATAAATAAACTTCCCAGGATGCAGAAATTCGTGTTACAGCTAGTTCTCTTTAAACATGAGAACTACTACAAATGTGTAATACCTCTTCTCTTCCAGTTGATGATGAAGTTATTTGAGTTACAAGTGAGGACTTTTTATAAGCGACACGTATATGTGAAGGTATATATGTAAGTGAATATGTTTATGTGAGAATGACACAATTGTCCCCTGTGACCGGATGGAACCTATGATCTTAAAGGCGCAGGAGCAGGCTGTCCCCATGTACTGTAAGAAGAACGGGCGGGGGAGGTGACCAGCCTGGCTGAATGGGGAGCTCTGGCTGGGACTCAGAAAAAAAAAGGAGAGTTTATCACCTTTGGAAGAAGGGGCAGGCAACTCAGGAAGAATACAGGGATCTCGTTAGGTCGTGCAGAGAGGAAATTAGAAAGGCAAAAGCCCAGCTAGAACTCAACCTGGCCACTGTTGTGAGAGACAACAAAAAATGCTTTTACAAGTATGTTAATGAGAAAAGGAGAGCCAAGAAGAATCTCCATCCTCTATTGGATGCAGGGGGGAACGTTGTCACCAAGGATGAGGATAAGGCTGAGGTACTCAATGCCTTCTTTGCCTCAGTCTTTAAGAGTCAGAGCAGTTATCCTCAGAGTACTCAGCCCCCTGAGCTAGAAGACAGGGACGGCGAGCAGGATAAACCCCCCATAATCCAAGAGGAAGAAGTTAATGACCTGCTATGCCACCTGGACGTTCACAAGTCTATGGGGCCAGATGGGATCCATCCGAGGGTACTGAGGGAGCTGGCGGAGGACCTTGCCTAGCCACTCTCCATCATTTACCAGCAGTCCTGGTTAACTGGGGAGGACTGGGACGACTGGAGGCTTGCTAATGTGACGCCCATCTACAAGAAGGGCCGGAAGGAGGATCTGGGGAACTACAGGCCAGTCAGCCTGACCTTGGTGCCAGGGAAGATCATGGAGTGGTTTGTTTTGAGGGTGCTCACGAGCCATGTCCGGGACAACCAGGGGATCAGGCCCAGCCAGCACGGGTTCGTGGAAGGCAGGTCCTGTTTGTCCAACCTGATCTCCTTCTATGACCAGGTGACCTGCCTAGTGGATGAGGGAAAGGCTGTGGATGTGGTCTACCTGGACTTCAGTAAAGCCTTTGACACTGTCTCCCATAACATTGTCCTAGAGCAGCTGGCGGCTCATGGCCTAGACAGGTACATTCTTCGCTGGGTAAAGAACTGGCTGGGCGGCTGAGCCCAAAGAGTTGTGGTGAATGGAGTTAAATCCAGTTGGCGGCCGGTCACGAGTGGTGTTCCCCAGGGCTCAGTTTTGGGGCCGGTCCTGTTCAATATCTTTATCAATGATCTGGATGAGGGGATCGAGTGCTCCCTCAGTAAGTTTGCAGACGACACCAAGTTGGGTGGGAGTGTTGATCTGCTGGAGGGTAGGAAGGCTCTGCAGAGGGACCTGGTCAGGCTGGATCAATGGGCTGAGGCCAACTGTATGAGGTTCAACAAGGCCAAGTGCCGGGTCCTGCACTTCGGTCACAACAACCCCAGGCAACGCTACAGGCTGGGGAAGAGCGGCTGGAAAGCTGCCCAGAGGAAAAAGACCCGGGGGTGCTGGTTGACACCCAGCGAAACATGAGCCGGCAGTGTGCCCAGGTGGCCAAGAAGGCCAACGGCACCCTGGCCTGTATTAGAAATAGTGTGGCCAGCAGGAGTAGGGAAGTGATCGTGCCCCTGTACTCGGCACTGGTGAGGCCACACCTCGAATACTATGTTCAGTTCTGGGCCCCTCACTACAAGAAGGACATGGAGGTGCTGGAGCGTGTCCAGAGAAGGGCAACAAAGCTGGTGAAGGGCCTGGAGCACAAGTCTTATGAGGAGCCGCTGAGGGAACTGGGGTTGTTTAGTCTGGAGAAGAGAAGGCTGAGGGGAGACCTCATCGCGCTCTACAACTACCTGAAAGGAGCTTGTAGCAAGGTGGTTGTTGGTCTCTTCTCCCAAGTAACAAGCGATAGGACAAGAGGAAATGTCCTCAAGTTGTGCCAAGGGAGGTTTAGGCTGGACATTAGGAGAACTTTCTTTACTGAAAGAGTGGTCCGGCCTTGGAACAGGCTGCCCAGGGAAGCGGTTGAGTCACCATCCCTGGAAGTATTTAAAAGATGTGTAGATGAGGCGCTTAGGGACATGGTGTAGTGGATATGGTGGTGTTGGGTTGACGGTTGGACTCAATGATCTTAGAGGTCTTTTCCAACCTTAATAATTCTATGATTCTATGATTCTATGATTCTATCTTGTTACACGTAAGGTGAATTTGGTCAGAAGATTATGCTGTGGGAAATAAAATGTTTGCAGAGAAGCTGAGTAATATGAGAATTACAAAATCTGTAATATGCTTTGACAGTAAGAAATAGTGGTGTTTTCTGTTTGCCTAAGTTAAAGAAAAAGATGAAATATTGAGTTTTGGTATTTCTGATACAATTATTTTTCACACGGTTGCACAGTTAATTCCTAGACCTTTGAATTTTATCAAAATTCTTGTTTTATGCTTGTACATGTAGATAGCCTTACTAACCGTTAGACTAATATAAATATGTCATAAAAATGCAAGGAGGATGTATTTACATCTGTCATGGGATGAAAGGAAAAGTTGTTTCTTGGAAAGCTGAAAACTGTCATACTGAATGTTAAGATAAATTTCTAGAGACTAAATGATGAGTGGAGCTCCAGAGAAAAGAGGGAGAGTAAGAAATGCATATTTATAATGACCTCTGCTGCCATTGTTCTCAAGCCAGAGCTTCTTTGAGGCTTCTAGTTTCATTCTTAAATAATTATGAAATTAATAGTGAAAAGAACACTGAGGAATTTGGGTTAACAACATAAAATGCAGTGTAATGATATGAATTCCGCAAAGAGAAATCACATCTTGTTAATTTACAATAATTCTTTGAACATGTCAAAGTCATGGGTAAAGCCAAGAATATGGGAATATTCACTCAAAGTGAAAGGTACAAAATTCCTACCCGATTAAACACTTCTTTTACACAATGCCTAACTCAACTGTGGATCTCCTTATAACTGAAAGCTGTTAAAGCCAAAAACTCAAAAAGTCTTAAAAATGGGATTTGGACTTTTTAAAACAGTTTCTGGTCATAACATTTGGAATGGATTCTGACACCTCTTACATAGAGGTTTAAGTAAGTCCCTATCTGTTAAAAAATAGGAGGAAAAATAATGTGGGTATAATGATAAATACAATAGTGCAAAATTATTAAAATTTTTCTTGCAAATTTCTGGAGTAGGTACAGAGACAGGATAGCTCTCTCAATAGCTCTAATCCTTGTTTATTATAGTAATTTATAATATCTCTTAATGTAATAGTAATTAAATCTGGAAGAGAATTATAGTCAAGAATGTGCAGATAATTTATGAAAGAGGATGTAATCCTGAGGCTAATCACAATTGTAATCAGCATGTAGGGAGTGATGTTAACCATGACGGATGCTTGGACAGCTGACACAATCAAATTCATTGACAGCAGATGTATCCACGATTTGGAAGCACTAGAAAGGAAACAAGGTCTTGAAGTTCAAGTACTGAAGTTTTTAACAGCCAAATGTTGGCTTGGTTTGGATTCAGGTTTGTCCAGCTAATGCGACAGATTTTAACTTCAGCAACATGTGGAGTGTAACCAGGACTGTCTTCTTGCTTACTTAACCTTGAAGAAAAACCAAGCTCAGAATTATCTATATGATACTGGCATTTTAGCTCCAGTTTTCCGATTTACCCACTAAACTTGGTAAGATTACAATATGGAATAATTTAGACATGCAGCTTCACCCTAATGTAAGTCTTGTGAGTTTTGGATGTAAAAGATGGCTGTTAAAAATTGTTTTTGAGGTTTGGTCTAGCTTAGTTTCTCAGAACTTAATTGGACTATTTCCTATTTACACATTCAACTCTGACTATAAATTATAGAGTTTAACTGTAAATGGAAAACACACATTACAGTAAAGGATGTGCTTTTACCAGGTGAGCTTTATTCTGTGTTGTTCCTTAGTCTCAAGACTAAAAGATTCAGGCTGGAGGGAGACAGCAGGTACTATGTAAGTATATATGTTTAATTTGCAATTTAGAGGTTTGCTTTTTTTTTGGCTTTCTAAGAAAACAGGAGGTGGATTGCAGGAAATATTTATGTACTCATCATCAGTGAAAATCGGCTAGTCTTGGTTTTCTGTCTCTTATCAAAGACAGGATCTATCACTTTCAGGGGGCAGTGATGGGTGGTTTCCTGCAAGGGAAACGAAGCCCACAACATAATGGCAGATCTGGCAGAGCAGGGGCATCACCAACAAGGGCACAGTCCCATGGTAACTGAACAAGGTGAGCAGAGCAGGTTTGGTGATGGTAACCAGGGTCAGCCAAGAGTCTGGTGTTTGCCAGACAAGTCTGTGGTGATGAGGAAGACTGAAGGTCAAGCCAGGATGTCAAGTCAACAAGTAAAGTACAAAGCCAGGCACAGGCATACCTGTGCTGTTGCTCAGGCAAGGTCCAAGGCAAAGCACCTGAGCTTCTCTGCAGCTCCTGAGCCAAATCAAGGAGGCCCTAATGAGGCTTCTCACAGTTTTTTCTCAGAACCAGTTCTCTTCACAGCAGCTGGATCCAAGTTTACACAGCTGCACGATATCAGAGCTGGCCTTGAGCGCAGGCAGCCAAGCCTCTGCAGCAAGGCTACAGAATTTGATGGTGTACTTGTTGTGCTGGCCCTTTTTTTCTGTCCTGAACTTTAATTGTTACAATTTCTTTTGTTTTGTATTTAAAGAAGGCAATACTGCATGTAAAGTTCCTCTTTTGGAGGTAATGTAAACTTTATAAGCATGTTTGTTCTGTGTTAGTGGGGTGGTGGCTCTTTTCTCTCTTAAGGACCATAGTTTAAGTTATTAGGAATAGTTTGCTTGTATATCTGTCTGAATACAACTTTCAGCATGCTGGAGTGCAGCTATTGATTGGAAAGGGCACACTGAACTTCTTACATTTTCACATGAAAAAATATTAATAGTAATGGAGAAGGGTAGCTACTTAAAGTCATTTAATGTTTCAGGCTTTTAGCTGGTCAGTTAGAGGCTTATCCAGAACAGATTTCTGCTGAAATAAGGGCTGAGAATTAGTTCTCATTAAAAATTATAAAATATTCTCATTCTTTCTAATCGTTTATTCTAGTAACCTCGAACCAAGTAGTCAGTAATAAGTAATGCACCAGTTCATTATAATAAATGGCTGTCAGGTATTAGTATGACTGTTTTCTGAGCCTAACATCCTTTTTCAGGCCACAGACTTCAGTTATTAAGCTTTGGATCCATGGCCTTCATCACATTCATCTGTTGGTTTGTGCTGATCTATCATTGTCCTAAAGATTTTGTCTTAGAGAGATCAGTTATTAACAATGACTAGATTTATGTTTTGGGGTTTTTTTTGTCTGCCTATCACTTTATTGTCATTTTCTGATGCTTTTATGAATAAGAAAATACACTCTGTTGGAAATTTTTTATCTTTAAGCTCTTTTAGAACTGCTGTGTCTTACTATCTAGGGTAATCCCTTTTTGGAATGGAATGCCAGGTAGGATATCTGAAGCATTTGGTGCATCTGTTCCTGTCTGTCATAGAGTTCTGGCCTGTATTAGAGAACTGAACCTACCAAAATTTATGATTTATCATCTGTTTCAAGTCTGAAGTGGGACAGTCATGGACCTAAAGAGACCTTAAAGACAACATAATCCTTGTAACAATAAATAATTGAAAGTGCTGGTGAGCTATGGGCTGGAGTGTTTATGTTCATTCAGTTCAGATTTTTAGGCAGGTGAGCTTGTAGAGTGAATCCTGCAGGTAATTGACTAGTGAAAGGAGTAGAGAGCTTTGCCAAACTGCTGGCAGCAGGCAAGCAGAGTATAAAAAGAGTAATCTTTGCAGAAAATGGTGGCTTAAGTACACATTTGATACGTCATGAATGTTATTTTGGAGAAGTAAAGCAAATATAAACTAGAGATATCAAGTGTGTTCTTGAGTACCCAGAATGACTTTTTGGCTCCCAAGCTTATGAAGCACTTCATACTAATTTATTTTATTGCATTTCTTGTTTGGATTTTTTTCCCTGTTGTTTCCTGAATTCTATTTTCTCATTAACAGTTTGTAATGCACCTTGATGTGTGGCATATTCTTTCTCACATTGTCTTCTGCCAATATTTGTATTTCTATTGTGTCTGACTATGTTAAGTCAATGATTTTTAATTGTCAGCTTGATGCTCCAGCTGGCAAATGTGTCGAAATGGTTTGTTTGGATTTCAAGGTTTCCATTTTCAGCTCTTGTTTAACTTGTCACATATTCACCGCTTCCTCTCACTTCAGCTGCCAAAATTTCAGTGCTTACTCTGGAAATATTGCAGCCTGCTAGCTCAAAACATATCTTCCTGGGTCTTCTTAAGCCCTATCCAATATCCAAAAAAATCTTATTTCTTATGGTTTCCATTAGCTCGGTTAGTGCATAATCTTTTCTACTAGTCTTGGCTGCTTCTATATTTTACCTCTCTCTTCTCCCTCACCACCTGGGAGCAGTAATGTGGAAGGAGAAATTAATCTATACCATGGAACGTCTCAAAAATAACTGCAGATTTTGGAAATATAACAAATTTAAAGCTTCACCAAATGGTCATATATCCAGATTCTGTTTTTTAACAAACGCAGAATGAAACGCTTTCAAGTATTCAAGTTTCTCTTAAAAAATCATTTGTTCATGTTACTGATCCTAATCCTTCCTTTATAAAATGGGAAATTGCCCTTTGTTCACGATATTGTCACTTTCCTTATACTTTGTGTAGTTTTTGGACAGTTCTTATGGTCTGAGATCTTAACTGTGAAGGACACGGTATTGCTTTTGGCTGTAATCTCCATGCCTGTCTATAAAACACTCCATATAATGTTCTAGTGTAGTGTAGTTTTTGTGATTGATTTATCATATTTCTTTTAATTATTTTTTTTTCTAAGTAGATATTGAAATCTTGGGTCTTAAATCACCAAGTAGTGCTGCTTTTCCCTTCTTAAATTCCACTAAAGCAATATCTTAGCTAATTGTTTAGAATTATCCTATTGCTTTAGCTCTGAAGTAATTTTTCACATTTTTTTATTTCATTTACTTTCATACTGTAAAAATCTAAGTCTTGTTCCGAGGAGGGAGGAAAGGAAAAAGACTTGGGACTAGAAATGCTAGATATGAATCACCAGATGTATATGCAAATAGTTATTTTAAAAAGTGTTACATAAAAACAAAGGCTTTATTCTTCACGATACTGAAGACAAAAGAAATTAACTACTTTTAGATTTTTAAGGAGAAATACTGATTGAACAAGCTGAATACTAGCATAAAGAGTTGCCAAGCTCAAGTATGTTATCTACTCAAATTCACTGCATTGAATCAATGTGCTGATAGTTCCAGCAGACTAACTGAAGAAGTTTCAAGTAACCCTTAGCTATGCAATAGAAGCATGAAATTTCTGGTAGAGAAAGCTTGAAATGCAATCAACAATTTTAGATATTGATGCTAAATCTTAATTAAGGGCAAGGAAGGATGCTAATAAATTTGAGTGAATAATTGAATGGTTTGAGTAATTCTGGTAATCTGACTTTTTGATCCATGCCATGCTGTTTGGATTTAAAGGGGCTAAGATCTAGACAGGCACAGAAGAGAAGAGACAGGTGAGAAGGCAGAGAAGAAGGAACTGAAGAAGCAGATGAGAGAAGTTACTGTAAGCAAAAAATCTTTTTAAAAGATATTAAATCATATTTACATGAATAAATTAAACATTACAAAGGAATGTCCCTGAGCACTACAAGTCAATTTGGTATGGTTAAATAGTTAATACACTCCCTAGCACTGCTTTTGCTTGTGCTAAATAGGACTCTCCAAAACAATTTCCAAGCATAGCTAGCAAATTGGAACAGGCCAGGAATACTTAACGCCCAGCAGGTAGTGGAGATATGAGTCAATCCATGCCATTTGGCTTTGGTGTCACAGATCTGTCCTGAGCAGGTCTTAATTTTCTAGAAACAGACATAACTGTGCTAGGAAGATGTAGCAGGGAGCATCTAGGAGTTAATATCTTGTGTCCAAAAGTAAGTTTGAGTATGGGAAGATTTCTAAAGACAAATGACTGATCCTTAAACAGAAAGATTTTACGGTTTTGATATCTGCAAAGCAGGTCAAGAGGAAATCAATCTAGTGAGTGCCTCATAAGATATAGATAATTTGGAAAGATTGCAAAGCTGTGCAAAAAAACCTTATTCAAATGGAATAAAATGTCTTCTCCTTGGGTTTTGCTACCGTTAAACACTTCAAAGTTCAATTTATGGTGTGGGAATACATATTTAAAACATAAATTATTTTTTTATATCACCTTAGAACCTAAAGTGTTAGGACTTGTCAGATGAAGCTGATTTCATTGTGAAGAGCTTAACAAAGATTTACAAAACACTGTGCTGATGAGTAGATAAATTAGAAAAAGGAATGATATGTTAAAAATCCAGTGCACAATAGGAAGTATAAAGGGTCTACCTGGAGGGAAAGGAATTACTCATGATGAATGAGTAAGAATGAGACCTCCATTCTTAACTACATGAGATCGGACCACTACGGTTGATAGAGAGTTAATTATACTAATGCAATTACAAAATGTGACTTCTTTGTGTGCATGTAAACTAATTTGTTTATGGCATGTGAATTTTAATTGGGGATGATAAACTACAGTTGTTTATGGAATTTTGGAGTCTTTTGTTTTCTGTTAATGCTTAATTTAAGCACATCAATAAAACAGAGACTTGTGTTTATGATTTTGCACATTAGTTTTTGAAAGAAGCATATGTGATCAGCATACCTATACCAAGCAAAATTGATAAAGGGAAAAAAAAAAATCCTTTTCACATTCACTAGCATTCAAATGCAGAAAATTACTTTATCCTGTAATACTTTAGATATTAAGGTAGAATGGTTGACATGATGAATAGTATGCATACAAGCATTGCATGCTGTACTTTGTAACTGTTGTAAACAGTCTATTAATCTCTTTCATTAAATGCAGGGGTATGAGAAATTTAAATCTGGGCTGCCACAGGCTTATCAGCCATCTGCTGTCTAAGGTTATTTCTAGTGTTTTGGTGGGTTGACCCTGGCCAGCAGCTAAGCCCCAACCCAGATGCTCGCTTACCCCCTTCCCAACATGATGGGGAAGAGAATTGAAAGGGCAAACACAAGAAAATTTGTGGGTCGGGATAAAGATAATAAGTGAAGCAAAACAGCATGTGCAAGCAAAGCAAAATAAGGAGTTCATTCACCATTTCCCATCTGCAGGCAGATATTTAACCATTTCCAGGGAAGCAGGGCTTCATCACACGTATCAGTTACATGGAAAGACAAATGCCATAACCATGAACTTTCCCCCTTCCTCCTCCCCTCTCTGAACTTTTATTGCTGATCATGACATCATATGGTATGGAATATCCTCTTCTCCTGTTTGTGTCTCTTCCCAACTTCTTGCACACCCCCAACCCACTTGCTGGGAGGGGCAGAGTGGGGAAAGAGAAGGCCTTGAGGCAATGCTAACACTATTCAGCAATTACTAAAACCCTGGTGTGTCATCACTGTTTTAGTCACAAATCCAAACCACAGTACCATACAGGCTGTTATGAAGAAAATTAACCCCCTCCTGGCCAGAACCAGTACAATTTCCACCCCTTATTCCATACAATTTATGTCATGGTCAGGTGATACACTATCCAGTGTGTCCTCATTAACCACCACCTTCCCATTACCATCCTTTGACATATACACAGGTATTATTCCCTTAGTCTGTGTGCCACCCTTGTAATTTTATATCACAGCCCAAAATTGCATATCACAGACAAGTGTAGAACACGTATGGATATAGGGCTCCCTGTTTGACAGCAGTTCCATATTCCACTTTATGCAGAATAATTCTACCTTCAATTTATATAATCTAGATTTGTAAGGACATTCTTTTAAGCCATTCTTATCTTCCCTTGTACTATCCATAATTCTGCTCATTTTGTGACTATCTTCCTTGGTCCTCTCCTTTTCTGGCCATTTCTTAAGGAATTCTTTCACCAGTACTTGCTATTTGTTCTCCTCTAAACTGTAGACTTATCTACTTTATCCATTCTAGGATTGAAAACTGTGAAGAGAAATGAGATGTGAATGAATATCAGGTGTCTGGGTACACCAGCTGCACTGTATCAGGGTTGAGCTTGAACACAAGTTGCTTGTGCTCAAGATCAGCCCTGATACAGTGCAGCTTGGCAAGCTTACATCAGTTTTCTCTAAAAACAACAAATTGTGAAAAACAGCCTTCCTGAGGCTTCTCTTCCTTGGTTCAGGAGCTGCATTGAAGCTTGGGCCCTGGGTCTGGGTCTTGACTTGAGTTACATTGCAGGTATGCCTGTTCCTGGCTTTGCACATTGATGATCCTGACCCTGTCTTGCTGACTTGTCTTCTTGGTTTGACCTTGGACCTGCTCAGCTCTTCCTGCTTGGATGCTATGGGACTGCACCTTTTGCTAGCGAGGCTAATGCTTTTTTTTGCCTTGCTGTCACAAGCTTGATCTTGCCTCTCAACTTGCCTTCCCTACAGGAGCAAACCACTCTTGCCACTTCCTGAAAATGAGGACTATGAGCCATGTTTCCAGGATGCATTACATCAATAAAGGCATATAGAATATCATCTCAAACTTCCTCTAACAAAAATTTTGTTGGTCTTTTCTGATATATAGATAGGGTTTAGTTTCTTTTTTTCCAAAAGTAGTAGTATAGTTTCACACTGAAATGATTCCATTTTTAAGAAGTTGAAATTCCAGAGCTGTGATAGGTCTAACAACCCTGTTTTAAAATCAGCTTTCATCCCAAGACACTTATCAAGTTCCAGTACGACTACCGGATTCTCTTATTTCATTCTGACATCCTCCATTTGCTTTTCCTTTTTTTCTGCACGATAAATTTTTTCAGGATCTTCCCATAAATATGTAGAGCTCTCACCAGGTTTAGACCTCTTCAATAATAAAACAAGTTGTGAAGGAAAACAAAACTCACCAAAATTATGTGCCTTGTAAATCAACAGTGAAGGGCTACTAGGAGAATTTTCTTCTTTTTAATCACAGTTAGTTGAGTTTATGCCTTGAAATATGAAAATTCATTACCCTCATGCTATTTAATAAAAAATCTGAAATTAGTTGTTCATCACACAATAGAAAGATTAATAAACTTACATTAAGTAAAACTTTATTCATATACAATGAAAATCTCATAGAGATAAAGATGAATTCAGATGTGATTTTTTTTTTCCTCCATCTTCTGATAAGGCAGTCTTACACAGTTCATCACCACAGAAGAGGAACAACAGAGAGCCAGTGGCCAATGTGCAAATTTTCTTAGGGAATACAGTAGCTTGGTCATAGGCAATAGATTAAGCCAGAATAGGACAACTGTTGGTGTGTTGTGATTGAACTTCTTATATATGATAAAAGACATGAAAGTTTTATTCAACTTCAGTGAAATTCTAATGAATTTTTCTGAAACAATAGGAGGGCAGACTGGTGGAGAGTGACGTAACTTATCCTGTGAAGCCAAAGATGGATTTGGTGCATTTAAATCTGGCTAGGATTTGAGTTTGGACTTCAGATATGCAGTGTGAAATGGAAATAATCTGGCTTGCAAAACTTGTATAACATGCAATGGTTTGAGATGAGACAGTTAAACCGTAAATATCTAACTGATGACATGATAAATGCCAGGAGTGAGAAGGTGTCTCAGACAACTGGAATAGATTAGGAAAAAAGAATAGAGCTTTTTATGTCTTTTTGAGCAGGAGGAGTAAGCAAAATTTTCACTAGTTATCTGTTCAAAGGCTAGTTATGTTAATGAAAGAAGAATAGAGAAAACTGAGATGGTAAAGCATAGCTAAAAGAAATGGAAAGGTTGAGTATTCATCTAGAAATTATATTTTCATAAGAAATACGAACAGTCTCTAAAAAAAGCACGTGAAAAATTTGTAAGTTAATATTTTAACATAAATATCTTAATGAAGATAAGGTTCAATAGTGTGTGCAACAGAAAACAGAAACACTAGTCTCATTTTCATCAGATAGAAACTTTACTGCAGAGCAGTACCAAAGTTTAACAATAAGTTTTATTATTAAGTCTGTAGTAAAAAATTTAAGACTTTTCTACTTCATATTTTAGATGATGTAACAGATCTCTAATAACACCTTAAAACAAATAGAATAATGATGTATTACCACTTTTTAGGCAGGCACTTGGAAATATTACCTAACTCCATATATGGCCAGATCACAGTTAAGGTATTGTGTTGGGTTTTTAAAACCATATATATTTTTTAATTTTTACATTATCAAATAAAAAATTCCCATTACTTTGGAATCCACTTGGATGCTGTTCTTAACAAAGAAATGAATGGAAAAATAAACTAATAGGGATGCTTTTGCCCAAAGACTTAGATTCTGGTCTTTAAATAAATAACGGCAAATACGCAGAGCTATTCTTGATATGAGACAAAAACAGAGACCTTTTTCAAACACCTGGGCTACAGTATCAGCATTTATATCCCCCAACTAAGCATGACAGAATTAAATTGTTTTTTCCTATTGTTGCTTCCATGCTTCTTTGGAGAACATATGAGAAAAAAACAAAATACTTTGGTATTGTTCAAAGCTGTATCTTCTTCTACCTCTGCCGTTTGACATATTTGACTTCCAACAGAACAATCACAGAGGAGAAATGTATGTTGCCACATTTTTTTTTTTTGCCAGGAAACTGCTGACACTACTCCAACTGTCTGGTACTGTCATATACCCTGAAATCTGTGGCACACTTACTGAAAAGTGAGATGTGGAGTTATTTACATATCCCTAGGCCACATTCTTCTACCACCACTGCTTTGTCACATATGAAGTTTGAGATATTTGTTCAAAAAGAATTACTATGGCATTTTCCAGCAGGTCGAGGGAGGTGATTCTCCCTCTCTACTCTGCTCTGGTGAGACCACACCTGGAGTACTGCGTCCAGTTCTGGAATCCTCAGAACAAGAAAGACGTAGACCTGTTGGAGCAGGTTCAGAGGAGGGCCACAAAAATGATCAGGGGAATGGAACGCCTCTCTTACAAAGAAAGGCTGAGAGAGTTGGGGTTATCCAGCCTGGAGAAGAGAAGGCTTCAGGGGGACCTTATTGCGGCCTTTCAGTACTTACAGAGAGGGCTTAAAAGAAAGATGGCGGCAAACTTTTTAGCAGGGCCTGTTGCGACAGAACAAGGGGGAATGGTTTTAAACTAAAGGAGGGTAGATTTAGACTAGATATAAGGAAGAAATTTTTTACAGTGAGGGTGGTGAAACACTGGAACAGGTTGCCCAGAGAGGTGGTAGATGCCCCATCTCTGGAAACATTCAAGGTCAGGTTGGACGGACCTCTGAGCAACCTGATCTAGTTGAAGATGTCCCTGCCCACAGCAGGGGGAGTGGACTAGATGACCTGTAAAGATCCCTTCCAACCCAAACTATTCTATGATTCTATGATTGCCCCCATTTCAGGTGTAGACATTCCAGATACTGGTTATATGTTTTCATATTTTAATCCATAAATATGGTTGCCATAATCTTCAAGTTAGAGTCTAATACTGTAAACTCAGCTCACAGGCTGTTTAATAAACTTTGCTAATCACTTCTCTGGAGCAATGACTCTGAGGTGAGCCAATATAATTTCTGTCTATGTTATTTTGATTCTTTCGTCCAAAGATATTACCAGGATCCTAATCCTGTATGTTAGAAAATAAGACTCACAGATAATCCTTGGAAGGCTCCTGGAAGATTCCTACTAACAAATGCTAGATTTGTAGTTAAAAACAAAAATGTTACCCCATGATTGTGCAATGCGTATAGAGCACTTTCCAATTATTATAACTCTTTTTCCTCTAGCTGCAGAACTTGATCCTTTTCAGGGATTAGTGACCTCATCCCAATTCTAGTAGAACTGCTGGTGAAAATGTTCATTTTTGGTACCAAGGAAAGCAAAGTTTATTTGAAATAGTAATGGATTGATTTATTGATCAATAGAAGTGTGGCAATAGGATATGTCTATGTTAGGTTTTGAATTCCTGAGCACATTTTTGTCCTGAGTATATCTACACTTGCCTGAGGCCAATGTCTTATGATACATTACTGAATCTAAGAAAGTACCTGACACCTCCTGGAAGAACTGTTGATTAGCAGTTGTCAGTGCTGCAGGTTGGATTATCTACTGTCCTGGTTTCGGCTGGGATAGGGTTAAATTTCTTCCTAGTACTGTGTTTTGGATTTAGTATGAGGAGAATGTTGATAACACACTGATGTTTTCAGTTGTTGCTAAGTGCCCTCCTAGTCCAAGGACAGCTCCCGTGCCTACTGACTGAGCTAGGTACACAAGATGGGAGGGAACATAATCAGGACAGCTAGCCCAGCTGGCTAATGGGGTATTCCATACCATGTGACGTCATGCTCAGTATATGAATGGTAGGCGTGATCCAGGAAGTACCGATCGCTACTTGGTTATCGGTCAGCGTGGGTGGTGAGCAATTGCATTGTACATCACTCATTTTGTATATTTTATCATGATCTTTATTATTTTCCCTTTTTCTGTTCTATTAAACTGTCTTTATCTCAACCCACGAGTTTTTCTCACTCTTACCCTTCTGATTCTCTCCCCGTCCCGCTGAGGGGGGGGGGCGAATGAGTGAGCAGCTGCGTGGTATTTCGCTGCCTGCCAGGTTAAACCACGACAGTCCTTTTTTGGCGCCCAACGTGGGGCTCAAAGGGTTGAGATAACAACACATCTGACCCGAACGGTTAAAACAAATTTGTTATAAGCATTCATTATATCAGTTTAGTACTCGATGTTCACAATGTTGGTTTATTTGCTCTCAGAGTTGTTGGATCTGTTTTTGGAGTTGTGGTATATAGCACCTTACTGGCTGTCTATACTGCTGATTATCAGTTTGTATGTGGGGTTGGTCATTTCGGGGAAATGGATTAAGGTCATTGCTTTGCTATACTGTGTGACCTGGCTTTATGTTATGATAAAATTATTGGTCATGAGCCTGTACTCAGCACTGCCATCATTCCTGTTCTTTGGGAGCTATCTTTTGGAAACTATTAATAATTACACTTCTTTCGTCCTCACCTCAGAGGATGAATTTAGGGGGGAGACAGGATGGGACACTTTCTCCCACTTCTTCACCTTCCCTTCCATATCTTCAGAAACTCCTTTTTCTTCTATCCTCTTCATGAAGACGTCCACAATATTCCCTGAGAATTTTGAATATTTTGGGATGTTCAAACAAGCATGTTCATATTGCTATGTCTCCTGAATGTGGTTCAGGCCTTGTTTAGAGTTAAACAACTATTCAGGAATACTGTCCAGAGATCAACCCTGGCAACAGACACGGTGACTACTCAAACCCCCACGACAGGCACTGTAGCTACTTCAACCCGCACGACAACCACTGTGGTTACTCAAACCCCTGCAACAGGCACTGTAGCTACTTCAACCCGCACGACAACCACTATGGCTACTCAGACCCCGGCAACAGTCACTACAGTTACTCCAACCCCTGCAACAGGCACTGCAGCTATTCCAACTCCGCCAACAGTCACTGCAGTTACTCCAACCAGTGCGACAAGCACTGCAGCCACTCAAACCCCGGCAACAGTCACTACAATTACTCCAACCCTCGCGACAGGCACTGCAGCTACCCAAACCCTCGCAACGGGTACTACAGCTGAACCAGAGGACCAGCTGTCGCTGGTATCCATCTCCCCTGTACAGAAGAAGAAATCTTGTAAGTGGAAGTCAGGTCATTTAGAAAAGGATGATGGAAAAGCAAGGCCATCACAAGGAGGGCAGGAGGAAGAGGAAGAACTAATAAATGAGACAGAAACCACCCGATCCTTATCCCTGAATGAGTTGCGAGATATGCGGAAAGATTTCAGTCGTCGTCCAGGCGAGCATATTGTTACCTGGCTGCTTCGATGCTGGGATAATGGGGCCAGTAGCCTGGAACTAGAGGGGAAGGAAGCCAAACAGCTGGGATCCCTTGCTAGGGAAGCGGGTATTGACAAAGCAATTGGAAAGGGGACACAATCCTTAGCCTCTGGAGGCAACTGCTGTCAGGCGTGAAGGAAAGGTATCCCTTCAAAGAAGATGTTATATATCGCCTAGGCAAATGGACCACTATGGAGAGAGGTATCCAGTATCTGAGAGAATTAGGCATGCTGGAGGTGGTTTATAGTGACCTGGACAATGTCTGAACACCCAAAGATCCAGATGACGTCCAGTGCACGCGACCCATGTGGCGGAAGTTGGTATGGAGCGCACCAGCATCATATGCCAGTTCATCGGCAATACTGTCCTGAGCAGAGGAAGAAGCACCAATGGTGGATGTCTTAGTTAGCAGACTTCGGGATTTTGAAGAAACTATCTCCTCTTCCCTTGTCTCGGCTGTGGAGAAGCTGTCCCGGAAGGTCCAGCAACTCGAAGAGGATATGTCCTATTCTCCACCTGTACGGACCAGTATCTCAGCCATTAGGAGTCAGCGGTTTTCTCCTCAAGAGAGAGGATATAGAAAGTACACACCACGGGGCACCCTGTGGTTTTACCAGCGTGACCATGGAGAGGACATGAGGCAGTGGGATGGAAAACCTACCTTCATCCTAGAGGCATGGATATGTGAGTTGCAAGGAAAAACAAGGGGGTTCTCCCGGGAAAAATGCTGCTCCAGTTGTCAGGAAAAACCTGTCTCATGACGGTCCAGTTTCCAGTGAACAGTTCCCCAGATAGAGTAGAAGGGCTGATCTTACTTTGGATTGTAATTGCGATGAAGAAATTCTTGACTCACGTTTGCAAGAAGTGAGAGATGGATACTATGACCAGAACTAGAGGGGCCCTGCCTCCAGCCAGGTGGAGGAAAGGGACAACCGGGTTTACTGGACTGTGTGGATTCAATGGCCTGGCACATCAGACCCACAGGAGTATAAGGCTCTAGTAGACACCGGTGCACAGTGTACCCTGATGCCATCAAGCTATAAAGGGGCAGAACCCATCTGTATTTCTGGAGTGACAGGGGGATCCCAAGAGTTAACTGTATTGGAGGCCGAAGTGAGCCTAAGCGGCAATGAGGGGCAGAATGACCCCATTGTGACTGGCCCAGAGGCTCCGTGCATCCTTGGCATAGACTACCTCAGGAGAGGGTATTTCAAGGACCCAAAAGGGTACCGGTGGGCTTTTGGTATAGCTGCCCTGGAGACGGAAGAAATTAAACAGCTGTCCACCTTGCCTGGTCTCTCGGAGGACCCTTCTGTTGTGGGGTCGCTGAGGGTTGAAGAACAAAAGGTACCAATCGCTACCACAACAGTGCACCGGCGGCAATACCGCACCAACCGAGACTCCCTGATCCCTATCCATGAGCTGATTCGTGGACTGGAGAGCCAAGAAGTGATCAGCAAGACTTGCTCACCCTTTAACAGTCCCATATGGCCAGTGTGAAAGTCTAATGGAGAGTGGAGACTAACAGTAGACTATCGTGGCCTAAACGGAGTCACGCTGCCACTGAGTGCTGCCGTGCCGGACATGCTAGAACTTCAATACGAACTGGAATCAAAGGCAGCCAAGTGGTACGCCACAACTGACATCGCTAATGCGTTCTTCTCAATCCCTTTGGTGGCAGAGTGCAGGCCACAGTTTGCTTTCACTTGGAGGGGTGTCCAGTACACCTGGAACCGACTGCCCCAGGGGTGGAAACACAGCCCTACCATTTGCCATGGACTGATCCACATCGCACTGGAACAGGGTGAGGCTCCAGAACACCTGCAATACATTGATGACATCATTGTGTGGGGCAACACAGCAGAAGAATTTTTGAGAAAGGGAAGAAAATAATTCAAATCCTTCTGAAAGCCGGTTTTGCCATAAAACAACGTAAGGTCAAGGGACCTGCACAGGAGATCCAGTTTTTAGGAATAAAATGGCAAGATGGACGTCGTCAGATCCCAATGGATGTGATCAACAAAATAACAGCCATGTCCCCACCAACTAGCAAAAAGGAAACACAAGCTTTATTAGGCTTTGTGGGCTTTTGGAGAATGCATATTCCAGATTACAGCCTGATTGTAAGCCCCCTCTATCACGTGACCAAGAAGAAGAACGACTTCAGATGGGGCCCTGAGCAACAACAAGCCTTTGAACAAATTAAACAGGAGATAGTTCAGGCAGTAGCCCTTGGGCCAGTCCGGGCAGGACAAGATGTGAAGAATGTGCTCTACACCGCAGCCGGGGAGAATGGCCCTACCTGGAGCCTCTGGCAGAAAGCACCAGGGGAGACTCGAGGTCGACCCTTAGGGTTCTGGAGTCGGGGATACAGAGGATCTGAGGCCTGCTACACTCCAACTGAGAAGGACATATTGGCAGCATATGCAGGGATTCGAGCTGCTTCGGAAGTGGTTGGTAGTGAAGCACAGGTCCTCCTGGCACCCCGACTGCTGGTGCTGGGCTGGATGTTCAAAGGGAGCGTCCCCTCTACACATCATGCAACCGATGCTACGTGGAGTAAGTGGGTCGTGCTGATCACACAACGAGCCGGAATAGGAAACCCCAGTCACCCAGGAATCTTGGAGGTGATCACGAACTGGCCAGAAGGCAAAGATTTTGGAATATCCCCAGAGGAGGAGGTGACGAGTGCTGAAGAAGCCCCACTGTATAATAAACTACCAGAAAATGAGAAGCAATATGCCCTGTTCACTGATGGGTCCTGTCACCTTGTGGGAAAACATCGGAGGTGGAAAACTGCGGTATGGAGTCCTATACGCCAAGTTGCAGAAACTGCTGAAGGAGAAGGTGAATTGAGCCAGTTTGCAGAGGTGAAAGCCATCCAGCTGGTCTTGGACGTTGCTGAACGAGAAAAATGGCCAGTACTTTATCTCTATACTGACTCATGGATGGTGGCAAATGCCCTGTGGGGGTCGTTGCAGCAGTGGAAGCAGAACAACTGGCAGCGCAGACGTAAACCCATCTGGGCTGCCGTGTTGTGGCAAGATATTGCTGCCCGAGTAGAGGACCTGGCTGTAAAAGCACGTCACGTAGATGCTCACGTACACAAGATTCAGGCCACTGAGGAACATCAAAATAACCAGCAGGTGGACCAGGCTGCTAAGATTGAAGTGGCCCAGGTGGATTTGGACTGGCAACATACGGGTGAATTATTTATAGCTCGGTGGGCCCATGACGCGTCAGGCCATCAAGGAAGAGATGCAACATATAGATGGGCTCGTGATCGAGGGGTGGACTTAACCATGGACGCTATTGCACAGGTTATCCACAAACGTGAAACGTGCGCTACAATCAGACAAGCCAAGCGAGTAAAGCCTCTTTGGTATGGGGGACGATGGTTGAAATATAAATATGGGGAGGCCTGGCAGGTTGATTATGTCACACACCCACAATCCCGCCACGGTAAGCGCTATGTGCTCACCTGGTGGAAGCAACCACCGGCTGGCTAGAAACATACCTTGTGCCCCATGCCACCACCTGGAACACCATCCTGGGCCTTGAAAAGCAAGTCCTGTGGCGACATGGCACCCCAGAAAGAATTGAGTCAGACAACGGGACTCATTTCCGAAACACCCTCATAGACACCTGGGCCAAAGAGCATGGCATTGAGTGGGTCTATCACATCCCCTACCACGCACCAGCCTCTGGGAAAATTGAACGATACAATGGACTGCTAAAGACTACGCTGAGAGCAATGGGTGGTGGGACATTCAAGCATTGGGACACACATTTAGCAAAAGCCACCTGGTTAGTCAATACCAGGGGATCTGCCAATCGAGCTGGCCCTGCCCAATCAAGACTCTTACGTACTGTAGATGGAGATAAAGTCCCTGTCATGCACATAGGAAATATGCTGGGGAAGACAGTCTGGGTTACTCCTGCCTCTGGTAAGGGAGAACTCATCCGTGGGATTGCTTTTGCTCAGGGACCTGGGTGCACTTGGTGGGTGATGCGAAAGGATGCGGAAGTCCGATGTGTACCTCAAGGGGATTTGATTTTGGGTGAAAATAGCCAATGAACTGAATTTTGATGTCAACTGTTACATGATATTGTATATCATTATTTCTATGGTTGCTGTCAATGGTATAGCAGTGAGAATCACCCAGATTAATGAAGAATGAACTAACTCCGATGAAACCGAGCGAAGTGCAACGATGATAGAACTGGACGAGCATAGCAGTACCGAAGTGAGAACTGGCTTCAGGATGCAACAGCCCAACACCGCACGCCATCTCTTCGGCCCTGAAAGACTGTTATGACAGATGGAGCCCAAAGTCATGGACTAAATGAACTCAGTGGACATTTTAGAGGGATAGTTCATAGACCAAGGGAATGATATCTGTGCGTGCATGTATATATATGTGTGTATATATAAAGAAAGATAGGGGTGGTTAATTGAAATGTATTAAAAAAGGTGTGAGACCTAAGCACGATGTAAATGGTATAGAATAAGGGGTGGATACTGTCCCGGTTTCGGCTGGGATAGGGTTAAATTTCTTCCTAGTACTGTGTTTTGGATTTAGTATGAGGAGAATGTTGATAACACACTGATGTTTTCAGTTGTTGCTAAGTGCCCTCCTAGTCCAAGGACAGCTCCCATGCCTACTGACTGAGCTAGGTACACAAGATGGGAGGGAACATAATCAGGACAGCCAGCCCAGCTGGCTAATGGGGTATTCCATACCATGCGACATCATGCTCAGTATATGAATGGTAGGCGTGATCCAGGAAGTACCGATCGCTACTTGGTTATCGGTCAGCGCGGGTGGTGAGCAATTGCATTGTACATCACTCATTTTGTATATTTTATCATGATCTTTATTATTTTCCCTTTTCTGTTCTATTAAACTGTCTTTATCTCAACCCACGAGTTTTTCTCACTCTTACCCTTCTGATTCTCT